>NC_044571.1:6640000-6940000 GCF_901933205.1 Camarhynchus parvulus | reverse complement strand
GCATGGGAAGGTTTTCATGAGTGGTTCAGGCACACAAAGTCCCAACCAGACTGCCCTGCACTCACCAGGAGCCCTGGTGGACAATTTGTACTGGACAAGTGAAGAAACCTGGGTTCCTACATATTTTTCCCTATGTCCCTCATGGTTACCCACTCAGGTTTTCCCCTACATAACCACCAGCTCTTTGATCCCCACATCTCTTGATAATGTGGATTGAAACTCTTTGCTCACTCCCACAATTTTTTCAACAGCTTTTAAAGTCCCTACAAGACTGCTGGCTGAGCAAGGGGCAGCACACCTTCACTGAATAGCAAACACATCCTGTGGCTTCTTGCCTCCTTAGGCTGCAAATTGTGGTTTGGTTTCCCTCTGCAGGACAGCAACAGGATACAACATTCCTGCCCAAGCACCACACATCCTCACATGTCCAAGAAATCATCCGGAAACTTAGTTTTCTCTGTGAGATCTCAGCCTTGCTGTTAAAATTGACTTAATTTGAGCAGCTGGATGAAAAGCTGCAGGGAGACACTAACATCAGGGCTGAGAGACAAAAAGCAACTCAATTCTGTGAGAAACTTGTAAATAAGAGAGTAAAAATATCTGTTCTACCTTCAGGCTGCTGAAAGGTGGAATACCTTTTCCCTGGAAGAGATTGTTGTCACCCTGATCCTTGTCCCCATCCCCTTTGGAGTGACTGCTGCACCTCTCTGGTGTCCTTTGCCACTACTTTATGCCTAATGGAGAAGGAGGAAAGCTGCTGAATTTCAACACCATGGATCAACAGCTCTGCAGACACTTGAGAGGTTTTTCCACCCTTCCTGAAGGCAGCTGCTCCTCTCTCTGTCAGTGGAAACCACAAACAGGCACTGCCTGAAGGGCTGCTCATTTTGCTCCTGATGGGAGGTGGAACTTCCCTTTGGCAGCATCTGTTTATCTCTATTAATAAAAAAAGGAGCCAAGAGTCAGCTTGATTCAGTCATCCAGCTGTTGAACACCTTGGTTAGGGCAGATGAATTCCACCTTCAAGCTTGTTTCAAATTAACTTGTAAGCATGTGCAGTAGATGCTCCACCTACCAGCTAACAATCCACAGTTGCACATAGGTCAGTGTTAAATATCACACTTTTTTCCAAGGCTGCAGGGAAAGTTTTGCATCAAACACTGTGGGATAATGACACCTGATGTGCAGTGAGCAATTTGCAGCATATGTCTTCCACCTGACAGAGAGAGAAAGGATCTCTCTGTGAAAACTTGTGATATGCCAGATGTTTATCAGAGCACCAAAGAACGTGGAAGCTTGCATGTGGAAATTTCTCCAGTGTTTGCATCTCCACATCCCAACGTGGGTGATGTGTGGTGCACCTTGGGCATCAACACTGATCTCTCTACCTCACTATCCCAAACCACAAACAATAACATCTCTGCTGATTCCTGTCCTCAGTGTTTCCCAAGAGCTCTGAGTTTGTCAGAAAGTCCTAAACAGCACCCAGTGGCACAGCTGGAAGTTTTGCATTCATACAAACAGGGGTTAAGGATTCTAAATGTGGTTTGAAGTAGCTTCCCTCAGCAAAGATCAGATCTTGAGGGCTCCCTTGAGTCTTGCATGTCACTGAGATCAAAATGCAGCTTCATTTCTAGGATGCTTTGCACAAGATGGAGAAAACTCTAAGGTAGTAGGATTATCTCCTCTCAGCTGAGAAAATCTTCATTGCCTTCCTCAGGATAAAATTAAGTTATGATTGTGGTTTGAACAACATTTCCATAATGACAAAAAAACTACCAATAAATTTGCTTGGAGCTGTAAAACTGACCTGGCAAGACACAGCTAGCTACTAACAATAGCAACCTTACTTTATTGCAGCCTCCTGCCAATACCCACACAATATTCTTTCCTTGCAGTAAAAAGGCAATAAGCAAAGTGGAGAAGATGTTTTTCTATGCTATGTACTATGAAAAATTAAAGTGAATTCATTTGTCTGTGACTCAGGTTTGTGTGGCCACTCCCTGTGAAACACCTCGTGTCTTAAAAAAAAGCACTAAATGAAATTCAGTCTCAGCTAGACAGTTTGGGTTAAATCTGCAGGGCAACTCATCATATGGGAAGTTTCTGAGAAGAAATGCTATTTAGAGCAGGAAATTGGTGATTCATAATTGATATTAACTCCAGTTACCCTCCAACATTCATGCTGTACTTCATGCAAAATTATTATAAGGAAAGAAAGGCCATTCCCTTGAGCAAGTTCAAGTTAATGTTTAGGAAACCATTTAAGTTATTATTAGGACAAAAGTCATTACAGTGGAATGGTCAGATGCTCAGACTGCTCCCCCAGCTGCAAACCTGTGCATTTTAATACCTCTTTGCAGGTAGCTCTTCAGACATTTGGTCATTTTGGCCAATTCAATTAAATCCTGACTTCACCAGTGTCCCAGTCAAATCTCCCACCTACTTGACAGAGCCAGAAACGAGTCCATTTTAGCACTGATTGCACTGAAATCCATGCTGGTGTCCAGTTTCACACACACAAGTCCCAGTGATCCTGGAGGAGCTCCTGGAGGAGGTGGGAGCAGAGCCACAAGGATGTGCTCACACATGGGCATGAGGAGCTGGCCTCAAGGCAATACTGGGCCCATGCTGGCAGATACCAAAATTGCAGAATGATGCAATTCTGCCAATGGAATGAGACAGCCCAGGGGCTGGATCCTCTCTAATGAAAGCCAGCCATGCTCTGTGGCTTTTGTAAGCTGTGACCTTGCAGCAGGGGCAAATCTGGTGCCACCAGTGCCTGGTCCTTGGCAGCTGGGTGCTCTGCCTCTTGGTGCCCACAGCAGAGGTGAAGCTCTCTGAAGTTCCTCAGAGTACTGCCCTTTATTCAGCCTAAAAGACATATGAACTCAATTATTCCACCATAACATTAGCCTAGAACAAGGAATAAAATAAACCTTGTTATGGATTTTGGTGTGAGTAAAGCTTTGGCATCTTATGCAATTTTTTATGATTTTGGTTTTTTCTGAATAGAAGCAGAAATATCTTTCTAATATAGAATATGCCTTAAACTGCAAGTGTAAATCAGAGGCAGACTTCAGGTAAAGAAAGAGATTAAAGACTCATACAGTTATAAATTTAAGTACCTTTGAGCTTGGGAAAAGCACTTTAAACCACTGCCTCATTATTGCCTTTAGAAAAGAGGGATTTGGATTCCTCTCTACAAGGAGGGATTCTCTGCAGCCCCAGTGCTGTGTGTGACCAAGGACCCCAGAAGAAAAGCCAGTCACTCTCCCCAGCTGGTCAAGTTCCTGGGGCACAGAGAGGTGACAGGTGATGGAAAGCCAAAGCATCCACCATCCTCCTTGAGCTGCTCCTTGGGCTGTGATAAGTGAGACAACAGAAGGATTTTGGGGGGGATAGCAAGAGCATCAGCGCCCAGCCTCAGGAGAAAAACAAACTGAGAAAATATTCTTTATGTGAGACCAGAGGTGCAAAAAGTCCTGGCAGGGCTGAAGCATGCTGGAGTTTAAAAGGGTACCAGAAAAGGGTATAAACTGTGGTGTATAAACTGTGGTGTACTGAGGGTGATCATGGGAAAGGCTTAGAGAGCTTGCAAGACAAAGGCAGAAGAGGCAAGAGAAAGAGTCATTCATTGGTGGTTCCAAATAACCTTCAGTTCTGTTGGGCAAAGGAATCATTGTAGAAATGTGAGTCCTGTTCTTCATCTGAAAGCTAAACACATAAATAAGAGGTTATCAAACAGAGGCTAGAAACAGGAACGTTTGCCCTCACTTAGCAGAGCCAGAGCTGCAGCACAGCTCCAGGAGCTTCAGGAACACACCCCTGGCAAGAGCTTTTCTTGGAATTACTGCCTGGGTTAGGACTTGGAGGCTACTGCAAGAAGCAGAATTAACTCTGGAGCAAGGAACCAGGATTTCCCAAGCAAAGGAAATCAACCAGAACAGGCTGAGGCTGATGCAAGGCTGCACAGAGACTGAAAAGAGCCCTGAAATGGGAGGCAAAGCCCAGTCTGCTGCAGTGGGAGACACTGAAAACCACATATTGTGTACATACCTTGGCAAGCCACAGCTGAGCCCAGCATTCGGGAAAAGAGTAACAACAGATCACCTTTTCTGGGAAAGAATCCACATGAACCTGTGGTGCACAGCATGGGAGACAGGATGGCGACAGCACCATTAGAGGCAAGGGGCTTTATTTACAGGAGCCATGAAAAATGCTGTGGGGCCAGATAAAAGGACAAGCAGCCCATAGGCAAATGGCAATAATCAATTTTCAGCTGGACAGAGCTGCACAAGCTGATAAGGGTCTGACAGGGTTATGAGCACTGAGAGAAAAGCTGCAGGCAGCAGAAGGGAAGAGAAGAAACGGCTCAGGACTGTTCCTCACTGAAGGAGATAAAGGTAAATGAAAGAGAGAGTTCATAATAATGTCAGAGATTTTTAAAATATCACATCTTTGATCTCACCCCCAGGGTGAGCACAGTGGGTCAGAATAACAGCAGAAATGGCTGGGGGACTCTTTAAACTGCAGAAGAGAGCACAAAAACACCTCAATGTCCCCATTGGGACATTGGAGATGTCCCCAGTGGAGATGTCCCCATCTCCACAGGAATGGCTGGAGCCTGGCACTCCCAGCCCAGGGTGAAGTTTGAAGCATACTGCTGTGACAATCAGTGGTCCAGGGAGAAATTCAGCCCTGGAGACACTCCACATCCCTCTACAGAAGAAGTGTTGCTTCCCTGCAAATAAGGAAAATTAAGTCATTATTTGAACAGGGCAAGTTTCCTCTCTGCCCAGAGGGAATGGCTTCTGGGAGACAGCTGACAGCACATGCAACACCTGACACACCCAGGAGGGCTCTGGTATTGAGAGTCCAGAGGAGGGACATGAAGATGGTTACAGGGATGGAACGCCTCTCACAGGAGAAAAGGCTGAGAGAATTGGGATTGTTCAGCCTGGAGAAGAGAAGGCTCTAAGGAAACCTTTTCACAGCCTTTCAGTGCCTGAAAAGAGATTTAAACTGGAAAGGAACTTTCCATGGCATATAGGTAGAGGACAAGGGGTGATGGCTTAAAACTGAAAGAGGGTGGGCTTAGATTGTACATTAGGAGGAAATTCTTTGCTGTGAGGGTGGTAAGGCATTAAAATATATTGCCCAAAGAAGTTGTGGGTGCTTTATCCCCTCCTCAGTTGTACCTTCCTTTGGCTGCACTGATACTCTGGGTAGCTACTGTAAGCCTTGGGTTTGGTCACAATCTTGTACCAGCCTGGAACATCTCCTTGGAGCGACTGCAGTGATGCTTTGGAACTGGATGTCACCCCTTCCATTTCAAAAGGCCACTCTGCAAATTTAAGCAGCCAGGCTTAACTTGTTTGCAAAGCTGTAGGCTTAACATGAATTTCATCAGTCAGTCTCCTAAATTCACATCAGCACTAAATTTCCCCTTCCAGCCTACATGATAGAACCTATTTTGGTATTTTTGATACTTATTGATCTAATAAATCCAGTTTTAGGATGGTGTTTTTGCATTGTTTCAATGCTTAAAACACAGTGCTATAGGATGCTGATTTCTCATGGTAATTTTGGGAAGGAATCATGGCTGTGCTCTGAGCTTCCTAAAACCCTCTGGAGACAGGGAATATGGTACCTGCATGTACCTCCGGTTTACTGTACTGTTGTTGAACATAGAAAAGGGATTATAAGTCTATAGGAATTATTTTTTTCTTTTGTTTTTGATGTTCTCACTTAAAAAATGAGAGTTCTTCAAAATTAGTTGTTGAAAGAGAGATGCACTCATAACCAACAAGACCAATCATTTTCATGCCACAGAGCAGAGCATGGTACAATGAAGGCTCTGGGAGTTGTGCACACAGTCAGTGCACCTTGGTCCCTGCTAGCACAGCTGCAGCTCCTGTGTGCCTGAGCTGCCTGTCCTCAGATCTGCCACCTGTGAGCAGCCATGGAAACTCACCTTTCTGGAGCTTCTGAGGTGGGAGTTAAGGCTGTAGGGCCACACTGGAAGTAGATCAAGCCCATTCAACCTTGTGGAGCGCAAGGAACTGTAGTGTAGACAAGACACCTGCATCTCTGGAGCTGCGTCTTCTAAAGCTGCTTACAGGCAGGAGAAATCCCTGCCCTCCTTTCTTCATCCAAATCTCTCTCCTGTTTTTACTGGGGGTGAGTTGCAGCTTCCAGATGCAGACTGCAGCTTCCACAGCAGTGAAAAGTCGTGCTGCCCAAGCCCCTCAGAAAGTGCTGGGGCAGGAGGACTTTGCCACCATGGCAGGATGCAGCACAAACACAAAACCCTGGTGCTGCATCCTGCAAAGGCTCCAAACCACAAGTTCCTGCTCCCAGGAACTGCCCTCCCCTGAGCCTGGCTGCTCCTCACCACCAGCATCCACTGCTGGCCAGGGTGGAGCAGGATTCTGGCTGGGTGCACATCTGCTGGTGCAGCACAGCCACACTCAGGGCTCTGTGATTGGTGCAGCAGGATGTGTTGTACCATGGCACGATTGTTTACTGAATTAAGAGAATCAAATAGTGAAGTCCAAACGAAATGGTTTTGCTTCTTCAGAGCAGAAATTCTCAAAATAATTAAAATCGAGCCTTCTGATATAGAAATGCAATATCATGGTTTGATGACTTTGTTTTTCTAAGGATTTGGGTTGTGTTTTTTTCTGAGATTATTAAATTTTCATAGAACATTTCATTTGCATTTATGCTGTGCTTTCCTGTAGAAAATGATGTCGTTAGAAAACATAATTTACCTCTTCTGGAGTTTTGCAATAGTAAAATTGCAATTCAGATTTTGTGCCGTTGTAAATCAAACACACTTATTTTAATGGCCTGGTCTGCAGAGCTGGAGGCCAGCTCTACCCATCCAGTCTGTAATGAATTGATGAACATCCCTGTTCCCCACAGCAGCCTCAGACTGCTCACAACACTCAAGCATTGATGTCTCTATATGAGCAGTTTCTTTAATTACCATTGCCAATTCTGATTTTCCAGGTAAAGGCAGCCACCTTGCTCAAATGTTGGAATCATTTATCACCTGTCACGAAGGAGAGAGTCTCTTGGCATCCTCCTGTGCAGTAAGATATGCTTTGATCTCAAAGGATTCTATCTACGGTGTAGTAAGATGAAGCACCACCTGCTATGAAGCTTGACAGACTATATAAAATATAATTTATGTACATTACCATCTTGTCTGACATAAAAGAATCACATAAGAGAACAAGAAGCAAAAAAATATGTTGTAACTGTAGTTGCAGGCACAAATATCTTTAATTTATGACAGACTTAATAAAATAGGTTTTCTCCCAAATACATGGCTCTTTCCAGGAGCTGTGCAGTGACTTCATTTATATGATCTTAAATGAAAAGAATGCCTGTAGTCAATCCAGTGCTACCAAATGAAAAATAAATAGAGCAAGAAGATCTAGAAGAAACCTGTCTGGTCAGTCTCATGTGTACAAAGGACCAGAAATCTAAAGACAAGAGCTAAACCCACCAGTCAATATGTAATTAATTTTCAGGTCTTCAGGTACTTCAGAACTCCATTAGGACCAATACCCCAGCACCCTCCCAGATGCACAGGGATGAGCAGGAACATTGTCAGGAAAGATGAGTTCCAGTTCCCACTAATGGACATCACCACACCCAGGTCCCTCAGATGATCCAGAGGCGCCATCCAATTCCAAAGGAAAACCAAAATCCTTCTGTTCATTAGCAGATTCCAGGTGGGCAGGGGCCACCTTATGAAATGGGCAGAGGAAAAGGAAGTGTTTGCTGCCAGAGGAATCTGATGGAATGGGTTTGGGGGCTGTGGTGTCAGGATGGGGCAGTCCCAGCAGCACTTTGCAGTCCCTGCACTGGGAGGGTCCAGGCACATCCCCTCAGGACATGCAAGGCACCAGGATCCTGCACTTCATTCCTTTATAGACAAGGCATGTTTGCAGGGGCACTGTCTTTCAGGCAGACCAATGAGGTACTACTGCAATTAATGCAATGTTCACTCCTCATTTAGATTCAAGTACAGTGCCAGAAACTGGTAGCAAGGGTTACTCAACCCCGCAAAGTCGAGTTTTTTTCTTGTTTGCTTTCCAAATGAAAAATATCCTTCAGTCATGTTTTTGATGGGGAAAACCAACACATCTATCTCCCCTTCCACATTTTTTTATTCCCTTGGTAGTAAACATCTGTCTTAATGCAAGAACTTCAAAGAAAGCCAAAGTGATTTTTTCATGTTATAAATTTGCCCAGACACTAAACATGTTTAAATGTCATCTTCCATTTTCTCTTATGTCCTTATAAATAAGATTATCCTGCTACTGTTCTGCAAATTTGTTTACAGAAAAAAATTCCAAGCCCCATTTCTTGCTTGGAAGCTAAAGTTTGAAGTTTGTCCTTAAAACTTCCTGGAACCAGAACAAAAATGGTTCAAATTGTCACTTGGTTGGAAAGAGAAGTGCTTGGGAAAGAGCAGGGAGATACTAAGAGCAAACAAGGCTAAATATTAATCTTGTACTTACTGAATCTCTAACTTTCGAGTGTCCAACCTACAACTGCTACTGCCAGCCAAGCCTGACGTTTCTACATTTTCTTTTGACATTTGAAGATTAGGTAAATCATGTTTATGTGTGATAGTACCAGCACACACTTGACTCCAGTCTCTCCCCACCTCTGCAGAACCTGTCACCAAAGGGATGCTATGGAAACAGCATCAGGTGGAGATGGCCAGGAGCACACACCCATGCAGCTAATTAATCTCCTGATTAAAGGGAACATTGACAAAATCTCCAGCTCTTTCCATGTGTGCTGAGCAGTTTCTAGAGGTCTATGTTCATGTGCAAATCTACCTGACAGGCATCTGCTTGTTATCTCTAGATTTGTGTTTATTTACCCCTTCAGGTTTTAGTGAGGGTACAATTAAGGATAGCAGTTCTTGGCTGCTGTTTGTTTTATAAAGTAAACATGAAGCAATTGACTGTAAGTATCGAGTCTGCAGTGCTTTACTGAGGTCTGATTAGAGAACCACTAAAATCTCCTTAAAGGCACTCCACTCTCTAAAGGTTTCTCAAAGGTATCTGAGATGGCCTTGCAGAAGCAGAGTATTGAGCTTGCCTTTATTGTCATTTACTGCTGATCCTGCCTCACGTGGCTACAAGTTCATTTCAGCAACTTTTGCTGATGGTGGGAACAGACTTGAGTTATTTTTCCTGAGAATTCCCATTCTGTATGGAGAATGAAAACAGCTGAGTTAGACATGGATGAAGAGGGAAGGAAGGAAAGGAAGGAAAGGAAGGAAAGGGGAGGAATGCAAAGAAGAGAAATGCAGAAAAGAAAGTGCAAACTGTTTTATAACCTTGATTTAACACCCAGTCTGAGCCAGACCTGTTATACAGAATATGTTTCCTTGGGGGTTTATAATTCAACTACTACAGAGAAACCAGCATGATCTGACACAGCATGAGCTATTCAGCAGCCTAGTAAAAATATGAATAGCTCATAATGACAGGAGAATCAAGCTGTTGGTGTCTGGAATGTGAGATTGTAAAACATGAGATGATAAAATATCATGATCCAGATTGAAAATCAATGTATTTGTTAAAGTTGCCAGCAAAGGAACATGGACTATTGGAAAACAGTCAATGCATTCCCTACAGTTGTTACCAGAATTCTTTGGATAAGGCAAGAAGTTGCAAGTTTAAAGTAAAAATAAATTAAAAGGTTCTTATATCAATCCAAATCATTCAAAAATAGAAAATTTAATGGGAAACAAGTAGTGCAAATCCAGAGTGGAGGGCTGAACAAGGGCAACTGCAGCACTGATGTCTCAAAAGCAATAGGTCCATTACCCTTACATGGAGGGGTTTTCAGAAGGTGCTTTGCAATATTTAAAGGGATTTGCTGTTAGAAACTCTTGGATTAGGAAATTTTACATGCACCAAGTGAGATATCAAAGAGAGAACCAGCCAGCCTGCCAGGTTATTCACTGGGGTTGGTGCAGGTAAGTAATAGCAGTGAAGTATCCCTGCTCAGGTAAGAACTTAAACAAATGTTTAGACTGTGCATATTGCTCAAGTGCTTATTTAAGCAATTTAATACACCCAGGCCACACTAATGAAATTCAGCTGCTATTCATCCCACCACTCAAGAGTGTCCTCCATAGCATAGATATGAAAGCAAATAAGATGAAAGGAAAGGTGAAATAAGAAAAGAGGTGCTACTTACCTGTGCTATGCATTTTATCTTTTTTTTTTTTTAATGGAGCCATTTGTAACCAATTCTTAGCATGGTTTGTGTTAAGTCTGGATCACAAATGACACCTATCATGCAGCTGTTTACATCTGGCTCACAGGTGTGTGGCTGGTGTTTGCCAGGGGCAGATGGGTGCCTTAGAGGAACCTTTCAGTGCGGAGACAGAGAGGAGGGAAGGGTGAGTGTCTTTACTGCTCCCTACCTATGCTCCCTCCCTATTACTCCTCCTGTTATGAAATACAAGTCAGTTTGCATGGAAATACTGATTGGAAAAACTCCAGATTTTCCTCTAAAGTAGTGAAAAGTGTAGTAGTGAACACATGAAGCATTACAGGGCAAGTTGACTAGAAAAAACAATATTGTCTGGCAATCCAGGTAAAGCTTCCAGCAACAGGAACTCAGGGTACAGCTGTGCTGGGATTGCAGTGTGCTGTACCTTGGCTGAGCTGGGATTGCAGAGTCCATTGTCCTTACTGTGTCCTGCCCCAGGGCACAGAAATGGGTGCATTAGATTAAAAATCTGTGACGTGCTCCCAGATATCTGGTGCTGGGGTTTATACATACACCCAGGATCCCTCCACATGGGCATTAAAAACCCCTGTATAATGCAGAGCTCAGTGCTCCTGCTCTCCACAGGCTGAGGGGCCAGCCCTGGTTCTGAAAACCCATTCACCATCATCTGCTCAGAAACCAAGTGCTGGGTCTGACAGAGGGCAAACCTGGAGGCTGAGGGGAGAACTTAATGTGCTCTAGAACTACCTGAAAGGAGGCATCAGGTTGCACTGGGGGGGGTTTTTTTTTGTTAGATATAATGAAAAATTTCTCCATAGAAAGTGTTGTCAGGCATTGGAACAGGCTGCCCAAGGAAAGTGGTAGAATCACTGGAAGTATTCCAAACATGTGTGGATGTGGTGCTTGAGGGAGTGGTTTAGTGGCGAACATGGTGGTGGTTCTAGGTTGACAGCTGGGCTTATGATCCTGGAGGCCTTTTTCCAACCTTAATGTCTCCATGGTTCTGTGCAAACCTGACTGAGAGCAGGACTTTTGCACACCTGATGATGTGGGGTCTGTGTAACACACAGGCTGCAAGGAGCATAAGCCACCATGCCTTGACTGCGTTCTCTCACCCACCATAGCCTGAGAAAGTAGAAAGATGCAGGGCAGAAGGATGCAGGAGGCAGGATGGGGTCAATGAGCAGGAATTCACCCCTTGCATTACCAGCCTGGCACTTTCAGAGCCAAGTGCATCATCGGGGCTTTGGCAGGGGAGTTTTGTTGGAGAGGAACAACGCCACAGACACGGCTGTAACAAAGAGATCTTTGTGACCACGATTGGCCTGCAGCACAGGATCAGGGCTTCTTTTCAGGCTGGCTGCCTGGAATACTGAAGGAGGACAAACAGCTCCCCAAGTCAGAATAACATGACCGAAAATCCCAGTACATCCCCCGAGCTCCCTGCCAGTGCAGCTCCTCAGCCGTGCAGCAGCTTCTTCCTGGGTGGGAGGATTTGAATGGAAAAGAGGGGGAGACGTGGGGGCTCAGGCAGTGGGCAGAGCAGGAGCTCTTTGAATGCATGCACACGTAGCTCTGGAGCCTGGCTGCCAGCAGAGGCTGCCTGGCTGCAGAGTTTGGGAAGCCCTGCGGCACACAAAGGTTGCACTGAGACAGCAATCCGAAATTCAGTGCTTTTGCTCTCCTGAGCCAAAGAAAAAAATCCACCTCTCCCCCTCCCTTTGGCAGATCAACTGCTTCCAGATTTCCTGATGAATTATCACAAGGAAGAGAAATCATCCTCAGCCCTTCCTTACTCAGAAAGCTGAGGATTTTTGGATTTTTCCCATGGTCTGCATAAAATGAAGCACCCCAAATTAGCACCATTCATGCTGCCACAGCCAAGAACTGCCTGTGCAACTACATTCCCAGTAGGAGTGTTGCAGCCTCTCTTAAGAACCTATAAAATGAAATGTACCCACAGATTCCCAACTCAAACACACCACCAAACTCATCCACTGCATCTCTGACTCCATCAATTTTTTTTTCAATAAATTTAGGCCACAGGAACCCAGTTTACCCCAAAAGATTCCAACTTGTTTATAAACCAACTTCACAGAAGATTTTTCTTTTTAAATAACCATGTCACCAAGCCTATGTTTGAACCAACATTCAGAAATCACATGCTCACCAGCTGGATTGGAAGCCTGTATTTTATTTTCAGTCCCCATTGCAAATTCAGTCAACAATGCCATCAAGCTGTCTCTGAAATATTCTTACACCTCTATCAACTTCAGGGGCACTATCATTGGTGAAGTGAGACCCTGAATCTTCCATGCACAAGCATGCCTGCAGATCAACACAGATATTGCCACTGAACTTGCATCCAAATATATTCAAAAGATATCACACTGCTGGGCCTTAAAGGAGGCTCTCAGGGGCCACTGGCCACTTGAAGGAGAGCAGTGATGGCACTTGCTTTGCTGATGTAAAACTGGGCTTTGCCTTATCAGAACTGCCCTTACCTCACAGTGATTCATTGTCTCCAGCATCCTCATGACGGGAAGCAGAGGGGCAGGCACTGATCTCTTCTCTCTGGTGACAGGACTCAAGGAAATGGCATGGATCTGAGTCAGGGGAGGTTAAGGCTGGATATCAGGAAAATGTTTTTCACCCTGAGGGGGGTTGAGCACTGGAACAGGCTCCCCATGGCAATGGTCACAGCACCAGCCTGGCAGAGCCCAAGAAGAGTTTGGACAATGCTCTCAGGCACGTGGTGTGACTCCTGGGGTGTCCTGTGCTGGGCCAGGAGCTGGACGCAATGATTCTGATGAGTCTCTTCCAACTCAGCTTATTCTATATGGAATCTATAAGGAATCCATATTCTATATGGAATCAGAATTTCTGCTTCGTTCAGTGTAGAAATCCAAGCCAACCAGCTGCCTCCATCCCTCAGGTTTCACATACTAAACCCTAATGGGATCCAAATGGAAAATCATCAAGTAACTAAAACCAGCAATAGAATGCCATGTGTTTTGAAAGAAATTTCCCCCAGCATCTAACTTTCTAACTTTTAAGTTAACTACCACCCTCAACAAACTCATAACCAGAAGTAAAACAAAACAAACCTGCCCTCGAAAAAACAAACAGCAACAAGCAGAAAATAAATAGTCTGTAAACCCATTCCTGCAGCCACGGCCACACTGCCCTCCATGCAGCCCCACTGCAATCCAGGGAGCTTCACATGCTCCCCATGAAACCTGACACACACCACACCTGTACACCACAGGACTGAGGGAAACCATGCAGCTGGACAACGTGTATGTGCTGGAGTGAGCTCTGCTGGACAATCAATAAAGAACCAGAGCACCCAGTTACCATTTAGAGGATATTTTCCACTAACTGTTCTCAATGATGTCTCAAAAGACCATCCTGAAAAGCGGCTTCTGATACAACTCCAAAAGACAACACTGGAAAGCAAAATGCTCAAATCTACTAGCGCAGAAAAAAGAAAGAAATTATAGACTCAACAAAGTCCATGTACTTAAAACCTACTTTGATCTTCCTCCTGTCTGGCTGAATGAAGCTTGTTCCACATGGGTTGCCTGCCAACACATTTCCCCCTGCTTTTCTCTAAAGAATGAACCTGTTATCAACTTCCTCTTGCTAAACCCTCATCTGGGCACAGAGTGTGACCACCCTTTTTCTCTAAAGCTGGCTGGTCATCTGGCACAACTGTGTTGAACAAAGAGTTATTGTCTCTCACCTGTGTTTTGGCTTCCTGTTTGGAAGATGCTGCTACTGGTTTCTGAGTCATGAGGTGAAAGCTGTGTGTCCACCAATAGAACTGTCAGGTTTTTTGTTTTTTGGTGTTTTTTTTTTTTTTTTTCAGCTGGTCTAAAGAAAGATTTCACAATGCTCTTGAGCCCTTCACCCCACGATGAGGTGTCCAGGGAATACTGATGAGGAAAAACATCAGTACACACTAGTCACAAAACATGTCACCAAAGTGCCACAAACCTTCTTCCTTAGGCACGAGGAGCAGAGTTCAGGTGCTTCTTGTGCCCACCAGCCTGTGCTGAGTGAGAAATGAAAGATAAACTCAAACTGGGTAGAAGTTGACAGACATCTTAACAAAACATTCAGGATGGAAAGCAAATTGTGACTCTGAGAGCTGGGACAAACTCTCTGCTCCCACCCTGGTACCATAGGGAGCCTCATCCCTCCTCCAGGAGTTTGGCTGCACTGGCTGTGTCCTGTGGCACCCATGGCAGTGGTTGCTCTTCCCACCATGCCCATTCCCATGTCCATGTTTCCCATGCAGTGACAGGTCAGCTGCAATCCTGAGGCTCTGTGCCTCTTTGGCACAGTCCCTGCTTCCCTGAAGCGCACGTGAGACCTGGCGCTCCAGTTACTTTCAGGAATGTGCCCCTACCAAGGATTAAGCAAAATAAATATTATCTGGCTCCATATCTGTTTTCATGTTTGCTTATGCATACCTGCCTCCAGCCCTGTCCAAGGCTTAGACCTTCCAACAGCTCCCAGTTATTAGAGAGCATCTCAGTTTTACAGGGTCACTTTGCACAAGAGCCTTTTCTCTAGAGGACACTTACCTGCTTCTGTTCCCTCCCTAAACCCTCAGATATTTTATATAGAATTACAGTTCCCTACAGAGGCACTGCAGAGATTATCCTTGCATTACACAAGAATACATGCTAAAAACAACAACAGCAAAAAAAAAATAGGTCATATCTGAAGAATACTAACACTTGCAAGACTTCTTGGGGTGTGCTAGTAAGCTAAGGATGTCCAAATATTTTTTTTTCCTGGAAGACTTAGGTGAATTGTCCTCTTAGTTACTTAATTCATACTTTTTTTGGAGCACTTTTTTTGAGCATGTTTTCTTCTCGGTCATAAAGCACAGTTTCATTAAATATCGCTTTTCTTGCTCCATATTCAAGCTGCTGCTTCACAAAGTGATCCAGATTTTCCACTAACTCTCACTGGTGCTGCCAGTGGCATCTGCAAAATGCTGCCCCAGAGTGGCACCACCTGCCCAACAGTGCTGATTTTTCACGGACAATGTTCTTCCTCTTCCTGCACCCAAAATTTGCAGCTGTGACAACACCTGGTTTCCTGAGGAGGAGAAAACTCCTGTTGGACTCAGAGGAAAAGGACTCTCACACTTGGAGAAATGACAACCTGCAACGTCTCTCTTTGCCAGCCCACTTTAGCAAGCTGCAAGGGAAGCACAGGGATTGTGGCTCCAAAATGAGGGGCCTTACACTTTAGTTTTGTCAGCAAAACACATTGAGCAGGTGGTGTCACCCCAACAAATTTCTCCTTACAGCCAAGAGTGATGACACTTGAAGCTTTAAGCTTCAAGGGGACAACAGATCCAGTGGAGGAAAGCAGAACTGATTTCTGTCCAATTTATGTTGAGTGACAGAAAAAACAACTGTCCTCAGTGATCTGAGTCCTTTGATGTTGTTCCAGATTGCATGCAAGATGTTTTCCATTACCATCTGTATGGCAGATTATCTTTTGTCAAGTGAGCAGTTTGCCTTATCTCTCTCTCTGAGTGACCACAATCACTCCTCCCTCCAGAGGGGACATCTGCTGATAACAGCTATTGAATGTCACTGCATGACTGATAAGAACTGTAACATCCCATTGTGAGATGTGAGCCCAGAGGGAGGAGCCAAGCATTCCTACCCGGGTATAATCCAGAGGTTTTGAGACACCAGCACGGCTTTCTCCACTGGATTCCCCAGAGGAACAGCAGCTGCCTCTTCTTCCACTGGATCTTCGGAGGAAGAATACATCCTTCTCTACAGGACCCCCTTGCTCCAACAGAACCACACCTGACACTGCAGGAGGGCTGCAGCCACATTTTCAATTGGACTGCCACCAACACCTGACCCGCAGGGTGTCAGGCTCGGTTCTGACTCTGTCAGTGTTGTTTCAGTGGACTGCATTGTTTATTTTATCCTTTTATTTTTTCTTCCCTATTAAAGAACTGTTATTTCCTGCCCCCATATTTTTGCCTGAGAGCCCCTTAATTTAAAATTTATAACAATTTGGAGGGGTGGGGAGGGTTTACATTCTCCATTTCAGGGGAGGCTCCTGCCTTCCTTAGCAGACTCCTGTCTTTCCAAACCAAGACAGATGTGCACAACTAGTTTTGGTTAACCAGGACCTCAACACTCTTTTGTTTTATGCCAACAGAGAGTTTGGCCCATGAAGTTGACATTTTCACAAAAATCACAGAAAGCTCTTAAAAAAGGCTATGGATAGTTGATGTGCCTTGGGTATTTCTGTGGAGGGTTCAGAGACAGCTCCTCTGCAGCAATGCAGAGCCTCAGGGTGGCTCTATGGTGTAGGCAAGTGGATAAATTTGCACATCACCACATGTAGCTACAGGAAAACTCCCCAGATGGGCTTTGCAGACAAGGCAGTCAAGAGCACATGGGGCTGAACATTGTAGGTGATGCTGAATGGAATTGTTGGCTATTCCTTCCTGTGGAAAAAGAAGACAGAGACACAAATTACCTCAGTTCCAGGCTGGAGTAGCACCTGCTATTGCCAGACAACTTACATATGCAAAAAAAACAGCTAGAATTTTTAACTTTTGAGCATTTATAAACTTTGTGCCAGGATCCAGATGAGTGCTGTGAGTGGAGCCCTGCATTTGTGAAAGCTAATGAGTGTACAAGAGCATTTGTTGGCCGCATCACTGAGCCAGGGATTTTGCCAGCAGCCCAAGCAGTGCTTCAGGGCAGATCATTTAAAAAACTGATCCTGAACCTTCCAGTTGCACCTAAAACGTGGCACTTCACAAATGAGTTGCAGATGCAAATAAGACCATTTGAGTTCTCTTTACCCCTTTTGCATGAAATTCAGCTTTGTGGGGAAGACCTCAGAGGTATTTGTGATCATCCCTCAGGGTGAGAGCAGCGTGTTTGCTCCCCTTTCCTTCCACTCCCTCATTCCTGGGTGATCCCTGTAAGCCCAGTGCACAGGAGGGGACAAAACCCTTCCTTGTGAAAAGTTGGGTTTAATGACACATGAATAGAAGATTTGTACCTGCCAGGAGGACTGCAAAGGAAAAAAAAGAAAAGGAAAAAAGAAAACTGTCATGCAGTGGGACTCTGGAGCTGTCAGCACAGCAGCAGTGAGTCCCCAGAGCTGTGAGAACTTCGCTGCCAGGCAGGCAGTGCCAGGCTGGGCTCACTCACCACTCCTGGGCCATGGCCTCAGCAAAGAAAGGAACCCCTTTTCTGACAAACAAGCTGTGGGCAGGGTGCCAGCTGCCTGTTTCTGAAGGGGGAAAGGCTGCTCCTTGGAGAAAGGCTGGACCCAGGCACTGGAAAGATTTAACTCTTCCAGGGTTGGTTGATTTTGCAGAATGTCACAGGGGCAGCTGGTGTGCCCACGGTACCAAAACTCACCAGTGACAAATCCTATCTAGCACAAGCTGATAACGATCACTTTTGGGGCATCAAAAGCACTTAGCAGCACCTCCAGACAGACATCTATTTAATAATTTGCAGGATGGTGCCAATTCAAAGGCACGACAGCAATTGTACTATCCCCAGACATTGAGACACTTACCATCTTTCACATGGGGGTGTTGCAGTCTCCATAACTCTGTGCAGCTGTGTGCCCCATACTGCTCAGCAGGGCTGCTCAGCATTCCTCATTCCAAAAAATATGCATCCTCTTGCAAAAAAGAAGTCAAGGACAGCTTGTGTAGTGCTGCCAGCTTGCTTTTCCTCTGCAGCCAAACTCAGCTGATCTTCAGCGCTGTTTCCCCTGTACCTCCACCCCCAGGTTATTTGTTTGTCAGATGTGTAAGGGCATGCTTTGATTTTCTTATTTTTTTATCCATCCACAGACCACCCATCTGCTGCCTCACAGACCAGCACAACGTGTTGTGATCCACAGACTGAAAAGCACTTTACCTTCCACAGCCTTGGCATTACAAAATGCTGAGCTAAACTACAGCTTTATGTTAAGAAAGAGCAACTATAAAATCCTTAGAAACAATCTAGCAGGACACCTCTAACCTGTTATAAAGGTAGCAGTTAAAATACAGAAGGGCTAAAGAATATTGCCTACTTCAGAGAAAATGCAAAAGAAGGTTCTTCTCTAATTGCACACACTTTGTAGTAACTTGTATGAGCAGGAGGGGACTGAAGCAGTCTCAGAAGATTCCACTGTGATGGGTTTGAAAGAAAATGCATAAGTTAAAATGTTACTGGTCAGTTTTTCAGGTCCTGCTAAGGGACATGAGCATCACACAGTTGCTACAGCTATGAAGAATTAACTTGGGTAAGAGTTGCTTGATCCCATGTCACATCCTACAATTGATCTGGTCCCTTCAGGCTTGCCCTGATTCCTGACCTTTGTCTCTGCTGTTCCCTGATGCCCTCACAGCATCTTTTCACAGCACAGGAAGCCTGCTGAGGGGCAGTCCATGCATTATGGATGATACATTCCTGCACTGCCGAGGCACTCCTTGCTCAGGAAAGCTCACAACATGACCCTTGCCCTTCTGTGACTTCCCAATAAAGCACTTATCCTTCACATGAAATTATAAACTCATGTAGCTCCAAAAATAGCCAGTGTCATCTGGTTTGGAGTTGTGAACCTTAAATCACTGGCTTAAAGACCAGGGAAAAGCCTGCTCTTCTCCATTAATATGAACAAATAATTTCCAGGATGAAAGCCTACACAGAACAATTTGGCCTAGAAATGCCCACATCCCACTTTTCTTTTAAATGCAGGTGATTCTGGTTTGAGTGGTACCAGTGCAGCAAATTTGGGAATAATTAAATACTAATGTGTTGTTTCATCCCCTTTTTTATATGGCTCATAGAACAAAATTTCAAATTACTATAGCAACAGGCTGAAACAATACTCTGGAACTTGTCGATATTTATCCCATGATCTAATAGGGGTTTGTTGACTGTGCTACTCTGCAAAGCAAGGGCATTAAGTCAGAGCTTTATTCTTTTACCATATGGTCCTCAGGAAAGAAATTTTCTCTTACACTTTGTACTCTGCACTACACTGAAGTGCACCAACAATAAGATTCATAAAGAAAGCCATTAGTTACCTGTGATTAAATCCCACGGCCCAGGTATGGCTTTAAAATTTATGGAAATAAAATTGTAAATGTAAAACTGAGGTTGCATAGATCCAGATGAGTGTTAACAAGTGTGAAGGGCTGTGAGAGTAATGTGTTATTTTACTGTTATTGTAACATATGTTTATCTTTAAAGAAGGTGCCTGTGAAAGGTATTGCACAGGGATTTAAGGCATGTGGGTAGGTGCAAGTAGCACAGGATTAGGTGGCTGGGGGAGCAGGCTGAGATTAAGGAAGTTACATCATTCCCAAATTCAGAAAACTCTGGAGTGAATCTCAAAGGAATGGGGAGAACTCCAATAGAAAATTCTTTAAGACAGAGGTGAATGAGAGGATG
Source organism: Camarhynchus parvulus (assembly GCF_901933205.1). Lineage (NCBI taxonomy): Eukaryota > Metazoa > Chordata > Aves > Passeriformes > Thraupidae > Camarhynchus > Camarhynchus parvulus. The sequence continues at coordinate 6,920,252 of NC_044571.1, read as the reverse complement.
TTGCACTTTTTTGGTTTGTGGGTTTTTTGTTGTTGTTTTGTGGGGGTTTTATGGGTTTGGTGGGGGCTTTTTGAGCTGTCTTCCTATGAAACTTTCAAAAAATACAGCAAGGCAGACAGTGATTCTGTTGGTCAGCTCAGGGATCACTCCCAGACCTGTACACAGAGCTCCACCTCCTGTGGGACAAATTCAGTTCACAGAATTACACAGAAGTTTTTGACTTGACTACTTTGCAGTAGCGTTTCTTCCTATGTCATCATTTTTGTAGTGTTTTGGAAAGCAGCAAACTGCTTTTTAGGAACACACAGCTCATTCAAAGCTGGTTAGTAAGGGCATGTTGATCTACCTACAGGACTGGCCATGTACCCCTTGCCAGAACTCCTGGTAACCCCAGGAAAAGTGCTTCCAAAAAATTAGGTATGAATGAGTTTTGACATGTGGGAGTCACTAACCAAGGGGAAAAGCACTGTACCTGGCTTTAGAAAAGCATAGAAAGTCCACATGGAAAATGGTAAAACAGTCAGTGGAAGCTCAACACCATGAAAAATACTCATCTGAATTATTGACACTCAGTCAGTGACTCTGAGAGCATAAAGGCAAGGAAAACAGCTGCCATGGATTTGTGAAGAGTACATTGTGTCAAACCAGCTGAATTTCCTTCTCTGGCAGGATCACAGGGCTGGTGGGTAAGGGTATGCTCTGGAGGTGGTATATCTTGGCTTCAGAAAGATTTCCAACAGCATGAGGCTGGAGAGGTCTGAGCGGCACTTTCACAGATAAAACTGGAATTCAAAGCAGCCCTGATAAAATAAAATGGATCTAAAATCAGCAGGGTGAAACTCAGTGGGAGGGCAGCATCCTGGAAGGAAAACTCAGGTGCCCAGAAGAAGGCCAAGCTGGGCAGATGCACTGGGCTGCTGCACAAACCAGTCTGGGCACCAGAGAAAAGCATGGATTGAGCATGAATTGACAATGAGATATTGTTGGGGAAAAGGCAAATGTCATTCTGAGACATGCCAGCAAGTGCTGTAAACAATTACCCCACTCTGCTCTGCTTTGAAGGACCTTGAGGAGCAGCCCTGGGCCCAGGCCTTGGCACCAGGCTCTGCAGAGAATGAATTTAGGCAGATGGGAACATATAGGGAAGAGGAGCAAGAGGAGCTGCGAGGGACTGAAATGCATCATTTATGGGGAAAGGATGAAGGAGTAATTTGTTTAGGCTGGGAAAAGGATTCTGTCACAAATAGTACACAGAACAATGTTAAATGAGGAAATTCACGGGGTTGCTGGCATGGAGCAGCTACGCTGGTGATCTGTGAGAGACAGATAAGGCACAGAAGTGGGGAACTGGTCCAGAATTCTTGGGCACAAACAGGCTGCCAGGGACAAGGGGGCTTGCTGACCTCCCAGGCCACTGCTTCAGAGTCCCACCCTCTTCCTGCCCAAGATCCAAACCCACCAGAGCTACCAACTTCTGTGGAAGCCTGGTCTCAGCTGATACCTCTGGTGAAAGGAGCAAAGGGGACTGAGTCCCATGGTGTACATTTCAGTATATGGCTTCCTTGAAATGCTGAGCCCCTGAGGATGCAGCTTTGGGCATGCAGGGTGGGAGGGACAGGACCCTACTGTCAGTCTGTCTTTTGCCACATGGCACCCTGGGGTGGCTGGGTAGGAGTGCACCAAGAACACTCTCCTACAAAAAAACCAAAGCAAAAACAAACAAAAAACCAAAACCAACCAACAAATCAACAAACAAACCAAAAAAACAAAATCAAAACCAAACCAAACCAACAACAACAACAAAACCCAACCAACCAAACAAAAAAACCCCGCAAAAAATGCCCAAAACTCCCCAAACCCCCCAAAAGCTGAATCAAGCCAAACCACCACCACCAAAAAACCAACAAAGACAACAGCAAATAATTTCTGAATGTGAAGCAAAGGGCATCTACAGGTGGGTTAGCTCCATGAAAAGAGTGAACTAGTCAGCTGAGAGGGGTTGAACTGGAGGTTGTTGCTCTTGTCCAGGACTCCCTTCCCTCACCATCAGTCTGGAGAGTGAGGGCAGGGTATCTCCCTCCCAGCAATACAGTCTGGGGTTATCTCTGCCAAGTATCACTCATTTTGGGGTGGGAGGGTGAGCGGCAAATCATGTGTCTCTGGCAGTTGCCAAAATCAGGCTTGCTTGGCTTTGGAAAGCCAAAATCTCACTCACCTTTCCTGTGCTTCACATGACAGCCCTCTCTGCCTGGGTCTTTTTTGAAAGATTCAAGGTGACCATGAACTTTGTTTGCTTTGCAGACCATGACAACAAGAGCATGCAGTCACTATTTGGCTGGTGCTGCGCTGTACAGACAGACATGTCCAGGGATTTTCTTTCTCATGAGCTGCACCTTGGCTGCTTTTACACTGCCCTTCAGTCTTCCCTCACCCATACACCTCTCCTGGTGAAAGAAGCTTTGTGATAAATTATTCAAGACTGATTCTGGAACTGAAGAAGACTTTTTTTATCGATTTCTGGATTTTCCATCAACTTTTTGTTTTCAGATTAATTTTCTGAGTAGTTGTGCTCTGTAGTCCAGGATTGGATCACATTAGAGAGTTTCACTACCCTCTGACAGTGGTCCAGCCCTAGGCAGGTGTAAACCTTCCCCACCTCCACAGCCCAGCTCATTCCAGAATACTCAAGGCGTTCCATGAACCTGCCCCAACCGAGCAGTAAATCTGCAGCACTGTGATCTTACCCAGGGTAGAAATGTCTTTCCCATCAAAGGACATGATTTAATGTATGACTGCTAAGTTGTGCAAAGCCTTGTATTTTACTGCTAGCACAACTTCTGGGACTGTGCATCCCTTTGGATTCTCGTGGAGGGATCCCATTCCAACTTGGAGAAGGGCAGGGGGAAATTGTTTCCTCAGGGAACTCAAAGATACCCTCCCAGCCCTCACCCCCATGACTTCTTCCTCAAGCAGTGTTCAAGCAGTATACAACCAGGTTTTCTGAGAAGAGAAGCATATGACAATGCTTTTAATGTCTGCTCTTTCCCCCAGCCCTCCCCTGGGTTTGTTTTCCTGGGGTTGTACAAAGTCTCCAGAAAAGAAAAGATTTTTGAGCAACCCTTTGAAAATCCTCCTCCACTGTGTCCAAGGAAATACTCCAGTGACACAGTACAAAGAAACAAAAAGCATTATGAGCTTCCAAGTCTGAGGAATACTCTTCAGCTTGAGCAGATGTGTCCATGGAAGGTAGAAACCAGATGAAATAACCAGAGAAGCATCTCAGTTATTCTAATTAATACAAATGCTGACTCTCACAAAGTCCTCATTTCCATGGATGGAGGTACAGCCTCTAACTCACCAGGAATTGTGAGTCTGGAGCTGCTTTGACAGGCCTGGCAACATCCCACCCTGTTCATATTCTGGGTTATGAAACTCTGCAGTTGCTCCAGGCTCAGTGGGTTTGCTTTGTTGTATTACATTTCGGACTTCACAGTACGATGTAAAGCGTAGAAGAAGAAACACAAATAAAAAAATTGCTCAATATTAGGGCCCAATATTCAGAAACCGAGGCTCTGCCCCCCATGATGTGCATTAATATGTCATAAAGAGTTATGAAGTTGGTAGATATCTTCAGTCTCCATCATATGAGCCTTCTGTTCCCATACAGGCTCTCAAATGAAAGGCAGCTGTCATGGATAGGGAAGCTCTGGCTCTTCAACATCCACGGACATTGGTCTAAGGAAGTGCTGCTGAAGTCAGTGCAGTGCTACCACAAGTCTGCACAGAAAATGGCTTGGAATATGTGCTGCACATAAAACATTAGCGTGTAAAATAGCATGCATTTTCAAAAATTTTCTGTATAACCTCAGGACTGGATGGTAAAATCTGTCATATATAGAATTTTAGGTAAGAACCCATTGTGCTGGGAAGATTTCCCAGCATTAAAAAAATGCTGGTTAATTACAACATTCAATAACTTGTTCACTTGAGGTCTATAAAGTAAATCATCCCAGGCAGCCCTAGCAAATTCCATGATTCACATAACTGCCTGGGGGATGGAGTTCAGGGAAAAACCATCTCCCAGGGAGGTGACAGAGACCAGTGTCATCTGTCTTTCCTTCTGTACAACATTTCTTTAGGAGGACTAAAAACTAGGGGTCTGCTGTAAGGCTGAGAATTAATGATAATTTTCAAACAGTTTCATGTCACTGGTGAATCACATTTGTCATACAAATTAGAGGCAGGTAACATCATGGTTTCTGGCTGGACAGAGGAATGTTGTTTACAGCTATAATTTATTTCCTGGAAAATCCTGGCACAGATTGACAAGAATAAATTCTAATTTATGCCCAGTGTTGCCTTGGACTGGTCAGATAAATAAGACTCTAAAACAACCTGACAAAGTGAAAAAATACTTAAATATTCATATATTAAGGATGAAATGCTATGCTTTCATGTCTGCAAACACAGTTCCAGTTTCAGTTAAGTACTTGCAATGTTTAATTTTAGGCACAAAAATAATTTTTTCCAGTAACATTTTTTTTCCACTCTTTGAATCATCTAAAACACTTTGAATATTCTCATTTTGGGTCAACCTGAAAGAAATGGTGGTTTAATCATTTCAATGCTGTCAATTAATTGAAAAAATCCCTAATTATCCAATCTTTATTTGCAGGTCTCATGCTCTGTTTTAATCCTTCAAAGTCTCTCTGTTTTCCAGCAATTATGGGTGTTTCAGACAGAGCATGTATGTACAATTGTATATAAAATAAATTCTGGCACAAAACTTTAGTAAGATGGGAAAAGCTTTTGGATTTATGAGCTGCTTTGCTTCTTCAGTACCTGACTGAAAAGTAAGACTGACTTAAAGAGGACTTGAGATGGATATTTTATTTTAGCCTAGGATTATAGCCACTTCAGCTAATGATGTACAAAAAGATCAAAGTCTAAAGATAGGCTTTCTGTCTCTCTGAAAAAATTAATCAGACCTTATCTTTGTTCTAGAAGTTCTGATGATATTTTGGATGGATGTTTTTATTTGTCATTTACACATGTCTGTGAAGTGTCAGATGGTTTGAGTCCTTAATGGTTATTTCCATAAAGAAGTAGTCACTGACTTATACGAGCACTGACAGAAACCAAAATCAGAACAGTCTGTCATCAGAACAGGAGACAGACTGAAGTGACACGGGGACATCTCTTCAGCAGGGGAGCATTTCTGGCCCAGCGAAGAGCAACCCATCTGACTGAGCATCTCCTCCCTCAGAGCTGCCCTGTGGCCACTCTGGTTTTTGTAATGCCACCACTGCTCCAGCTGTCCCCCCAAGGCAGCCCCTACCAGCAATGCGAGATGAAGGTGATTTTCTGATTTGTCAGCTCCAGAGACCGCATGAGAACTGAGGCAGTGCCAAGGCTTTGGGGCCCAAGAAGATAAAAAGGCTCAGGCCAGGGCTTTACTCTCCCAAGGGTTACACACAGATCAGCTAAAACTTGTCCTTGTAGCTATGGCTGTGTGAAGCAGCAGCCCCTGTGTGCCCTGTCCTCCCCTGTCCACAGCAGTGTCCCCCAGCTTTGCCCTCTGGGCACTCATGTCCAAGCTGGTGCTCCCAGGAGCAGAGAAGGAATTGCCCAACATCACTGCAGGGGCTGTAAAACTTGGCCACTCAGAAAAAATAAATTCTTTATAAACGAGAGCAAGGCTGATGTTAAAAGCTGAGGCTTGGAGGGTGGTGTCTGTGAGAGGGGAAGGGTTCAAGAGTATTTAGATATGGTTGCGTCTCACCCAACCCTTGATCTCTCCAGAATATGCACTTTTTGCAGGGTATTTTGTAGGTATTTTGAAGGTGAAAGATAAGCAGTTTTAACATGCTGGTGTGTGTATGGGGTGTCCATCTCACCCAGGCAGCTCTGCTGGGAACGTATATTCATCCACTCATCTCTTTCACTAACAGATAAAAATGAATGCTCAACAACATAATGATATCTCCTACTGGTGATTCTGACATGAAAAATACATGATGTGTGTGTCAGGTATTCCCAAACAACTCACATTCCTGGAAATAGCCAGTGCAAGTAGAGAAGCAGATTAAAATGTGATGGTTGAACAAAAAAAAAGAAAATTTCTTTATCTTTTTACAAAGTTGTTTTTATAGAAGTTATTTCCCCTAACACCCTGCAAACTCATGTTTGTATTAACACATATTGTGGACAAGCATTTTCCTTTCTCTCCATCACAGTTTCAATGACTGTAGGGGACACAAGAGTGTATTTTCCTTTAATCCAGTTCTTCCTCCAAACTTAATCCAAGGTTTACAGACCTAAAACTGCATTTGTCTTCCACATACTTCTGCCTTGGCAATGTCAGCTGTGGTATGAGAGTGCTGGCTCTTCAGTGGAATATGTTTGTGGCTCTGAGTTTACTGTCTCTCAGACCAAATATCCAACTTGGGCTACTGGTAAATTCAGTGAGAAACTTGTCAGGTGTGTTGGATGCAAAATTTACTATATTATTGTTAAATAGTGGGTGAGTTTAATCCTGGTTTTATGAAAGTCTGCAGCAAAGCTCTTGCTGTCTTCTGGAGGGCCCAGCTTTCACTCACTGTGGTTTTTCTAATTAATGGACAGACAGTCCCACCCAAAGAGGTTTCCTTTCTGTCCTTACTTCTCTGCTAGGAAAAGTCTTACATCCCCAAAATGCCACACAGCTGGCCAGGGATAGGAGATTTATGTTCTATTTTTTTGGACAAGGCAAAAAATAAGAAATCATTTATTTTATTGTCTCTGAATTGTGCCAGCTGCCCCAGGGTGGCAGAAGAAAAAGGCATATTGTTACTCAACTCAGCAAGCCCTGCTTTGGAATGATGCAGCAAGATACAGTGGCTTCTTGGAGCAGAACTGCACATTATCATTTAGCTGGATGAATGCATGACACAGAAAAGTTGTTCTTGATTAAAAACAAATATCCAGCGTGGCAAGAAAATGAGTAAGGATAAACAGTGATTAAGTGTGATATGTCTGAAGGCTTCCCACAGTATAAAAGCCATATGTGGGAGGCAAGAACCTAAAATTAAACTCCTAACAGTGTGAGTTAAGGTTTTTGAAAGAGGCACCTGACACAATCCAAGGGGGAAAGTTTGAGTAATTGGCTCATCGAGGGTGGTTCTCACCACTTTCCCATGATCTTCACCTTCTTTCTCCCCCTCTGCTCATCCGAGCAGGGAAACACCATCCAGGGGTCACCCCAGACAAGCTGACTTACTCATCCCTCCTGCCCTGCCCATCCAGAGGAGCTCCTGTGCAGAGCTGAGGCAGAGGAGTAGCTGTGGGCAGCCCAGGCTAAGCCATTCTGGGTTAACCCAAGCCCTTGGAGGTTGAAGGTGCTACAAATGCTAAAGTCAAGTCATCCTAAGGCAGCCCAACCAGCTAAAGCCCTCACCACAAGCTCCAGTAAGGGAGAAAGAGCCAGTTTATTTTAAAAGCAATTGCCTGGGACAGGAAGTAATTAGCACAGGCCCTTCCTTGCAAACAAGGAGCTGGTGGTCTCTTTTGTGGTGGTGATGTTGCCTCAATGCCCTCGCAAGCAGGAAGGAAGAGAGGCCTGGTTTCACTTGGAGCTGCCACTTTTTATTTCCTTGGTGGTGCTGCAGTCTTGGATTTCACAAAGAGCCTGTGATCCTAACAGGAATCTCTTCTGGCTTTTCTGGCTCCTGGTGGTCTCAAGGACCGGCAGAATTCTCAGGGCCTGCCATCACTCTCCGCTCTCTGCCATGGGACTGGATGCCCTTCCAGAGCTCCCTCCCTAACAGCAGAGGAGAGGGAGCCTCTGGTTATTGGGAATGTGTCTCCCAAGTATCTCCCAAGGCTTCATGACAAACTGTTTGCACTCACACCAGGTTTTGAGGTAGCTGCACAATCAAGGGCTCATTCACCCAGACCAAACTCAATAACTGCAAGCTGCTTTAGCTTGTTAGACACTCAGTACTCAGATGTCTTTCCCATTAACCTTCATTGCAGATCCAATCAACAACACCTTCTCCTTTCTCCAAGGAAGAAAGAAACCAGTTAGAGTCAGGGTGTATTTGTTAGCAACTGGGAAATCCTGAAGCTTTGGTTTCTCCCTGTAATGCTGAAAGCCTGAATCCTCCTGCCAGCACCTTGTCCCAAGGCCTTTGCCACAAAGCAACCTGGAGACTTTTCCCCTCACTCTAGACATCTTCAAGAGTGAGACTGAAATCACTTCCATGAGCACCCATGACCACAAAGACCTGCTGTGACCATGGAAGGAACTCCAGCTCAGGCAGAGCATAAGGAGCCTGCACATAATGTATGTTGCAAAATAAAAGTCTAAATTTACTCTACTGAGAGAAACAGTGGAGATACAAATGCTGAGGGGGCCACTATTGTTGGTGAGGATGGAACAAGGAAGCCTTGTAGATATGATTGCCTGGTGAAAGATTTTGAGAATATAGAAACTATAAGCAAGATTGAAATGAAGGCAACCTTTGAGATCTCCTAGCTAATGAACAATGGGAAAACAATGGTGTGGCCGAGCAGGTAATCCCCTTCTTGATGAAACAATACCCTCTCCAAGCAAGCAGGTCCAAGGGTCAGAGCAGACCCTACTAGCTTGGCAGGAGAGGTCCAAAGAGTAGTTTTTAGGGTTTAAAGTGTAACACAGTATGGTAATGTAGTGATTCTTATAGGCTGTATGTAAATGCTATAGGATTTGTATCTTGTATTAGATTGGTCAGTGAGAATCAGAATATTCAACACAGAAGAAGATTTCATGCATTGTAAAGGGAACCTCGCTCTCTCACTTGCTCACTCTTCTATGCTCTAAGCTTCTCTTCTCTTGCTCTCTTTTTCTTGCTCTTCTTTGCTCTCTCTCTCAGCCCAGCTCTGAGCTGTGGCTGGCAGCTCCCAGCAGGGCTCTGCACCCACGCCCTTGCAATAAATTGCATGTCCACGACCTAGCCTCAGAGATCTCTGTCTCCGTCCATCCCGACCGTGCAGGAGACCCCATGCCGCTCCTACACACTATGACTCCCAAAATATGAGCAAAACTTGCCAGGCTTTTGTTACTGATCCCTTTGCCAGTGACATAGCTTTCCTCTCTTTGGGTGGAGAGACTGTGCCTAGTCAGGGTCACACACTCAGGGCACCCTTGGCTCTGTTTGGGCAGCCCCAGGGCTCAGGCTGTGGTGCTTGGAAGGATCCTGCACAGCCCTGGGAAAGGCAGGCAGCTCCCTGGTGCACACCCTGCTGCAGGATCAGCCTCTGCTCTCTGCTCCCATGAGGAAATGCAGTGACTGGATTTATTTGAAGCCATCACCCATCCTGTGTCAGGCATGAAATTAATAAATTTAATAAGGAGAGCCTTCCCTCTTCTCTGCCTGTGGAGGAGCTGTCTTCATCCAACTCTGCACTGCTCCAAGATGAAGTAATTTTGGCTTCCTGAGTTTTAGCTATTTGAGATAACAAACTCGAATTCCTTAGTCATCCTTAGGCCAAACTGTCTTTATGTTATGGCTTCATTTTCACTCTGACCTGTGCTCTTGGATTAGCAGGACACAGAAGCTGCTCCCACATGAGGCAAGTTTCCTGAATGAGATGTTGAGGAAGGGCAAGAGGTTAAATTCAAGCATTATCAGTAAAATTTCCATGCAGTGCCCACACAACTGTTAACAGGAGAACTTAATTACTGTAAAGTACAACCAAACGATCAGATAGAAAACGGTGCTGGGGTTTGCATTGTTGCTCACAGGCTGCCCTCTCTTAGTCATATCTGTTTATTGAGGCTGGACACAGCAAAGGGATTGAGGGAAGGAGCTCCCAAAGATTTAACTGTTACTAGAACCCCAGAGCCTCAGCACGCTCCAAAATCCAAAAGGAGCATGTGTTTTTTACCATCTATGTTGCACATAACATTTTTTTAGACAGGTGAGTGCCCCTTTCTCTGTGTTACATCACAGATATAGCTGGGTAAGAGGCATGGTCACCAAAAACCTGATTTTTTAAGCTGCACTTCCTTAGGCAGAGAGCAAACATGTGAAACATAATGAAACACACAACCAAGGCATCTACTATTCAATGTGGCCTGGTCTAGGCCAAGACAGTAAGAAATATTTTTGAAAAGTTATCCAGAAAATATTGTTGATTAATCAATGTTTTCAAAATAATGAGATCTCATGGACATGCATTAAAAAGAAAAAGGATAAGAGATTTATCAAACTAATTTTTCTGACAAATTATTGACAGCTTTTTCAAGTAGCAACAAAGGACTGTATAAGCTTCTTTCCTTTAATTGTCCTGTAATTGCCTTTGGCTTCCCAGTTGTATGGAGAACTTTTTCTCTTCATTTGAGCTTAAAAGAATCTTCCATCAAAAAGAAAAGAATTGGATTTGTGTTGGCTAGCCTGAGGATGATTAATTTCCATCTACTTCACTTATCTTAGTGGTCAGCCAAAATTTGGGATCCAGAAGACTGTCAAATTAAATAGACAATAATAGTTGACTTACTGAAAGCATCTGTTTATCTGACAAATTAGGCACAAAGAAAAAAAACACCAAAACCATAAAGACCTGCTTGTTCTCTTCAAGGTAGGGATAATCAACATCAGGAATGGAGCTCTTTGCTGGTACCCCTCATAATGTTTCTGGACAGCAGCTGTTCACAAAGTGCTTGGTCACTGTGTTAGCTGTGTTAGCTTTCCATCATCATCATCATCACCATCACCATCAATCATCATCATGTCTCCTTCCATAGTTGTCTCTCTTTCAAACATCAGTTCTCCCCAAAAAGCCCATCTATCCATAAAGTTCAAATTCTTGAGGTAGTCGTGACACCTCTGAGTGTCACAATTGATACATCTGCTGTCTCCTAAAGAAGTTATATCACCCAAAATATGCTTTCTGTTCCTCAAAAAAGTTGCCAGGATTAGCTTTATGGAGATATATTAAAGGTTTAACTCAGAAAAATTGAATTTGGCCTGATTTGTGTTGGCGATACAAATATGTGCCAAACTCTTCATGTGTGTGTGCACACATGTATTTTTATATATATATATATGTATGTATATATATGTATATATGTGTATATATATACACACAAAACCAATACACATACATATTTCTATTATCATACAGGACATATTTCCCTACAGTTACACCCATATACCCCAAACAGTTGAGTCTGTCACTGTTTTATCTAATCTACTATTATCAAATAGTATATCGCTATATTATCAAATAGTATATCACTATTTTGCCACCAGACAGAAGCTTGCAGGTGTTAAAAATCTTCCATCCCTAGAAGAGAGGAAACTGATGAGTTCTGGGCAGATTAAAACACCCACAACTGGTGAGGAAGCTGAAGGTTTGTGGAGTTGCTGCCAAGTCAGTGTGTTTGGCAAGACAAGGGGAAGAGATCATTCATAAAGGTGCTCCAAAACAGGAACATTAACAAAACCTGAAAGAGAAAATTCTGCTTCTTCTTCAGGGTGAGACCATCTCATATCACGAGGTTTTAATTAAAACTATCCTCTGGGGATGATCCTTGTATTTCCCAGTCTCCTGCTAGGAGTTAGCTAAGATTTTATGACCAGCTAATGTAGTCTAGGATGGCAAATGCCCATATTCCTCACTGTTCCACCATTTCTTTTCTCTGTCCTAAGGAATCAGAGCATGGACAAATCCCACTGATGCAAATGCTGTGGAGTAGGAAGAATGTTTGCCACCAGGCCATGCTTTGGAATGACAAATATGCAAGAATTAGCATCTATAACTCTCCATAAACATTGGGGTTAATCTCCAGGGTTTACAAGACTCTTTAAATGTGTTTTAATAGGACAATATGTTTCAGAAAAGACCCATCCAACACTTCACATATCAGGGAACTTTACAAGAAGGTAAACTGAGCTGGGGTAACAGTTCAGATGTACAGCCAGGGCCCTAATGAGAATGCCAAAGTCAAAGTAATAAATTGATTTGCAAGTCTAATGCCTTCCCAAATTGCTGAAGAGCATTCCAAGTCTGGCAGGACATTTGGAAGGGAAGAGCTGTGGAAATTCCATTGTTGTCTCTCAAACTCCGAAATGTAAGAGGATCAAATCACATTTTCAGCACACAATGATGAGCTGGCTAAGACCTGCTCTCTGCCCCCCTCACCCAGCCTGGGCAGGACTCTGCTCCTGGGACAGTCCTGTTGAGGGGACAGCAGTGCCCCACAGAGTTTGGGGCTGTTGAGAATAAACAAAATGGTTAATTAGAACTGAAGGCTCTGTGGACACCTGTGTGGACACCTGTTAGAGGAAAGGAAAACTGAGACCCCTGACAAACCTAACATTCTCCACGGATGGCATAAAAGTTTCCTTCCAGCTTCCTAAAACCAGGTGAGATAAATCCTGCCCTGGGTTTATTTGAGCCTTTATTGCCTACTTGCTTCAGGTAGATTCCACCTGATCTACCTGAGCAAGACATTAACCCCAAGTGGATTTATTCTAGAAAATGGTTCTTTAGACATCCAGGCTCAGCCTCACCACTACCATCCAACTTTTGCATGTACAAAATGCAGAGTAAGCACTTGCTAATAGGTGACCAGTTTGTTTCAAGCTGTATTATTCTTTCTGTGTTTTTCACTCAACAGTGAATATCAACAAGAAATTAAAGTTGAGATTTTAAGGAATGATACATTCCCATTAAATCAACATGAAAACCAGCCAGATAACCCTAATAAATAGGATGAATGAGACACTCAGAGAAGGATGACTTCATATTTCCCTTCTTTATCCTAATTATTGCAGAACATTGGCCTAACCTTGACTATTTTTTCACATCTTTATAAAGACCTGAGGGGACTTTTTGGAGGGAGTCAGCCAATATTTTAGCTGCGTTTGCTATTGTTTCTGTTTATCACTTGGGTAGACTTGCAGTAAAAGGATGATTGCTTCATCATAATAATTCAATCTGCACTGAGACAGGCTGTCTCCTGTGTTACGTGAGAAACAGCTAGAAACTTTATTTCATAAGCAAAACCACCACTGGCCATTTTAAAATACCAAGAGCAGTTGTCATGACATTGTGGTTTGGCTGGTTCTGTTCTCTGTGCAGGGGCTGTGGTGGGATGGGGAGCCTGTCTCAGGAAGGGACTGACCTCCCTGACTCACTGGAGCACAGGGGCGACAAGAAAGAGAAGATCTAACCATTCATTTAGCATCAAATCAGAAAGTCTAGAAAAAGAAAAAATCCATAATTGCTCATAGAGTGAATTGGGAGTGATTTTTACTCCTTTAGAAACACAAGTTTGACCTGGTCACCATGACTGAAATCTGGCAAGAAGATTCCCATGGCTAGAATGTTTCAATCAATCGTTATTGGGCATTTATTGAGCTCAATATATATTAATATATAATATATATTATATTGAGCACCATCTGAGGAGGACTTGCACTGTTGGTGAGAAGGGTTTTGGCCTGTTTCCAGATTTCTAACAACTTGGGAAAAAACATTCTGGAGTGTGTTCTCTGATGTATAGTCAGTTGAGAACCTGTACTAAAGAACTAAGTCCAGAGAAGTCACTAATCAAAAATATTGAGTAAATTGGTGGTAATGACTATGAATTACAGGCTGTAAATTATATCATCATGGTAAGAGAAGGACAAATGTAGACATCTATAGTCAGCAGGAGTTTTAAAAGTATGTTAGCTACAAATGGGATCACTAAAATGTATCCAATTGCTTCTAAATGGACAAAGTCTATTGGCTAAAACTGTCAATAATAAACCCAAAGCAGTAAAAATTATGAGTAAATATTTCCCACTTCTGTTTGGGAAAAAGCCAGATAATGCACTGCATCTTATGTAAGAAAAACAAGCCTTTCTTTTATAACAATGCTTTCTAAACTTAGAAATTTTTAATTGGCAGTTCCTGAATAATTTGCATCCAAAAGGGAAAGATATTCACTGAACCCCTGCTGCTGATTTTGAATAAGTCTTGGAACACTAGAGAAGTTACAGATGTGAAGCAAAGATAAAGTTGTGCCAGCATTTAAACACAGTAACTAGGATGATGTGAATAAATATAGACTTGTCAGCCTGACACCAATCTGAACAAAATAATAGAATGGTTATTTGGGAACTCTCCTAAGAATTACAGGGGGAAAATAGAATTACATTGAAATTATCATGAGCTTATCAAAAACAGACCCTATCAAAATAACTTTATAATGCTGGAACATTAACATGTTTAATCAGTAAAGGTGATAGATGTGATATATATACTGTTGGACTATTTTACCAACTGGACTGTTTTACCCCAGATAAAACTGTCTTGGGGAATTGTCCAGTTTCATGAGCATGGTTCTTGGCTCATCACTGTTTAACTGCTCCCTGCTGATGGCAAGAAAGAGAGAGACTGAGGGGCTGTGAACGGCAGAGCCTATTTGTCCCTTGACTGTGGCAGAGCACCATCAGGGAGAGCAAAGCAGCCCAGACTTGCCAAGGGAGCAGATTGGGGATTCTGCAGAGATCTCCAGATCCTGGTAGAAAGTCAGACAAACTTCAGCTCAGGGTTTGAAGGGGCCAAGACAGCTTTTGGCTGTGCAAAGCAGGGTCCACCGTGGAGCAGGTATCTGCTGTGTTTCACAATGGTGTGATGGCTCCTACAGTTGTTTTGGTGTTCAGAAAAAAAAAAAAAGGAGGGGAATTAGACAAAAAACACACTAACTTGGTTAAGGATAGGAAAACATGCCTTATTCTGAGATTCAAGAGCTAAATTTATGTGACATGTCCAAAGGAAGGCTCAGGGATGACATGATGCTAATGAGTTACGGCTGCACAGACAGCAGAACTTGCCCAAAGACAAAGTCCTTCACTTCTTGGACAAAGGTTTAACAAATCTCATGGTCTGATGATGGATAGATTCATTCTGATGCAAATAAGACATTGTTCTTCAGAGGGGAAAATAATTAACTGCTAGAAGTACTTACCAGTACTTATTAACTTGTTATGAATCAGTTTCTAATGAAGCCTATAAAGCCTGGAATATTCCCTAAATTAAAAAATATAAAAAAGTACTCTAAGACATTGTTATTGTGAATTTAAAGCTGAATTTGGAGAAACTGATGTAGGTTCCATGGACTGTATTACAATGAAGATCATTCAAAGAAGGCCCTAAGGTCTATCCTAACCCCCCAAAAATCTGCGAAAATAGAGTGGCAGAGTGGCAATAGTGGCACATTCTTTCAGTGGGTCTTCCAACCATCAGACTGCCTCACCACTGAGAGAACTGGGAAGACCCTGTTCTACACCTTAGAGTGCTCAAACATTCCCAAAGCTACTCTTTGCTTTTACCAGAGAGATCCTCTTACAGACAAACAAAATAAGATGTCTTAGCTAGTGTAACCACCATGTTTACTCAATGTTAAGCTTTTCAGCTGTTGTTCTTCTAATTGTGTCTTGACCACACAGAAATTTCCTCAAGGCAGAGGATTTAACAGGCCTTGCAAATCAGTGAACACTTAGTAGCAAGGAAGGTAGAGGTTCAAAACCATTCGTCCCATTTCTTCATACTCCTCAGCTCCTTTTGTGGCCTCGTAGGACTTCTTGCCCACTGATTTTAGGAAGAAGCTGGGCATGTTTTTGTGCTTAAAACTCATTAACTGATCTGAGAGGAAGCACCTCTGTGAGAAGATCTGCTGCACTTGGGGAAGTTTCCATTTACAAGACTTGTTCTTTTATTTCACGTGGCCTCGCAGCCCATCAATTTGACAAAGTCTAAAGTTCCAAATCACAACTCAAGCAAAATCAATGCGGTTTTCCCCTTATTCCCATTAAAAATCTGTGTAACTACCAAGTTTTCCATGGCTTTTGCTCAAAACCACAACCTGCTGCAAATTCATTGAAAAATAATTCCAAACTTAAACCAGATTAATAACGCTTCCAATTAGGATAGCCAAATTTTGCAGTTTAGCAGATTAAAACTTGTCAGGTTTCATGTCTCTTTGGGAACATTGTGTTCCACTCAAACCACAATCTGACAAGAAATGATTACTGTCAAACTAAAGCTATTTTTAAAAACCCACCTTTGCATTTTGTAAGTGCCCTACTCTGGAGTTCAGTTCTGCAATTTAATTTTATCCTGTTGCATAAATATGGGAGGATCCTACTTCTAGATCCAGAAGGGTTTCCAAGTCATAGCCCTACCCAGATTGGGGTATTTGGACCCATATGCTCTTATTTGGATCCTTTGCTAATCTTTTCCTTAAAATGGAGGGTGTGATCAGATCATCTGCAAGTGTTTCAAGCTGACACATTTTCAGCCATCAGCCTCCCTTCAGCTGAAAATCATTGCTCCTTGATAAGAAAGTTAATTCCTAGCCACAGAATCCCACCAGTGCAATGTGAAACAGGTTTGCTGGCCCACCCCAAGGCTGAGAAGGAGGTGAGAAGGGTGAACACCAACAAACATGCTAATTCAAGTATTTGTGATCATGTTGGATACCCCATACGTTTTTCCAATGTTTTTTTCCCCTGGTCTCTGCATTCTCCCTAGGTATGATATTTGGAGACAGAAGCATAGGCTGATGATGACTGAAACTACACTCCCCTGAACAGGATGGCCCTTGCATTTTCTAGACCAAAGCACTCTCTGGCACTGTGCTGGAAAAAAAGATTTCTGGTTTTTAATCTTCTCATAAGGTATGACTGAAGTACGCTATAATATATAGGACAGGAATTAATCCTGAATTTATTTATTATTTTTTTCTTATTTCATCTGTCAGAAGAATGCCATTTCAATTATTTATTAAGAAAATTGTGTTTTTCAAGGTAAATGCATTATTTCATTATCTGCTTTCAATTAGCCGGGAATTCACTGTGTTCAGCCAAATGTCCATTCATCAACAAATTCCAGATTCCTGGCAGTCTGAGCAAATTCCCAATTTTCTTCTTTTATGGGTACAATAAGTGAAGATATTCATGCCTCACGCTAAATTATGGCTGGGGTTAGACTACCCTGGAGGGAGGAGAAAACAACTGTGGAAGGTCTTCAAATGTATTAATAGATGTTTTTATTGAAGTAGAGCTACAATATTTCATAATATTTTTTCTTCAGGTGCTTTGTTATTGTTAGCTAGATGCCCTCTTGCCCTTCTTTGTGGGCAGCAATGATCTGAGCTGGTCATCCTCCAACATGTGTACAATGGGCTCATGAGGACAGCTCTGGCAGCAGGGACAGGGACAAAACCCATGGAAAATACATCTTTCACCACTGTAACTCATGCCCAGTTAGTGAATCCCCTTTTTTTGTGTGTGCAAGGCTGTGCAAAGTCTCTCCAGCAGTGTCACAGGCTGCCCCAGGGCCACATGGACACCCTGGAGCATCGAGGGAGGAGTGAGCAGGGAGAAGGACAGCATCCAACCATGTGCCTGGACAGGAGAGGGTCTGCCTTGGAAATATTGCAGTGCTGCTCCTCCTTTGTCCTGCTGCAAAACAGGGCCCCTGAGCTGGGTGCCAGCTCCCTGCTGGCACAGCCCCATGGCCTGTGGGACCCAGACCCTCACCCAGCACATGCCACCTTGTGTGGCTGCTTCCATTCCAGCCAGCTCCCTCCCCAGGCAGGGCTCACAGCGAGGACAGAGCCCCACTCTCCAGTGTGGGAGTTGGGCTTCTGGCAGAGGGGCTCTTTCTCTCACAAAGGGAGTATGAGCACTTTTTAAAATAAAAACCTGCTTTTTAAAATGCTTCATGCCCAAAGGCACTTTTACTACCTGCTTGCAATTGACACTTTACCCTGCACTGGGCCAAAGCCCTTCAGAAGGAGTCTCTTGGGCAAAACAGGAGAAAAGCTCTCTCCCTGCCAGCTGTTGGGATGGAAGGCAGCCAGAAATGTTGCTCCAGCCTCTGTGCATGCCCACAACACTCTGAGCTCAGTTCCTCACCAGGCACTGCTTGAGTGGCACTTCTGTGTACAGTGTGAGTGGGGAGAGCAGAGGAGCTGGGTGATGTCACTGTCACATCTCCCTCTTTTTGTTGTGGAACTGCTGTCTCCTCTGGCTTCTTCAGCTGTTGTCAAAAAAACCTGTGTCCTGTCATCTCCTATGGGTCACACAAAGGCACCTTGGTTTTCTGCTGCCTTTCTGTTCCCAGCTCAGCCACCACTGACCCTCTAATTGTATTTGCTTGGTCACCTCCTCTTTCCTCCTTTTCACTCACAGTGGGTATTTTCTGCTCCTTTTGTTCTGGCCACTGTCTTTCCTTGTTCTGTCTTTCCAATGATTTGGGGTCAGCAATGCTTTGCTTACACCGTGGAGCAGGAGTTTTCAGCCTTTCTCATCATTTTCAGGTGTTTGTAAGGCCTCTCCCTCTCCATGCCTGCTCTGAGACAGGGTTCTCTTGTGCACTGTATTTTTCATCCTGTGAATGAAGAAACAGAGCCACTGCTCTGCCTCTCACTCCCCAGCTTGTGCAGAACCATCCTGACATGGGCTGATGCCTTTCCCACCAGATGCAGGAGAGGCAGGAAGACAGGAGTTTTTCCCTTGTGTGATTTGTGTGCATCTCAGGCATTGCTCTCAAGCAGGATTAGGCTGATTTTTGGGGTTAAAGCTGTGCCATCCTCACTTCTCAGGGATGCAGAGTCCTGAGAGCCACCTCACCACACAGCAGCTCTGCCAATGGTGAGGGCTCTCCCAACAGGCAAAACCATCACCATTCCACCAACATCTGTCTGATGTCCTATAGCCCAGGCAACTGAGCCCATGTGTTTGTTTTACTGGTGGAATACACCTGCAACTTAAATATTGTATGATAAGCAGATGTTCACTTCTATAAATTGAACAGCACACAAAGATTTACGGACCCCAGAGGTTCAGATTTAGTGAGTGGGAGCCAAGGTCACAACTGGACCTTCAGATTCAATAAATCTTGACATTACTGGAGCACTGGGGGAGGGGAGAAGAGCATAGTTATAGACTTATAACAATTTTTAAAGTATGCCAGTGATGATCTGCAAAGCAGATGTAAGCCAGGCTGATTTTGATACTTTAAACTTACTCTGCCAGGTAAGAGATGAAATACCTCAGGGTCTGATGTGGAGTCACATATGGAATACAGGAGTGGGAACCATTATAATAAACCCCTGTTCACTTGGGAAGCAGAAGGGAAAAAGTGCTCCATTAAAAAGAACAAATGTTTTGTTTTCATGCTCTGAGAAGAACACTATTGGTAACATCAGTGGTGAATTGGTAACATTAGAAGTGAATTTATTCTAATTAATACATTAAATAACATATCTGTGCTGTGTTTTTCTTTCATGCAGTGCACTGATGAAAACCACTGGTTTAACTCTGATAAAAATGAAGTCCTGAATGAGCAGAGTAGGTACCTCCTGGTGGACACCCTGATGGTGTCTCCCAGCCCAAGAGGCAGAGTCAGTGCGTTCAGAGGGCTGGCAAAGGGAACAGACTGCCAGAAGTTATTCAGACTTTAATGTCCCTTCAGACTCCAGGAATTGTGAAAGTTAGGGAGAGTGAGAGGCAACAAGGAAGATTTTAAATGGACACCACAATGTTCTGACACTGGTGTGTTATAGACACCTTTCTAGGGGCAGCTCAGAAGCCAATGCCTTGTGATAGCTGCAGAAAAATAGTGCTAAGGGTGTAAATGGAAATGGATAAAGACTGAAACACCAGAAGCAGCCTGAACTGACTCCTGCCAGCTCAGAGCCCAGCCTGGGCTGTGAAGCTCTCCAGAGGAGTTGTACAGGTTTGTCTGCTCCAGACTCCACAGCAGACCCAATGACTCTTAGGTTAGGACACTCAAAGCTAAATTTCATCAGCCAACATGGAATGTGTCACATGTGACCAACTGCAGACGCAAACAAGAGAAAACAAGCACCAAAATGTTTTACTCTTTTTTTTTTTTTTCTCAGTGTGAGAGCTGTGCATGTGAAAAACTCCCCCAAATTCAAGTATGTGAAAGCAGAGCTGTCTGAAGCAGGAGCAGCCAGGAAGATGTAGCATTTGATGGCTTCTGTGACAACTAAAATGAAAATTTTCAAGCCAAAGTGAAGTTATCACTAATGGCCAGGTGAGTGTGGGATATGTCTGCCAGCTATAACACAGATAACTCAGAAAGTATGACAGGCTGAGGCAGCTTAAGCTTTTCCAAGCGCTTGCACAAGGATGCTCCAGATGTCCATGAACAGATTCCTTCATTCCCTCCTGAAGGGAAATCCAGCGTGAAAAGCTGGAGTCAGGCAGGGGAGGTCAGTGTCCAGTGCACTGCCCTTTTTAGCTCTCGTTCTGGATCAATCCTCTCACTTCTGGGCACAAGGCTCATTTCAGCTCTCACACCCCTGCATGCCAGACATGGGTGTATTTTGCTTCAGAGGGCGTAGTGAAGCTCGTGATATGTACAGGTTTGGAAAAGGCTGCTCTCGCAACCTGATGTACAGCAAACATTCTGCCAACTGGGCTTGCATGATCAGCGGTGTTTTTTCTGCCCCCAGCTCGCAGGTGGTGGGATGGAGGCACAGGGAGTGATTTCCTGCCCCAGTGCCACCCAGCAGTCCCCTGCAGTGATCCCAGTCACCACCTCCCCACATCTGGGGAATTTTTCCCCATGACCACAATACCCAGGGTCATTAAGAAAGGCATTTCTCAGTGATTTTTCCACTGCTCCTTGTGAAAGTGTCCCACAAGCAGGGCAATCAGGTAGTGTTTACATTATCTGGCCTTTGTTCTTGTGTCTTTAAAAAATAATTGTCTTTTCCATACCAAACAAGCACATTGTGACCTCTTTGCTGGTGAGACACAGACTGTGGTTGGAAGTGGCAAAAGACAGCTCTGGTAACTGCAACATCTTTTAAATGAGCCCCTGATGTTCTCAATGAAAAATTCATTTAGGTAGGTCAATACTCAGCTTTTTTGTTGTCCTACATCACACCAGGCTGCAGGTATTGTTTATCCCCAGAGGATTCCCACTGATGCAAAAGGCGTTAAAAATAAAAGCAATGTCTCTCTGAAAGGAAGACTTTCCCAAGAGCTGTATCCTTTAAAGGCTTTGGCCTTTTCTTTCCCCTTACCCTCTCCCTAGGTAGCCCTCTGGGACCCACGGTTATGTGGGATGCCAACTGCTCACTATTCATCACAGCCCTGCTCTCCAAGGGCCCATTGACTCTCAATAATTTATCACTCGATGCTTTGTGTGCTCCTGCAGAAATAAATCAGGGCTGGGAGCACCAGATGCTCCCTCATCCCATCACACTGTGTTAATTTATTAAAAAGGGGTTTTCTCAGCCCAGCCGAGGGGTGCAGGGATCTCCTCCACGAGGAGCAGCGAGGACGGGGGTTAAGGTCTGCTGAGCCAAGTGCAAAGAGTGCTGAGAGAGAGAGGCTTCAGCGTGGAAGCTGAACTTGGAAACCCTGGCAGGGTGAGCAGGCTTTCCAAGCAGAGCTCGCTGGGACTGCGCTCCAAGAAAAATACATTTAGTCCTTAAATGTGTATTTTTCGTTCTGGGCTCACGGTCTCTTTTTGTTTCTTGGACTGGGTCTCGCACCCGGATACAGCAAGTAAATATCAAGCCATAAATCACAAATTCGATGCTTGCTTTTCTTTCTTCAAGGTTGTATAATATAATGGAAAAGATCAAGCAAATGCAAAGCTATTTTATGCTGCACATGCAGAGTGCAAAAGGCCCTGGGTCTCTTCCAATGACCCCACAAGAATGATAGGCCTCCTGCTAACACAGAGATCTGGTTTTCAGAGGCATCACACAAATCCTCTCATGGATTGAAGAGTTTCTCCTGTTCTTGTTTTCTTTAATGTTCTTGCAATACAGTTAATTTAACATATAATGACCCTTCATTCAAACCTTCTGCACATATATATTATGGCTGTTTCATCAAATGTGTCTCTGGCAGAACAGGAAACACATATTTCCTACATTCTCTCCCAGAGTCCTGAATGCATGTCAACAGCTTTTTGGTACTTATCACCTTTGGTCATTTCTCATCTCCCCTTCAGAGGGGGAGGACCATGCCTGCTAACACACAATCTTGCCTCTGACACTGGAGAACCATGCTGACTCCACCTGGAAGATGGAAGAGTGCTGGGAATTCTTGAAGCTCTGGGAGTTTGTCCTTGAAATCCAGCCTTACCAAGGTTGCACATTCTGTTCCAGCACTCCCTCATGCAGCAGGGCCTGAAATCACACCACTGCTGCTCTTATAAAATCACTTCCCAGTTACCTGGAAGAGCCAAACCAAGAACTGAGGTTCATCCTACCCCCCAAAACACTGTTCAGGGTAATTCCTCCTCTCTAGCACAGTGCCCATCACCCAGGAATGGTATAATGGGATAGGAGCATTGCCAGTTCTGCTGATGTATTGGCAGCCTCTCTGTGTCACTATAGGACAGGAAACAACACGAGCGCACACACCACTGCTCTCAAGGTGAAGAAAAGGGAAGTTTGTTTTCTGACTCCAACATTTATAGTTTTCCAAAAGTGACAGTGGATTGGAGGGTGAAAGTGCCACCTCTCCAATGACACCGGACAAACCAACAGTCCATCAAATTTCTCTTCCTCCATAAAAGAGTGCAAAACAATAAGTTATTTACAGAAAGTGTGTAAGAAAGTTTGCTACAAGAATGTAAACATCAGAAGGCTTAGAAAATCTTAAAAAATCAGGGCGACACTCTCTGCTCATCTCCAAGCAAGTGAAAATGGGATTTTAGAGGATCATGTTTCTAAATGACAACTGGTTTTTGTGGTGACACCAAGAAAACTCTTCCCAGGTTTCAAGTCACTGCCACACCTCTGCAGGGACTTCATAACTTTTACAGGAACGAGCTGGCAGGTGGGTTGTAAACCCCCATTTCTGCTTCCTTTCTCTCCTGCTCCTCAGAAGTTTCCATTTGCACTGATATTTTCCCAAACTTCTAAGCTAGGCCAAGATATCCAGTGTACATAACACTAGTCTAAAGAGCTAAAGCTTGCAATTGTTATGAGAAAGCATAAGCAAGAGATTATAATGGGAAATGTTGGGCAATGCTGTCTTTACTTAAGGCAAAATCCCCCGCTGGGCCTGCCACCAAGATTAGTTCCAGATTTCCTTAGGTTCTTGTGACATGCACAGGGCCTGTTCCAGGCCTGCTTAAGTGCTATCAGGTCTAATGCTTTCTTTCAAATCTCTCCTCCCTAGCATCAAGAGCATTATTCTGAGGAGATTTTTCCTGAAATCTTCATGAGACAACATTGGGAAATGCTGGTTAGTCAGTAAGACCATTGTTTATCCTCCTGGTAAAACACAGCTTCCTCTGAACCAGAACCCTCCTCTCCTTGAAGATAAGCAAATGTTAGAGAAATGACTGTAAATCATGAGATTTCTGGTTAAGGTTGCAGCAAAACTCCATTTGCATCTTAACTGTGTTTTCTCTCATTTACGGTCTCCTTCAAATGTCTTCTTTGGCACTGAAAACATTTGTCTCAACCTAAAAGTGAACTTTGGAGAGGGGGAGTCTGAATAAAACCCCTACAGCTGTTTTTGAGTTATCCAGGAAGACAAAAATGCACATTTCCCAGTATAAACATTGCCTTGGTTTTATTTTGGGGCTTTTTGTTGTTTTGTTTTTTAAGGTCAAGGAGAACATTCCGTTTATTTAGAGTTAGACTGTTTTATTTTATTTTATTCAGAAATCAGCATAGCACATCTGTACTTCTTGGTGAGACAGAGGGACACAAGAGCTGCTCTGTGAGGCCAGAAGAAGGGTTGGTCCAACGCTGGGTCCTGTTCCTGACCATGGCTGGTAGCAGATGCTCAGAGCACAGCAAAGAGGAAACAGGACCAGTGCCATGGGGCCTTTCCTGGTGTCCCTGCTGTGCTCCCAGCACTCCATGATCACCAGGATTCCTGAGCTGGAGCTGCAATGCTGTGTTTGACAGTCACCAACAGCCTGGTTCTCTCTGAACCTGTCTAATTTGGAGCCCCTCTGCCCTCTTGGCCTTTGCAGAATCTTGTGGTGAGGGCACTGACACGAGGCAGCTCTGCTGTGAAATCAGAAAATCCTCACCCTCTTTTTAAACCTGATCATGTCCTTGGGAGACTCTTTGTTCTTACACTGAGAAACACTGAATAGGGTTTTTTCCCCTGAACAGGCCTTTTTCATAAGCTGTTCCATCACCCCTCTCATGCAAGCTTGGTCACAGCCCCCTTGTTCTTGTTTTAATTCTCTCTCTCTACCTCTGGCTCCCCCCTATTCATTTTAGGGTGGTTGAAGTGTCGCGTGGCTTGGGCTTATGATTCATATGACAATTTCCTCCCCTGGCAGTATCCAGTGCTTAATTTGACTATTTTGTCCTCCCATTGCTGAGTATCAGAACTCTGCTTTCAGAGAATTTTCCATCAATATTCCAAATTCTTTTCTAAAAGGCAGAGGCATGGTGACTGCCAGCTGCTGGCTGAGCTGTGGTCATTTCGTCACTTCTCCTCTGTTTCATTACTTTGCTCTTCCCAGCACTGGTTTTCTACTGGTATTTGATCTCCCAGTCACCCATTTGGGAGCGAGTGAGATTCTCCTGCAATTCTTTGCTGTTGACAGTTCTGAAGAGTTCTGCAACTTCCACAAATGTCATTAGTTCACTGCTTGTCCCATCTTACAGACATTTAATTAACCCATTGGAGCATACCACACACATCTACACTGTTTTCTAGACTGCAGCAGCTCCATGAGGGAACTTCATCCCTTTTTCATCCACACTTTGGCTCCCCAATGTGCCTGGGGCAAAGTGTCAATTTTGGAAAGCTGGATGTGCTTTATCAGTGATGCCTTGCTGAGGCACATCCTCACTGACCTCTACAGAGCCTGCCAACAGATTTGAAAAGCTGGATCTCCCCAATAAAAGCAACATTTCTTTCTTGCCACCATCTCTCATGCACACAGAATCCATCCGTGTCTGCCAGTTCTAATGTGTGACAGAATTTTCAATTCCCTGACTGGCATAGAAGGTCAGCACATTAGTTTGTAGTTCTTAGGTTCATTCTTGAATTATTTCTAGTTATAGTTATTATATATGGAATAAAATGTTCAAATGTGGGGTTTCATTAATAATTAAAAGGACAACAAATATTCCCTGTAGACAAGTTCAGTTATCTGCGATAATTTTCCTGTTAAAATTGCAGCTTCTTCCACAAATTGGGCCAAGGTATATCCACAATTAAAATACTTCGAAAGTTTTCCTTCTTCCTTGAATAAAGCATTGATTTCTGCAAAATGTGTGGAAAATTTTCCCCTGTAAAGTCCAATTTTTTGACAATTTTCACTCCTATAATCTCTTATGGGTCAAACACAACATAAAACACCAACTGAACATTCAGACATTGTCACATTGTTTAGCATCTGCAATTAATGCTATGATCTGAGCTCATAGTTAGAGCCCTCCTACACTGGGAAATGCACTAGTGTTGTCTTGCCTCTAAAATTTCAGATATATGGGTGGAGTGGTTGATGCCCCAAGCCTTTCAGTGTCCAAGGGACATTCAGACAATGTCCTTAACCACATGATTTATCTTTTGGTCAGCTCTGAGGTGGTCAGGCAGTTGGACTAGAGGATCTTTGTAGGTCCCTTCCAATGGAAATTATTCCAGTCTAGTCTAGTCTAGTCTAGATCAGACCTTTCCCTGCGCACAGTCAATGCCTGGAATAATTATGCATATTTATTGATTTTTTTAGCATATTTTCCTTCAGCCTGATTATTCCCAGTTTTGCAAACCAGAAATTTGCATACTTTTCAAATGTAGTCAGATGTATAACATTGGGTAAAAATATGGAAGTCTATATTTGATGTGCCTGTGTGTCCTGTACACCCCAGCACATGTGTGAGTATGCAAAATACTCCAGGAGCATTCATGCAGACATTGGAGAGAATAAATGTACAAACAAATGTACATGTACAGGAGTTAAAGTTTGGGTATTTTTTCCCCTGAAAACTACTAAATAAAACCCAAAATGTAGAAGTTACCTATAGCAGCAAAGGCATCAAGTATTTAATCATGAACACAGCTACAAATATGAAAAAACTGCCTATGAAATTAATGCAACCTATCAGCTGCCTTAAAAAATAGACTCCCACTTAAATATTTTGCCCACCCAGGGCTTCATAGAGTATCACCATGGTACCACCCAGGCAAATAAAAGCAGATTAATGAAGGAAGTGTAGGTGCTTTCCCCTCGCTCCCTCCAAATTTGCAGCACCACTGCCCCGTGCAGTTCCAGGAGATAACACATCAGGGCTGTGCAGCTCTGCCTCTAGCCCTGAGTCAGCTCAGGGCTCTGTTTGTCTCTGGGTAATGTTAAATTTAGGGCCTGAGTTTGAGGACTACTCGTCTTCCCTGCTCAGCTCTCCCAGCTGCAATACATCACTGGCAGGCCAATACCCCAGCCCATGGGGGGGTGTCCCATGTGACACTCACTAATTCATAAATGAGAATGATATCTGAATGCATCACATTGCAGGGAAGAAAAACAAACCTTGTGGACTCTTATAAGGCTGTGATAGATTAGAATGTGCATGATACAAATATTTATCTTGCACCCTTATTACAAGTATTTCCTTTTTGCTGGTTAATTTAATTAAGAGGTGTCCCTTTGGATTAAAACTTTGTAAGATGGATATCTTTTTCTCCAAGCCATAATTCATTTTGAATGAAGAGAGGAAAACTCATAGCTCCTGAACTTATTAATAATGATCTGAATTAAAATACATTCCTGGCTTCCTTGAACACTTACGTATGTTACAGGATAGCTGGGAGGAGAAACAAGAGGGATTATTTTTGTTTTCATGAGGAGGACCTGATCCCAGAAACACTGCTGAACACGTATGATGAGGAGTTAGTCACAATGATTTCTTTGGCAAGGGAGAAAGAAGCAGAAACAAAAACAGCACTGACCCAACTTTCCATCAAAGCGGGGGTGGGGGATGACAGCGCTGGTGTGGCATCATTCTTCTTTCTCTCCTGAAGCCCAGGATCCCACCTCACCCCAAAAAAACCTCCCTGGGCTTGGCAGCCTGTAGCTGTGCAGGATACCAAGGACAGGAGCCAGGAGAAATGGTCAAGCCTGCCAGGAGCAGCTCATGGCCCAGAGTTTGTCACTCTCCTGCACAGCCCTGGGAGAGGTGGGGACCTTCCTTGTGTCCCTTCTCTGCACGTCATCACCCAGTGCAGCACACTGGGCCCCCAGGGAAGACAAAACCCACAGAAGAGCCCAGCTGGGAAGTTCTGGGGCCTCTGAAGACATGACCTGGGCTGTAGACCCAAAAGGAAAGAGGTAAAGATGAAGACACTGGAGAAGGAGATTTTCAGGGCTTCAGAGGGTCAGGGTTTTGCCTTGGGTGTCTGTGCTGACCTCAGATGTGCCACTCCAGCTCACAGGTGGGGAACCCTTCCTGACTTTGTTGGGTGTACCTCCAGGGCAGCACGTGTGGATCCCAACCAAGCTCCTGCTGTGTCTGTGCAGAGACAACAGGCTCAGGGAGCAGCTTTGCTGGAAAAGAGGCATTACAGAGGGGTCACACCAAAACTGCAGCTGCTTTTCCAAAATCTCTGCTTTGCCTCTGCTCACAAAGCAATTCCTAGAACTGTCCATCAGAAAATTAGTCCCCAGCTCAGTCCCCACAGAGGGATGAGTGATCTTGTGCCTGATTCTCCCTTCGAGGTAGAGTTTAGACATACAAATGTTTGGGAGATGCAACTATTTTGAGAGGTCTCTTCTTCTACAAAGGTTTGTGTTTATGACATCCATCTCACCTCTGTGGCATCTGATGAGGGGTGATTTTAGTAACACTCAAAGTAGAATGATTGAAAAAGCCTTGTCATTTCCTTTCCTCTTTAGAGGAGAATTTTCTGATCAGTTTTGGGCATTGTGTCAATAAACCCTGTCACATTTCCTTTCATTACAGAGCCCACCATTACACTGTTAGCAGACTCATTAACAAGACAAGGGGCATCACTGTCAGAAGAAAAGGCTACTGAAATGTAAATACAAAGTCTAGCCAGACATCTCACTCATATAAGCTTGAACTTGACTCATTGCTGCAGGCATAATTGGAAGGGTTTCTCCACACATTATTCAAATTCACGTTGAAGCTGTTTTCCTTCCCACACCCCTCCAGCACCTGCAGAAACCTCTCTGCTGACCCTGAGACCCTTGGTGAGAATCAAGCCAGAGTGTTTGGTCAATGCCAGCTCTTACATCAGTGACTGGCACCCCTTCATGGCTCCCACGTCCCACTTTTAGAAGAATAATTACAGCAATGCTGTGAGTTGAATGACAAAACTCAAAGAAAAATGAACTTGAAGATGTTTCCCTAGCAACTGTGTGCAGCAGTGTTTCCACCAGGCCAACATTACAGCATCACTCTCACAAACTGAAAAAAAAAACCCAGACTGAAATCTTTACCACTTGAATGGCAAGTGCAGCCTGGCAAAGACCGAGCCCTCCTTGGTCACAGCAGCCAGGGCCCAATTCATAATGTGGCTTTCACCTTATGTTGAAAACAACTCAGGATAAGGAACAGCAACAGCTGTGAACAGAGGTTCAGAGAGCATAGCAACCTCATGAAAATAAAATTTAAAAAAAACCCTTAATTTCAGTTTTGTTAAAATAACTGTTGATTGTCCCTTTCACTTTCCATTCCTCATCCTTCTCACCACTACATCAGTGCAATTCCAGCACATGCTGTCTAATGAGTCACCTTTGGCCATCAGATTTTCTTGAAGCAGTGGCTGTGAGTTCCCAGAGGGTGAGCCAAGGCTTACTCACCCAACTGTAATCATCTTTGTGCAGCCAGTCCTTCCCAGTCCTTCTTGCTCATCATTCCTAAAACCAACTCTTGGAAGCAACACATCCTGCTGCAACCCACCCCTGCTTTCCTGGCAGACTCAGGGGTCCCCATATTTCCTGCATCACCCATAGCAGATACAGTGAGGGATGCAAGCAGGAGGAGGGAAGAGGTAACAATCCCATTACTATCCTAATAAACCCACCTGTCTTCTGTTTACCACCATCATTTTAACTGATGTAGTCCAAAACAAGGAAACCTTTTATGCTGACTCCTGCATTATTACCCTTCAGAAAGACAGTGACCATTTCACTCAAGGATGGTTTGAATATTTAGACACACAGATGACATCATATTTTTTAAATCTATTGGCAATTGTACATTATTTAATAGTTATACTCCTGAGATAAATGCAACTTTATACTGTATCATCCTGAAAATTATTTTTGCTCACCTGTGCTGAAAACCTTCTATTCCACAAATGTGGGATACAGCTTTTGGACCCTAAACATTCTGAAAATGTTCCCCAGAGGTGGAAAACTGATTGCTTTCTTTAGCTGATGCATGGTCAGCATTACTGACATGTATTAAATCCAAAAACATGTCTCTTGCTCTATGATTTATAGCTTACCTCCTGCAAGAGGAGAGGCCTTTGGCACACTGAGCCTGAGATGCCTCAAATGCCACCAGTGGTACAATTTTATAAAAAGATTATGAGGGGAGGGAAGTGTTCATCAGCATCCACACATCAGTGGTGCAGCTCTGCCCCTGCTTGCTGAGTGTTAATGCTCATGCCACACGTGCTTTCCATAGCTCTCCATGTGCCTCCAGTGCCATGTGCCAAGAAAAGCTCAGCCTGGGGCTTTGCAGGGCAGGGCTCAACAGGCCCAGAGTACCTGAAAGCCTCAGCTGATGGAGCAGGAGGAAGACTGTGCACTCACACTTACCTATTGTAGCAACAGTGCCCTGAATGGGGAATAATTGCATTGACTCCATGATTGCAGGAGGCTGATCAATTGCTTTACTGCTACTACACTGTATTACACTATTAAGAAAAACTCACCACCCTTGCCAGACAGTCACAACACACACGTGGGTCCAATTGGTCAATAAATCCAAAACACCATCACCAGAGTGCAATTAATAAACCACCCTTTGGAAAACAATGTCCATAACACATTCCACATGTGCACAACAGCAGGTGCAGCAAGTGAAGATAAGAATTGTTTCTCATTTTCTCTGAGCTCTCTCACAGCTTCCCAGGAAAATCCTGGGAGAGAGCTCTGTCTCTTTCTGTTCAGGTGATGATATGTGATTACCCTCAAGAAAGGCAGTGCTGCCTCTTTTCCAGGGAAAGGGGGAGGTTTGTGCCACTGAGAGGAACAGCCCAGGAGAGAAAAAATTGATGCAAAAGCTGAGGCCTCTCCTTGGTGTGGAGGCAATCCTACAATTGCTGGGCTTGCTTTGGGACAACAGTCCCACATCAGCTCCTGAGCTGCACAGAGGGACCTGAGAGCCAGCAAGAACCACAGTCACCTGCAGATTTCAAAGGACAAGCTCCTAACCCTGCTCCTTGGTGGCTTTTCAGAGGACAGGTTGGAACTGGAGACTCCTCCACCCCTCTGGGCCCAGTCATGGCTTAGGCCTTCACCTCCTTCGGAGCCAACCACTAGTTTGGTTAAGGGGACGAGTGAATCTGTTACAAACCCCCACACCTAAATATCTGTGTAATAAACACAGGCAGGAGACCTTTCTTCTTTTTAATGCCTTTATTAAAAGTGATCAGTTCAGGTGGGGAGAACACATGGGTCCGTGAGCACGCTGCCGCTGCTTCCAGGAATGGCATAGGGGAGGAGGAAGACTGCAGCTGTGTCTGCTGGTCTGAGGGCAGAATTGGGGGTTCCCTCCTCACCAGAGCATCAGGAAATTCTCTTATTTTTGATTTTAACATTTGAGCTCCTCTGTCCAGCCAACATCCTTAGGTTAGGGTGAGGGGTAAAAAGGGTCATAGCAGATACTAGATTCTGTTCTTCATGTCTAGACATCACTTTGATTCATCCATTTCATGTTGGCTCGTTGTTTTTAGGGGTTTTTGGCTAGGTTTGGTGAGGGGTTTCTCCTGTTGCATGCTGGTTCTGAGGTCATTTGCATGCTAACTCCGAGGTCTCCTCCTCTTCACCATCTGGGTGCCATCCTCTAGGAAGCAGCAGGGGACAAAAAGGGAGAATTCTTAACCATCAATGACAGGTAGTTAACGAAAACGACAGGTGATTACAACAACAAACAGTTAGAACTCCACCCTGGCAGCAACTGGCCCGACCTGTGAACTCTGCAACCTTTTTAAAAAATGGGCAGCTTTTCTACTCATAACATCTGCAATACTGAATTTTGAGGTGTGATCTGCCAAGATCTGACCCAGTCGTGGGACCTGGCTGATGCAGCTGAAGCCTGTGGGCTATCCTGAAACAAGTCAGGGATTTTGAGTGCACGGGTAGGAATGCAGAAAAGCAATCGCCTTTTCCCAGAAAGTAAAGCCAGACCGTGTTCCCACAGGAAATCCTGCTCCTCTGTTTCACAGAAATCAATGGTGAAAGTGTTGGGGCCTCTGGAGTGACAGCTCAGGTCCTTCATGATTGTTTGCCTTCAAAAAGGAATTTTGCTTCATTAGGATGCTGAGTCTTTCTAATTCACATACTTGATTTGCTTCGGGTCTTGTGTTGTCTTCATTCCGTGCCTGACAACAGGGAGTCGAAGGGGCCAACAGGGAGCCAAAGGGGCATCTCTGAACCTGCTGTGACGCTGTGAAACTTTACTGAGGAGAGTTTAAATGGATTCTCGAGAATTGGCTGGGGGGAGAGAGTTCGTGGGATATTACAAGTGTGATGTGTGGGGTGAGAGGAGGCAGGCACATTCCCGATGGAGTGCCCTCTCTGTTTGATACCATTGTTATGGAAACGGGAAACTTCAGGAAGGCCAGTGAAATGGAAATGCCAGGAAGTCTAAGAGAGACCGTTTGCTCACTCCTTACCAGGCCCTGCAGAACAAAATGTCTGAGTTTCTGCCTTTTTGAGCTTTCCCGGGGTCCTGAAAGCCAAACTCCCTCGTAGGTGTAAAGGTCAGGAATCCAGCAGCAGGGAGGTGAGAGACACGAATCCCAGCAGTCACTTGAGATGCTTACTCTGGAAACAAACTCTCACAACAAAAGTGGCTGGAACAGGAGACCTGATGCAATGGCAAAACAGATGAAAACTGTGTGCTCCATCCCAGGGTGAGTTTCCTACTGGGAGAGGGAGTGCAGGAGCTGTGGCTCTGTGTGTTCCTCCAGCTTTTCACAACCACTTCAACCCAGATGGTGAATGAGAAAAATAAAAACTTCCTGCATTTTGATGAGCTTGAGCAATATGATTTTAACAACACAGGAAGAAATGTCCTTCAGCAGCAAAGCAAGACACCAGATAGACGTGGTGATTCCTTGCACATGGATTTGCTAAGCAGAACAGTGCCTTACACATTGCAAAATGAAGTTCTTTTGGACAAAGAAAAGTGCTTTTTTATGGAAATTAGTTAAATTAGTCACTACACCCAGTCCCAAATGGAAAGAGGCTCGAGCTACAAAAGCTCTGCTTGTACAAATGTCCAGACGAATTTCCTAAAATTCATTTAGCCATTAAAAAAAAAAAAAAAAAAAGCCAGCAGCAGAGAGGTTGAAAACTATGGACTCTAGGCACTTTAGTGAGGATTTTCCTTCCAAATGATAATAAATGTAATAAAAATAATTATAGAAAAGCGCACTGAAACCCAACTCTAGAGAAGATTTTGTTCCTATTTCTCTCGAGGGAGAGGCAGGGTGAGGACAGCACCAGGCTTTCAAATGCAATCCCTTCATGTAAATGAATTCCAACGGGAGCTCCTGCCCTTGCCTGCAGACAAAAGCAGAATGCATCACTGTTGCCAGACCACCTGGGACATGGGGAGGAGAGAAAATTTCCAGATGGGTTTTAAGACAATTCATTTATATTTATATAGCCAAAAAAATGTTGGGGTTTTTTTCTGCAATAGCATTTCCCTTTGCTCTATCCAGACCACCAAGAGAAGAGGGAGGCACAGAATTTCTATTGCATTAATAGTCCTGGTGTTTACAGTTTTGGCTTTTGTGAACTTGTGGGAGCTGTTTATTGAGTCATAAATTCTACTAATGGGAATATTATCTCTAAATTATAAAAGTACTGTAGTATTTGAGTTAGTTTAAAAAAAGGCTTAAAACAGATACACAGTTACAGTTCATCTCAATTACCAACATGATCCCATAATGGGAATTTAATTGCTAATTGCTGGCTTATATTGCAGAAGAAGTGCAATAACAACACACAATATATAGCCTATAAACATGTCCAGACAGTTCTATATCGCCTCCTTTCACTGCTACCTTCTTATATGGTTGGGGGGGAGGGGGGTTATTACAATGATTTAATTCCTAAATCCCTCAAATTAGGGATTTCTCTTTGTTAGGAAAGCATTTCCAGCAGGGCTTTGTGTGACAGATTTTAGCAAGCTGCCTGCACACACTTGGGTGGCTTTGAACAAACAGCACAGCCTTGTGCACACGCTTAAATACTTGGCTAAATCAGATTCTCAGAGAGCTCTAACAAAAGAAATTGTAGTTCCATTTAAGTCAACCCAGATACTCCTGTTTACCCAGCTGGGATGAAGTTTGAGCAATACCAACCAGGCAGAGTCAAGCCCAAGCACAGTCAGATCCACCTGATAAACACAGCACTGAATCTGCTCATCCTGAGCTCCAGAATATCCCAGGAGAGGCATCCTGTGCACGTTGGGTGTGGACTCTTGGTCTCATGAACTTGTGGTCTCACAGTCTCATGGACTCTGCCCATTCCACCCTGCCCAGCCCAGACTATCCACAGCTGTCCATCCTACACATCAGCCACAACGTGCCCACAGGCAGGGAGCAGTTAAGGTCACCCTGCTTGGCCTCAGAGCTCCTCGGACAATGCCAGTGGACCCCAAGGGTGGCACTCATCTCCCCAGCAGCAATGCAAACATCTGCATTTAGCCGGTTGTTCCAATCCCTTTGTCAGAGCGTTGGGATGGAGACAGAGAGATCTCTGCAGCCAGGTCGTGGAATTTGTGGTTTATAGCAAAGGGCCTGGGGGCAGGGCCCTGCTGGGAGCTGCCAGCCACAGCTTGGAGCAGGCCTGAGAGAAGAGGGGAAGAGAGGATGAGGGGGTAAGAGAGTAACAGGGTAAGAGTGTAAGGGAGTAAAAAAGGTAAGAGCGTAAAAGGGTAAGAGAGCGAAGTTCCCATTACAATACAATAAATCTCTTTCTGTGTTGAATATTCTAATTCTCACTGACCAATCTAGTACAAGATACAAATCCTATAGCATTTACATACAGCCTATAAGAATCATTACATTACCAGACTGTGTTACGTTTTAAACCTTAAAACTCCTCTTTGGACCCCTTCTGCCAAGCTAGTGGGGTCTGCTCTGACCCGTGGACCTGTCTGCAAGCAGAGGGTGTTGTTTCATCAAAAGGGGATTACCTTCAGCCAGCCACACCATTGTTTTCCAGTTGTTCAGTAACTAAGGGATCTCAAAGCTTGCTTTCATTTCAATCTCGCTTATAGTTTCCATATTCTCAAAATCTTTTGCCAGGCAATCATATTTATAAGGCTTTCCTGTTTCATCTTCCCCAACACCCTTCAGTTGGTGCAGAGGGATGGGCAGGGAAATCAGGCATCCTCTGAATATTCCTGTGGGCTGGTCACTGCCTAGAGGTGCTGATTTCCCTTCCATCAGCAGTGAGGGATCCAGAGAGCAAGGGCAGGTGCAGACACTGCACTGCTGACATCTGAGAGCAGGGGACATGAGCGTCACCCAGAAACATTCTAATTTGGAGATGGCCTTGTCCCACCTGCAGCATGGCAGCTCTGCAAAGGATCTTCCTCTTGTCCTCCAAGGCAATGCTATCCTGACAGATTTGCTTTGGAAGTGGGAGTTTGTCAAGTGCTGTCAGGTGATACAGTGAATTTTGTGCTGTTGCAGATCATCCCACCATGCTGCTTGCCAGGGGTATGCATCAGGTTTCCGGCAGGTTTGTGAATCAGCTCCTTTACTTCTCTTTGTTCATAGTTCTAAATATGAAACTATCCTGATGAAAGAGGAGAGCAGAGAGGACAGATGGCTGGGGTGAAGGGCAGATGAGGATAGCTCATTCATTTGTGTGTAATACATACCAGAAGAAACTTCCAGATGATTCAGAAATGACCAGAGGAATGTGAAGAGGAAGAGTTCATTTAATCAATCCATAACCTTAATATATTATAGCTGTATTAACTTCCTAATATTGATTATGATTCATAGTTTTAAACATTGGAAACTGGCAGGGATGTGGATCTTCCCCAAACATCTGTCTGTCTTCTTTGACCATTGCAAATCAGGAGTGCTGCTTTTGTCTGGGTCTGAGTCACTCCCCCAAACAAACTACAAGAAGAAACTGGTTTAGAGCAAAGAGTAAATTTTAAAAAGTCTTTTTTCCAGGTAGTTTTCTCTTAAATGTTATCTATATGGCCCTCTAAAACCTAAAAATAATTTAAAAAATCTGACTGAGCTCAGATTGTGATACTTTTTTCCTCCTGATGTTGTAAATTCTTCACAAACAAGCCATTATTCTGCCTTTCTCATTGTACTGCAGCTTGATGGTTGAACAGCCTTGAAGAGAAAGAAATTCTCAAGTAATCATACAATAGTTCAGTTACTGAGGGTACAGGACATTATTGCTTAAAGAACTGACGTTTCCTTCCATGACACTGAACTACAAAATGTTAGAAACTGGAAAATTCTTCTCTTGGTTCCATGTCTCAAAGAGAAACACTTAGAAGGGCCTAGCAAGCACACACCTGGTGAATTACTGCTAATGATACAAGGACTGCTGTCCTCTGAGTGCAGTCAAGCAACTGAAAACATCCAGTATTTTGGTTGTTGTGGAATTAGGATCCTTGCAGCTTTCCCACAGCAAGTTTTCCTTTGGGAGGCAGAGATGTCTCCTGGCCTAAAAGGGCAAAACAGAGAGAGCAAACACAGGAGCCAACTCAGCCCAAACTTTTTCCATGAAGTAGGATGAACTCACACCAGCACATGAGAAACAAATGCAGGACGATTTTCATCCTTTCATTTAT
This sequence comes from Camarhynchus parvulus, assembly GCF_901933205.1. Taxonomy (NCBI): domain Eukaryota; kingdom Metazoa; phylum Chordata; class Aves; order Passeriformes; family Thraupidae; genus Camarhynchus; species Camarhynchus parvulus. The sequence continues at coordinate 6,884,218 of NC_044571.1, read as the reverse complement.
GCAGATGAACACCTCTGCCTGATGTTGGTGCAAGTGGCTCTTCCTGGAAAAATACAGTAGCTGGCTGTATGATGAAGAAAATATTTGCCTGGTGAGGAACAGCCGTGTCTTGCCTGCTGCCACATTTCTCCTCACAGAAAAAAGCAAGGCACAACTCTTCCCAAGGATTTCTGAGGTTCACATTCTCTGAACCTCAGAGAAAGGGAAAACACAACTCTTATCACTTGCTGTGCCTTTGTTGTGCCAAAGTAGAATGCAATATGGAGATTGTTTATCCAAAGTGAGGATGTTGTGTTTGTGAGAGTGTGTGCGTGTGTGGGGATTGTCAGGTGACAGTCACGAGATTCTGTGCAGTGTGAGCGTTGTGTGCAGGGTTGAGTGCTTGGCAAATTCAGTTTTAGATGTATGGAATAATATGGTATAATAAAGTAATTAATTAGCTTTCTGATATCCATGGAGTCAGAGGCATCATTCTCTCTCGCTCACCAACGTTGGAGTCGCCATTGATTCACAATATCTTGCCCAGAGCAGATGCCCAACGTCCAAGGAGACCTAACTGCAGGTAACAGCCCAGGCACTCTGAACCAACCTGTTTGCAGCCATTTCCTTGCCAGCAGCAGCAGCAGCTATCCCAGAGAACTTGGAGCCTCCTCTTCCCAAATGCCAGGCTGAGGAAGCAAACATTAACACTGAGCACACAGGGGGGTGAGCGGGGCTGTAACGTGAATCCCTGAGCTCCTGCCGGCCCAGTGCAGATATTTGAGGAAAGGAGATACCCCTGGCTGCCCTGCAGAGATCCAGGGCTGAGATTAATGGCAACTGCGGGGGCTGCCTTCCCCTGTGCCAGGCGTGCTTTAAAGCCGTGGCCTCCTGCCATCTCGAAACATAACCCTGTGGTATTGTCTTCATTCAGGCCCCTCATCAGCAATGTGAAAAGAGAGAAGAAGCTGGTGGCAGGATTAGAGGAGAGGTTGAAATATTCTGGGCAGCATATGCTGTAAGTCACATTATACAAAGAGGATTATTGGGCTGTTCATTGGCCAGAGCTTTCCATTCTGGAAGCACTGCTGCTTGTCAGAGAGAAAACCTGGTGAAAAGTGTTTACAGAATGTTGGACTACAGTGTATGACACACTGAGCACAGTGACAAGCAATGAAAATATTTTTCAGGCCCTCTCCTAGGAGATTGTTTTGTATTTGTCAGGGTTATGCAAGATGCATGGGAAAAAGGGAAAACCAGAAGTGAGACTAATAATTCAGAATGGTATCATAAACCTCCTAAAATTACCAATGTCAGATGAACCCATCTCAACCTTAAAACTGAGTACATCAGTCTTGGAAGGCAGTTTGAGACTCTCATTGTTTTAGAAGTAAGAAACCACCTTCTGTTGTCCAGGTTTAATTTATTCATGGCAAATTATACCCATTTTTTCCTTAAGACTATCAATGTTCTTACCTAAACCAGATAATTTTCTTCACCTGACACCAATGTATTTACAGAGAAAGGATATTCATTCAATCTGAGCCTTCATTTTATTACACTGAATAAATTATGCTCCTTCAGTCACCTTTCTTATCTACATTCTCTTGGTCACCTCTCCAGCTCTTCTCTGCACTGGTTCCAGTTTACAGTCCCCTTTCTTGACCATGACCAGACAAGACCAAACCATGACTGAATAGATCTATGAACACGGTTCCACATTAAATTATAAAATATTATATTTCTTGAACTGTTTTTTCTTTTAAAAATGCTCCTTTTGTCTCATACACATAAAGAGAAACAAACTAAAGTGAATTTATTTTCTCTAGAAGCTACTTGAGAGGTTTTCAATGTTCAGAGTCTTCTCTTCTTGGAAACCCTCAGCTGTACAAGATTTCCACAACTGAAAGAAATCCTTCTGAAGTCTTGGGAACATTAAAAACTTACAAGGAAAACTGCATTCATTTAGAATCAATCTCAGTCTTGGTGGCATGTTATAAAAATATCCAGCTTTCACCAAACTGGCTTCAAAGACAAATTGTTGTTTTAGGTCCTGACACTGTCCCTGTGGTCAGATATATCTTGTCATATAAGGAACCATTTTCCTCTTTTGGATCAAAAAACAATTCATAGTCTTTTCTACTACTTGGAGCACTTTAGTATTTTTGCCTTTTTCATTTTGAGCCTCTGGATACAGACACTCCTTGCCCATTTTATTGCTACCCCTCCTCAGCAGCCACATTATAATTATGCCTTGTCTCAAGACCTTTTTTGCTGCAAAAAAGGCAAAGAGCTTTCAAAAGCTTTATATTTTGCCATATGGTAAAAAAGAATAAGAATTTCTTTTACATTATTATGCAAAGGTGTAGGAAGATTTTTCTATATGGAATCATAATTGTAAGAGGGATCTCCAAGTTCCCAAAAAATTACTGTTGTCTCTCCCTCAGTTTGGGGATTTAGATACATTGAATTCTCATCTTTCTAAATCAAACAATTCCTTCCCAAAACTGTCATTTCAGATTAAAGAAAAAACAGGGCTCTAAGTCTTCCCAAGCACCAGAAGAGGTGCACTGACTCACACCTCTTCCCCTTCCCCAGTGGAATCTCGTGGATGAATCAGCTCCACCTTCACCTCAGCTCTTCCATTCTTCAGAGCGGGGTAATTGCTTCTCTCACAAAAGCACAAAGTAAATCCAGAGCTAATTACGGCTTTGAGCTGGTATAAGCTTAAAAAGATACAAAAATGCTAATGGGAACTCCATTAAGCCATGAAGAAAGAGAAGGGCATCAGTGAATTTTCAAAGGGCAAGTACATTTCTGCTGCAAGAATGCTGCACGCTGAAATTGCACTGAAATGCCTTCTCTTCAGACATGTTCCACCCAAGTAAAACTGGGTGGGACTAACCTGAGTCACATCTAAAACAAAAAGCAAGAACTGACAGCTTCTGTGCCGTGGCTGCAAAACATTTGCTTCCACTTTGAAGGCTATAATTATCTCTGATACCAGAACAGCTTTATAGTGTGCAAAAACCTTGCTGGCATTTCCTCCACAAAATAACCAACTTTGACATGAACAGCACTTGAGCATCACCAGGGGGATAGAGCAAAACCACAGATAAGAGCTGCAGAGCAAGGGAGGAAACGTGAATGGAATGGCATTATTGTGCTAACACAGTCAAACCCAATTCTGAGAGGTCATCCAACAAGGTTTGTTCTCAGAACAAAGCAGGGTCAGTCAGATTTTGCAGTGTTTGACTCAAAGATTTCTCAATACTCACAAATTCTCCATGCAACCAGGCAGAGATTAGAGGATCTAGTTTTAATTATGCTTGTATAAGTGTGACAGAGTGCTGTTGATTTAGAAAGAGTTCCAAAAACATACAAGTATACATCTCTGTTGGAACAAGAAATTAAATGCTATATCTGCTTTTTTCTCATTATACAAGAAATTTTTTTGGTATCTTTCTAAGTAATCTTCAGAGGTGAAGCACCAATCTTAAATCAGTGCCTTGCACAGATGAGATTATTCTTCTTTGCCAAAGAGATCATCCAGAAGAGGAGGGTATTTGATCCCAGTCACAGGAGGGGATCGTGGTAGCTGGTTCCAGATATCTTCCCTCTGAAATTAGTAACCCAGAGAAATCTTAGTATAAAGTAATGAAAACAGGAATCATTACAAGCTGGTCAACATAAGATTGAATGAGCTGCTTCAATTCCATAGACAAATCTGTGAAAAATTTGGTCTTTATATAGGACATCTTCTTAAAAGATTACAACGTGCACATTCTTGAATGTTACAAAATATTTTATTCAAAATATTTTCTATTACTAGCCCTTTTGCAGATTTTTTAAATTAAATAATGCTACCTTTTCTTCATTAAAATTCTTATGCTTCAAATTCATGTCTCAACACAAAAATCATACAAAATAATGAGATAAAGAGACAGAATAAAAAAGAAAGCCAGCTAAACAAGCACAGCTCTGCTGCTGAAATCTGTCAAATACAGGTACTGTAGCCTCAAAATACTGCTATTCATTCATGGTAAATCATGCACAGAATGACAATTGAATTCTAAAGCTGAACAAGATTTAAAACTTTTCCTATCTCTGATTTTTTTTCCATTTTGTAGTTACCTCTCTTAATATATTAAATATTTAATTATTGCTTAAGCAATAATTCTTCTGTAAAAACAAAGAATAAGCAATAATTCTTCTGTAAAAACAAAGAATACCCCCTCAACAAAGCCTAATCAACGCCATGATTCTCAGGACTGCTGTATAAAACATGTGCAAGGGTTTTGATTTTATCTGTACAAGACAGAAAAATTCTTCACAAAGACAAAGCAAAAATAATCAACCATGCTGAACCATGCTCTCCAAAGCAGAGCAAACCAACAGCCCTGGGCCCTGGTTAGACACCACCAACAGTCTGAGATGCTACAGAAGGCAGGAGTGAGGAGTCAGAGCACAGTGCCTGAGGAATACTGGTTTAAACTATGCCATGAGTGAGCTTGAATTTAAAGGAATGCTGTGTTTCTAAATGGTCTGAACACAATCAAACATATTCTGTACAACACATTGGCCAGGCTAGAACAGCAAAATGATGTGTTGGCAGAAGTCTTTGGATTTATTTGCTACAAAGTATTTAAAATTCAGCATAATTGCCTTATGGACCTTCTATTTTAAAATGTTCCACTCAGCACAAGATGGCAAGATCAGATTAGTCTCTGCAGTTTGTTGATACTGCATTTTTTTTTACCCTAAGTAGCAGGCTGAAGACATACAAAGTTTATCCATTGTCTCTTCTCTCTGTGCACGCCTACCAGAGATATGGTGTGCTATGTACAGGTTCCTGAGGAGTTATATAAAATGCAGAGCTATTTTCTGCATATGTGTCAGTGGAGCTTAAAGTATTTTCTGTCTACCTCAGCAAGTGAACAGAGCATTTGACATGTGACAATGATATTTGTGGGGAAAGGAGTATTCATGCCCATTGTCCATGGATAAGTACACCTGCTTCCCCTTCTCTTTTATTCTTCTATAAAATGTCCCAGAGATGTGATACCTACTAGGCACCCTCCTCATCCCTGTCTGACATCTCTGCTTCGCCCTAAACCTCCCTATTAAATCAGTTAAAAAATAATTACTTAAAGAAAACAGGTACAAATACACAAATAGGAAAAAATACTGTAGTGTGTTGGCTAAGGCAGTCATGTTAAAGTTGGAGAAATTATATTGAGACTGTTTTTTTACCTTGGGCTGCTCCTTTTCCTCCACAAAAGGACGGACTTGATTCTCTCTCCAGTTCAGTGCATGAACAAACTTTTTATAGTCTACCTGCTTTTGGTTATCTTCAAACCTGAGCAGAATATCCACAAGATGACTCAAGGTTAAAGGGAATTTTTAACAAAGTTATGTCATGTTATCTACAGCATACTAATTGTTGCCTTTGGGATAATAACTTTTATACCACTTTATTCTCAAACGCTGGCAGGAGTGAAAAAAAAAGTACAAAATGTCAAGAACACCTATATTATACATTCTTTTCCATATTCTTACACCTTATTATTGTCTCTTATAGTAGAATTCAACTTCTTCAAGCTTTTCTTCATTTCAGCTATTTTCATTTTAGTTTTGAAGCACTGCCCAACCTTTTCCAATACTGATCTCACAGCTTTTGACAAACATGGAGTTGGGATGATCAGTATATGATTCCTTTGTGTAGAAAAAAACAGAATTACACAGGAAACCTGTTCTGCAACACAACTGACCTGCTCTATTATGATTTCTACAATCCTCTCCTGAAAATAAGTAATCCTTCAAAAATGCTGTTTGCACACACCTTGGGATCAATTTGCAATTGACAAACAGACAGCTCACTAATGTATCAAATAATAGCCAGATTTTAAAATAATTTGGTAACAGGTTTATGGCATTGTTCTTTATTTCTACGGACAAATAGATATATTTGTATCAGTTGTGGCTGTCCCCTAAATGCATATAGATGCTGCCAGCAGATACATATGCCAGAAGATATATATGCTGCCAGCTAAGGTCTACAGGTCTATAAGTACATGTGGAAAATGCTATTTCCCTCCCTCAGATTTCTAAAATCTTTACCCTGCACTAATAAGCCACATGGGAATAGATTTATAAGTAATTTCATCCTTCTGCCATTGATTTGGATGAAGCAGCTTCAGAAATAAAAGTCCTCAGTTCAGCAGAACACTGAGGTGACTCTTGGGAACCACTGTTCTTCCAATGTCACCAGCCAGATGTTGAAAGATACCTTTGGGCTGAAGCTTGAAAAGAACAGCTGGAATGCTCTGCCATAAATACAGCACTGGCAGCTTCTGAAGGACACCTGTCTCACCAACACCTCCCACCTGCAAAAGGGACCCAGTTTGGGTAGAAAAACATAGCCTGGAAGTGTCTGTGCTTCACTGGGGTCCCTGGAGAACACAGACACCCAGCAAGGCTCAGTATCTCTTACCTGGTGGGAGACACCAGGTTAAACAATTCTGCCCTGCCATCTGCTGAGACAAAAACCACTGCACAGGAAACAAGTATTGCAAAAAATCTTTTTGCCTTGTCCTTAATAAAATAGCAGTGCACAAAACACAGGCCTTAAAACCCTTCAATGACCACAGAGGGTTCTAACAAAAATTAAGCATGAAGGCACTTCAAGGGAGAATTTACAGCATAAATTTGGAAAACAATACCGGAGGAGAAATAGATCTGGTGACAAAAATAAACTGCAATAAACTGCAACTCATCCTTTCCTTCTCCTCCCCCCCACACCTTTCATTTAATAGTCAGCAGGAAAGATAACAATAAAATATACTCAGAGCCATAAACAGAGATGGCAGCGATAAACTGGAATGTTAAGTACAGTGAGTTATGCTGAAGATGAAAGCAAAGTCAGAAAAGAATGCTACTGCTACCAGAATTAAATGAGTCTGAAACACTGCCATGAGAAACCCTCCTATGACAGCCTGCTTCTTCACCACAGTTCACATGCAAGTTAACATTTCCACAAAGCCTTACTTTTGGGGAATATATCCAACACACAAGAAAATTTCCATTCTCTCTTCCAGTGGGTTCTTAGTTTCAGGTTTTTGGGGTTTTTTTTTTGCAGGTGGCAATATGGAAGACAAAGCGTTTTTCATTAGATGTAATAAGACAATCAAAAAGCTTATGTCTCTTGGAAAAATAATGCCAGACAGATTGGAATTTCAGAACAATCAAGACAAATGATTTTTTCTTCTACTACTATGCAGTTACCTTTTGCTCATTGTGGAAAGGCAGAAGATTAATTCTATCACCAAGATGCTGAGCTGTATAAGCAGGATTTTTAAACAAAGACCAAGTGAAGGTGTGTAACTATTTAAACTTTCTGTTGAGGAAAGCATTGCTTCTGCTTTTGACAAACATTTACAAGGAGAAAAGTCCTTTGATGTGACAGCACTAGTGAGCTGAGATGACAATATGGGTTTGAAATTATCCATAACCAAGAATTTTAACATGGGCAGAGGAAATGGGATTCCTAAATCTCATCATTAAATAGCTACAGAAAGCATCTTAAAATACTACTCTAGAAAAACCCAGAAAGAAAAAATAAATCTACTCTTTAGATCTTTTTACTGCTGTGACTTATTGTATCAATCTACTAAAAGCAGACACTAGAGATTTGGCACAGAGCATCCAGATGGACTGGGGAGATGTTATCAATTTGTGCATTATTAGGACAGAGATGTCATACATTTCAGTGGCTGGAGTTAATAATGCTGAGACAGTGCTCTTCAGAAAAGGAAATTAGATTTGTCTTATCAAGAAGATGTGCCAAAGATAGCTTTAAACCACCCTTCTCTTCAGTTTTTCCCTGTTACTTCACCAATGCATGGGATTTTAGACTATGAAAGTCCCTGCTCCATCCCTATCACAGTCTGCAGAGCTTTTTATTTTCTTTATCATTACAGAAATAATCACACATTTCTGCTTATAAAAATACATTCATAACTAAATACTCCAGATAGTGAAAAATCTGGTCAAATCACATTATGATCATTGCTGAGGATGCTTTGGTGAGTAAAAGTTACTTACTAATATTTTTTTCTTTCCCATCAAGAAATCTATACCTCAAAGATTTATGTGAAAATTTAATGTATGTGCAGAGTTTTTTTAATTCCTTCATTTCAAACAACATTTATTAACAAGTTAATCTGGTAATAACAGAGCAGAAGCATCTGCTGCTTTAACCTTAGAGAAAATGTTGAGATTCTTCAGCCTGTTTGATACTCTCTGTGCAATACAGTTCTACAGGGACTAGATTGCCAGAGGTGTACACCTAAATTGTCATAAACTGCTCATAATTAAAGGATTTAAACCAGCAAGCACAACAAGTCACTATTAAATAATAATGGCTACCATCTCCTTTTTTTAAAATTTATATTTATACTACATTTACTCACATCTTGAACAACCATGAATTGAACCATCAGCTCCTCAACAAACTGAATAACAGGAATAATTTGTCTTAAGAGATTAAAATATGAATTCTAGAGCTCCTTTTAATCACAAATGGCATAAGGAGTCTCAGGCACCAAAGGTAACAAGAAGGAAGCAGGAGAAAGATCTTGTGATCATTTCTACTGCTGCTCCTGCTACTGGACACTAGCTGTAGTAGGAAAAGAGGGTTTCTTCCTGAAAGAAATAAGTCAGCCTTAAAAAAAAAAAACATTGCAGGTAGGAAACCAGGTAAAAAAACTGTTACCCAGCCACAATCCTGGGGAAAACTGAGCAGGCAGGAGTGGCCTGGCCTGACCTGGAAGTGAATTGAGAACTGGGATCACCATGTAGGAGGCCCTCTGTCATCAGGCACTGCTACCTGAGGGACTGGAGAGTCTCCTTTTCAGAACAACAAGCACCTTTCAAACAGGTTCCCCTCAGCAGTGTAGAGAGGTGAAAAAAGACTCAGCTACTTTTAACAGAAATTAAAAAACATAATTTAAAAAACTAGGGACCTACAATTAACAACTGAATTAATACAGAATAATCAGCATGTAATGCTTGTAAACTTGTCATCCATTCTTTCTCCTCTCAATTTTTCCCTTCCTTAGCTACCAGCTGTTTATAAATCCTCCAGGGAAAGACTGCTTCTTTTTAAGTTCTTGTTAGCATCAATTTAGCATTGTAGAAAATAAAAATAACAGAAAAACCCCCTAAACTCATTACTTAAGCACTTTGCAAAATTTATTTATTAAACAAACTGTAATTGTTCATTATGCCTGCATAAATTTAGAGACATGTTTATAATGACTACTGTAGTTTTCTGGCAGAAACAACTGTGTACTGTCTCCATTTTTTAACACAATGTGATTAATTCTGTATTGTTCTGTGATTAAAAAGGTGAGAAAATGCTGATGGACAAAGCAAATACTTTTTAACATGCCAGCTCAGGTAAATTGGAAAAACGTTCACATTGTTGGGTACCTAAATCCTACTATTTCAACATCCCACAATTAAAAATATAAATTTACACTAGATGGACAATATGAAAAGGTCTTATGAAACCCCAATTTTTGTGCTAAGTCTCCCTTCACTCCATGGTAACTGTGTGGTCTTTGGGTACAGTAAACGAAGTTCTGGGTCATTTGGAGGTGACCACAAAATTAGACAGCAATTTCTAGTCTCATCTCATGCTTGTAATAAGTGACAGATCATTGCAGTATAATTTCCAAATGTAAATAATAAATACTTTAAGAGTACTACCTTTCAAATTGGAAAAATAGAGTCCTTAAGTCCTGGAGAAAGTCTTTGCCACCTAATCTCAGATAGCAAAGCTGAATAAACACAGAGCTTCAGCCTTCAACTATTATCTGATCACATTGTCCAGCATCATTTTATAGCTGAATGGGGTCCAGCTAGTGCATTAGCTATATATACTGATTTTGTGGGAATCAGTCCAGCAGCTTTTATTGTTCCACTTTCTTCCTTCATAAATAAAGATTCACAGACCACCACCACCACTTGTTTTAGAAATATCAGTGGATACAAAACTACATGGTTCCTCATAAAGATAAAACAAAAAAAAAACCAAAAAAACAAGGAAAGAATACTGGAATACTGTTGACAAACTTGGCCCATACTGAATTGCAAACTCCACAGGAATGAGACTGCTCATCATTAACAATAAACCTGCCTGTTTCATGATTCTTCAGTGTTGCAAAAAACTAAAGAAAGCAGAAAAAAAGGAAAAATTTAAATCTCATTAAGATGACTCACCTCCTCGATTTACCGACTACTAGAAATTAGGTCCTATTAAATAAAGTTAAAAAAAATATTTCCCTGGCTCTGCACACTCACAAAACAACAAACTTCCCAAGCAGTGCCAAGTGCAGACATGATGAAGAATGTGACAATTCCTCATTACCTGCAGTGCTGTGACACCACTTAAACTGCCGCCTTTGAAGCAGCTGATGCTGTAATTTAGAATTGCCTTACACAAGGCTCTCTGTCAAATGCAGCATTTCCCACACTGATTTCTGAGGCCCAGCTTCACACCATTCTCATTTACCTTTCTCATACAGAAGTCTATAACACAGGCTGGCCTCAGCCCCTTCAGAAACTAAGGAAAATGGATGGAAATTTGGAAATGCAGCTCTGATGCAGGCTGAGAAGATAACTCTCTCCTCCACCACCTACAGAAAGAACCTACAGCAGCTGAAACCTCATCCTGTCATGGGTACCTTGCTAAAGTTGGGTGAAATCCAGCCCTTAATCTCCTCCCTGTGTTCTAAGCTTATCTCGAATTTTTATTATAGTGTACTGGGCTTTTTCTTTTTACCTGCCTACACTCACTCCTTAGGAAAGCAGAGGTTCAGGGCACTGAAGTTTTCCCTGGTATAAATTCACAAACAATAAACATGTCCCTAGAGCCCAGGATGTGTCAGGCTTGTCTGCTTGTTATCAGAACTGAGTTAGTACATAAAGGAAAACTTCCAGTGCCTTGCTGTGCATCTATTCAAGTTCAGCCCTTAAGCAATGGAATCTGTGAGAACCTCTTGTGTAACCTGAAATTGTCAATTGTCCTTCAACAATTGTGTTGGGCAGCTTGGTGGGAGTTCTAAAACGTCACTTGTAGATTACTGTTAAAATTCAGACATTTCTGAAGACTAATGCTTATAACTCAGTGTCAAAAGTGAGGAACAGCAGCACAAATAAGCTTTATGAATATGGATTCCACATTTCTGCCTGACAAGGGTGTTTTCATGATTTACTAAACCCAGATGCTTCATTTGCAACTCCTCCTGAAATCAAGAAGTATATTTACCTGAAGACAAGACCTGTTCCTGTTTTTAACACACTCTGAAAGCACAGACAAAACATGTGATTTAAGGATTTCCCTCAAGGGAAAGAAGAAACCAGCAAGTATGCATTTAAACCTATTACCAGAAAATCTGGCCAGGAAAATCAAACTCAACAAGACATGAGTGTTCAGAGCACCACAGCTTACTGTGAACTCTAATCTTCAATACCAGTGCACTAAATAGTAGTTCTTTTCACTTCTATTCCCATTAATACAGCTAGCAAAGCAGTTTGTCTCAAAAAAGCTAAATGTGCTATGGAAAAGTACCAAAGCCATGCCAACACTCCTTTTCCTTTTTAAAAATGGCAATAAAATATGTTTCAGGTGAGATTAACAGGAGTAGCAAACCAATTTTGTTTACTACTGATGCTGTCAACTTGATAAGGACACTTCATTGTATTCATGTTAGCGTGTTCCTTGGAACTCACATAAGATTATTGTTTTCATAAGATTATTGTTTTTACCTCACATCTATACACAGGAACAACTAAAGCAAAAAAGTGAATCTTATTGAAAATGATAAGTATCAGTAACTGACTCTGGAAGGATGAATTCCAGAGAATTCTGTCAAACCCCAGATTTACTATGTCAGGCAAAATGAAGAGAAGTTGCTAAGATGGATGCATCTCAGTTGATTATAAATATTCTATAAATAGGGAAGTCTGTGTGTAGGAACAAAATCTGCATCATTAAATGATTCATTTTAGATAATTGAGAAATTCTGAAGATTTGTGTCTGCAGCAGATTTTTAGCATTGATTTGCACCCATGCATGCAGGTCACCCTCTCTGCCCTTAAGTTACCTGGCCAGTAAAGTTTCTAGAAGATCATCAGGAAGTGGCAACTTAAAGGATTTTAAAATAGTCCTGCAGGTCTCATTGGGCAACAATCCACACCTGCACATAAGAAAGAGAGGGATAGAAATATACATTAGGTATTTTCCAGGTTTACTTCAAGTGAATGTTTCTGTGCATAGGAAAATGGGTGAGGAACATCAGGATAGAGAAAAAGACAACAAAGTTTTACGAAATTTTGCTACTACGAAGCTGAGAAACTTGAAGGCCACATTGTAGCCTTTCTCATACTGAGATCCTCAGTGATTCTCTGTGATTCTTTATCTGTGACATCAGAGAACAAAAAGGGCAAATGAGTCACATAAAGATTCATTCTTTCCTTTTTCTCCCCCCTTAAATCACTATTCCTCCTCTTTGATTTAAAATCCTGTGTTTTGCCCATGAACTGGTATCTGATGTCACAGAATGTTCAGTACAGCATCTACAATAAAAAGCCCATGTACAAAATATAAAATAGACAAAAAGGCTGTCCTCTTCTTGTCTATTGTCAAGTGCTGAGAGAAGCTTAACATTACACATAATATTTTTTGGCCATAATAAAACATTTGCTCAGCAACAAACAGAAAGTAGTGGGTTTACAAGAAGAGCTTCTCAAATAGAGTTTGGGATAAAGAGAAGAAACTTACTTTTCTCGGTCGTTGTACAAAAACACTGTAATCAGCTGTTCAAAATTTTCAAAGGCGTTTTTCTTTAGTTTTTCTTGAGCCATTGAAAGGAGGAGGAGCAGGTCTGTTTGACTGTCATCTCTGATGCCATAGTGACGCCCAAGAGTCATAATTTCATGTTCTGAAAATCTTCCACTAGCAACACTGACTATCCAATTTCTGTGCACAAAAACAACAGCCTACATTAGTTTTAAGTAAATAAGTTAAACCAGTTAATAATCACTAATTTTGGATGAGGATGTCCAAATTTCCTCAGTAGCTGCCTATACATACAAAAATACATGAACAACAAACAAAAATACAAAATACCAAAACCACAAGTGAAGTGTTTTACCAGAGATGCCATACAGAGAATTACACCAAATCACAAGTTCCCCTGGCAAGAATGCAGGACAGGAGGCAGCAGCAAGAGCAACTTACATTTGGATGCTGTAAGTGGAAAATCAGATCCCATGCAAGGATGAGCCTGGGATGTACTCTGCGAAGCCTGTGTGTGCTGCTCAGACAAATCAGCCCAGCTGATTTGAAGAAAGAAAGAAGAAATTTCTTCTTCTAGAAGAAAATTTCCTGAGATCCATCTGATGGGACAGTGTCAGCTCTCTCAGCTGTTACAAGGCCTCTTGTCAAATCTGGATTACTGTAACTACATTGGCTCTATGATCCCAAACATCTGTCTCTGGTGCACTCACATTCAACCAGGCTTTTTAACAAGCAAGTATCAGCATAGGCCTATGTGTTTAGTCAAAATTAGATTAATTATATATAATACTTCTGGATAAACTGCACTAAGAATAAACTTCACTGTAATTGCTGGTGCAATTAGTGCTGTACCTTGTGATACCCATGAGGACACTGAATCACTGTGATTAAACTCCAATCCTTGAAAACAAATGGAAGAAATTAGTAGTGATGCATGAAGTTCTGACATAAGAGCTAAATGGCTGCCTGGAGAATACTTGAATTGTTGAATTGATCTGATGAGGGATCTCTTTAACATCCACATGTGAACTGAAAGCATAGAAATTTAGGACCCTTCCAAACTTGCAAAATTTTAACAAGAAACATAGTTCTTCACTTGCTTCCTCTCAGAGGCTTGTGTGGTCCTGTTCAAAGGAAAGGATCATTTCACATAATAAGATTGCACTTACACAATTGTTAAAGGTTAAATACTGCAGAGTGTCTACTTAGATTCAACTACTTCTTTATCCATATTAAATGAATCAGAATGATCTTTTACTTGCAGTGGCAGGAAATAAATATAAGGAAGTGACAAGCTGTTGACAGTAGCAAACTTCATTTGAGATTATTAATGACCGAGACCTGATCCATCTGTACCTACTAATATTATCATTATCTTGTCAGTATTATTTTTCCACTTACTGGATATTATCATTTATATTGCAGCAGCATTCAGAGATCCAGCCAAAGCTGGAGCCTCCTTCCAGCAGCCTGCAATAAACACCACTGCACACACAGAGAGGACAATGCTGCCTGATAAGCCTGGCACTCCAGTGCTTGGGCTGGCAGAGCTGGGGGCTGTAGATAACATCAGCCATTTCCACAGACTGCATTTCCATACATGACACAGATTTTTCCACTGTCTGTCAGGATTTTAAAAGCCTTTTATTTTCTCAATCCAGTCAGTGACAATCAAATCACAAAAACCCACAGATAAAATTATTTCACTTGGGAATTAAGGAATATTTTAGGGATTGTGAGGGACTAATGAGTAAGACCCAAGACTCACAAACGGAATGACATCTAAACTCTCCCTGACCAAAAAAAAACAAGCTCCAATAATTGTTCCCACAGCTTAGCTATCTCTTGTTTTACTTCTTTTTTTGTTCTAGAAGAATAGGACAGATTGTAATCTGAATTTATTACAGAAAGAAGTCATAATTAACTGCTCAAGAGAGCTGCTTCTCAAGCTGAATTGAAGATAGGCATTTTTGTTAGACCCACACAGTTCTTTGCCTTTAACAGCAAACAGACTTGCCTGTAGCTTATGAGAAAAAACAGCCTGGATAGGGCTGTGTGATGCACAGGCATCTAAGTTTTAAATATTTTTTAATTCTCTTTTTAACAAAGATTTCGATAGTTCTAATGATAGCTTAGGAGATAGCTTCAGTGTACATCACACATTTATTTCCTGGATGAAGTACTGAAGATTTGGGTTCTGAAAGCAGTTAAATAAATTGTATAATCACAATTTTCTTCACTACATCATACTTATAGATGTAGTTTTACATGCAGATTATATAAAATTACATAGATAGAAAGGAGGAAATCTGAACAGCCAAATTCAGAGCTGAGTAAAACCTCAGCTGTATTTAAGATAAGGAAAGAGGATTATCATTGAAGCTGTCATACAGATAATTGCCTGCACTAAAAATAATCATTTGTTGTTAGTTATAGTAATCAAATGTCATGGCAGATTGAAAATAAACAGAGATGTACACAATAAGAAACTGAAGGAAAAAGTACTCTATTCACATAGAAGTATCTTGGAATTTTCATAGACATAAAGAAGTGCTCTTGTTTTTGTCATTAAAAATGCTTCTTTCATTCTAAAATAAGATTCACTGGTAATAATAATGAGAACCTTTAGATTACTGGATGTAATACAAACTAACAGAAAGAAAACCTACTATCACTGTAGAGCACAAATGTTCAAGGTTCCTGAGAGGCAAATTCTTCCTCTGGCAGTGTGAACATCCCCTGTTAGACCCCAGGCCTGCCCCCAGAGGAGGGATGGAGACCCTTAAAGGGTGTTGAGACTGGCCCAGATGAGCACTGAGGCCCAGAAAACCCTGATTATTTGGGTTCCCCAGGTTTCCTGCTCATGGAGAAGGCTCCTGCATTTTTTGTGGCTGAAACCAAGTCCCTCCATTCCACATGATCAGACATATCTCTCTCCATGTCACAGAATAGCACCACCCTAAATTAAACTGTTGAGCTGTTCACAGCTGCACAGATTATGTCCATGATTAAATTTACACCCAACTGAGCCTCTTCTGGATGAAATAAAAACCTTTGTCTGCCATTTAAAAGCACAATCATCCCTTCTAAAAGTTTGCTTCCCTGATTCTATCATACAAATGTTCCAAACCTTTGAGCTGCTCTTAGTGCATGCACAAAGTTTTGCAGATGATTATTTCATAATTTGAGCTAAAACAGTATTTTTTAAAATTTTAAATAGTTACCTTGTACATAAATTAAAAACCTTTTCCAAGTGCCAGGAACTTTCTCCCATTAAACATGAACTTTCAATTTTCTCTCTTCTTATTCAAGTAATAACATCTTCCCTCTTAATGCAATTAGCAATTCAAAATCTCGCTTCTGCTGAGCAAAATATCTGAGTACATAAATATTTTGACCAAAAGCTGCCAAAAACTGTGGCCTCTTTTACTTTAAATCCTGCCTTTAAATCACTTATTTTTCATTTCTGAGTACCAGTTTTTTTAAATTTCTCACTACTTTCACTTTGAATTGCTGAAAGAACCTTCTGCTGATCTATTTCTCTTCTGAGATATTTCAGAAGCAATTCCTGCCTTGGTTTAGCATTCCTATGGAGATGACGCTCCATGCAATATTCATCTACTTACATGCCTTAGTTATTATGACAGTTCCTAAATAGACAGTGTATTACTCCAGTGAAAACCAAATGCTTCTAAGCAAAGTTTTCTCCTCTGTTTCACATCATTAACCTTACCAGTACCATGCCCAACACAGCTCATACACTCAAGTATTCTGGCTGTGGGATAAACTGAAATCAGTTTGTATTTGAACACGATTTTCTCTTTCAAGAATCTCTACATCTGCCCATTGCCATATCTGAATCATTGCCAGAATCCAGATTTCTGCTCCCTTTATCTATGCCTAAATTAATACCCAAGTATTAATTATGGTTCTCAGTACTGCTTTCCAATCTTTTTTAAACATGCTTAGCACTGCCTTCTATAATTTCAGTACACCTGAGTTCTGTAAAGACTGTCTTCTTTACCAATGGTTCAAAACCCAAACAGAAGGCAATTTGAACTTTCCTACTTGAAATTTCAGAAGGCAATTTGAATTTTCCTACTTGAATTTCAAAACTACTGTTTGACTCTCAGGATGGATTTTTCTTTACCTTTCAGCATATATATTACTGCTGACTTGTGCCCTTCTTCACAACACTGTGTCAGCTCCATAAAAAGCAGACAGATTTCTCTTGTGCTTTTCAGCTTACTTGAAACTATCACTTTTTTTTTTCTTCTTTTTTTTTTCTGGAACATGGATTTACTTTCTTTTTTACACATAATCTCCAAGTAAATGCAAAACAAATCTATGCCATTTCTCATCTACTGGGCAGAAAGCATCAAAACCTAGTCATGCTTTATACATTTTGGGGGAATGTGCCTTTATTAAATATTAAAACCCCAAACCCACTGTCTTACCTGAAAGTGTCATACCCAATCACATTGGTATGCTCAGGGTCAGTAATAGGAAATGTCTTTCTGATTTCTTTGGCACAAGATTCAGTCATGCTCTTCAGTTTGTTGAAGACAGCACAAATATCAGCCATGGGGAACTTAAAAGAGGAAAGTAAGACATGGATTATAAAGACCTGAAGTACAGGATGCCATGCAGAGGGACATGTCCAGGCTGGAGAAATGGGCCCATGGGAATCTCAGTAAGACTATCAAGAATATAAACAATTAAACAAAAATCATCAGATCATGCATTCTCAGAAAGTTTAGGGCAGCAACATAAAAGAAACCAGTTTTGTTAGAAACGTTGCATTTTTAAAGCAGAAGTAGAAACATTTAAAGTACAGTTCTAATAACTTGGTCCTCATTTTATGTTGGTGCCCCTCACTGAATTCTCAAGTCATAAATTTCACAATGTTAAAGCTAATTTTTCACCACTGGCTCCAGAAAGGTTCCAACAAATAGTCTCATTCATTTTTGGACTTCATTGTCTTACATACTCAGAAATAGCACATTGGAAAAATTTTAGGAACCAATTTTACCTGTTGTGTATAAAAATGCTTACATGTGTATTTCTTCCTAAATAGACCATTAAAATAAATTTGAACTCAGATTACACAGAACTGAAGCACTAAGGCTTTCAATCTATATTCAGATTGTGTTAGTGCTCTGCCAAAGATTTACTTGCTATACACATTTTTAATATAAAACATAGAAGTATTTAGTCATTAAATTGGGGTGACTTCTACTATGTTCCTATATCTGTCATGCTCTATCTAGCTTAAAAAACACAATGAACTGCCTGAAAATACTTTTCTCCCATTTCTTCCAATAGCAATTATATGAAATTTGGTATGACTAGTATTAAGGACCAGGACATAAAAATCAGGCCTCAGCCCCAAATGTGCTGAAGTGTGTCTACATGTTGTATCAGTTCAAAATGATCTAGAAAAGGGTATTTAAAGTTCCTATGGCACTGCCAGAGCAGTACAAATTGATCCAAGTTTAATCAATACATCAGCCCTTGCAGGTTTTTCTCAGAATTGGAGAAGACAATTTCTGCCTCTGCCAAAACCCCAGGTGCAGCCCTGGCAGGCAATGCCCTGCAAGGCAGTGGCTTGGAGCAGCTGGACCAGCAATCAAAGAATTTTAGAGGCAGCAGCTTTTCCAGGCCCCTGTCCAAGATGTTTCTGTTTGGGGCATAAGCACAGAGCCTTCTGCTGTTCAAGCAAGGAACAGGGAGAAAAGACTGAGCAGAAGGGTTCAGAGAGCAGAGTGATTCAGGATGGACAAAGTGTTCTGAATAATTAAGAGCCTGTCTTCTCTACATTATCAAAACAACTATTTTTACATCTTTTTTCCTAAACTACATATTCCAAACACCTACACAGGCATTGAGTGTCCAAGCAGCACGGCAATAATTTCACCAGCTTTCCCCCTTCTCAAGTAACTCCTGATATGTTTCTAGTCATAGTCTGGTTTGGTTTGGTTGCCTTGCTTAACTCAGAGATGATTATGCTGAATTCAATGGAAGTAAAATCCTTTTCTATGTTTGTGCTGCAGCACATAGCAAAGTTAGAACAATTGATACAGTTCAGAGATGCTGAATTCTTTTCCAGTGATGCCTTGTTTGAAACAGTCCTCCCCAAACCTGAATAATACCAGTAGGACTGTGCACCACATACCTGTTCTGTTTTGCAAGCAAATCTACACTTTCTATTTTTTTTTCCCTCAAATTGAAAAATAAACCAGAAATGCTGAAAAGTTTTAAACTAGGTCCTTGAAGCTACTTTCAGTAAAGGTGGCAATCAAAATTACTTGACTCTGTGATTCTTCTCTCCCTTTAACATACAAACAATGCAATAAGTATAATTTTGAAACAGAAAACTAAAGCTTTCCAATTATATTAGATGGTTTCAAACAAATTTTCAATATCCACCTGCACAGTGATTACCAATCAAAATTTCATCTAAATCACCATATGTCTATAGAGCTGTGGTACAAATAGCAATTTCCATGAAAAAACATTCCATACACATTTCTTTTACCAGTTTTAGAAAACACACTGATGTGTTCTGCTGGAAAGAAATTTCTTGTCTATTCAGAAGGAAAATTATCTGTGTTCTAGTTTTAGAAACAACTAACAAATAGCCATATTTATATTGTTCCCCTTTTTCTAAACAATCTTCCAGCTCTGATCTTCTCTAGCAACTGCTGAAGTTGATGTGATTGGAGTATGTGATCCTCTGATGAACTGAGGCAAACTTCTGGAGCTCTAGTCAAAGGATGTGAGTGAAGCACCTGCCTCTGGGAGAATCAACCTTTTTTTCCTACCAGCCTCATTAAAACCTTAATTGTGCAAAGAACTTTTCCAAAGTTCACTGTCTATCAAAATTCTCTTTAAGGCTGTATTTTCAATGTTGCCTCTTCGCATTTTGCAGATTTTATTTTGATCCTAGACAATCATTCAGTCTGGAGAACTAAAGTCTCATCCATTTGATCCAGGACAATCAATGCAAACAGCATTCCAAAGAACATTTACAATCTAAAGATGAGCTCTGAATTTTGGAGAAAAGGTTTGGTTTTGATTCTACCAGGAGAAGAAACTATTCTGCAGGAAGGAAACACACTGGATTGCATTTTTGAGGTTTCAGCTTTGTATGTTACTGCTTTAAGCTTTTAGCAGTCTTAGCATTTTACATCCACAAGCATTTTGCAGATCTTCCTCATTGTTCCAGGGAAGGCAGATGGTGCTAATCCACATTAATTTACTAATCCAAATTAATTTACAAAAAATGTCACCATTCTACTAAAGTATAAAGCAGTAGAGGCACCCCAGCTCCCAATTTATTGCTCTCCCCGCTGAAGGCAACAAGAAAAGACAGTAAAACTCAATAAACACTGTAAGCTTAAATTCCTGACTGGGATATGAATTTCTAATATTACAAGGGAAATGTTTTGGTAGAAAAATGTGTATGAACCCAAAAAATCAAATTAGGACATAAAATAGTCTCATCAGTAAGACTAAATTGGATGTGTCCACATCTTGAGTACTGAACACTGTTCCAGTCTCCACATCCCACAGTTACTTTGCAAGGACAGACTAAAAAGGGTGAGACTCTTACCTGCAGAGGATTAGGCTGAGGGGGAATAATGTCTTTTTTTACAAAATAATAAAGGTGGTGCATAAGGTGAATAGGGTCTTCCCCAACCCTCAGAACAGTATAACTGGTCTTGAAACTAGTGGGAGGCTGGTTTAAAACAGATAAAAGATACTTCTTTTTTCAAATATTTGTTTTTCATAGCAGGCAGTGAACTTTTCAACCTACTGCCACAGAAAGTTGTGGAAGCTGACAGTATCTGTAGGTTCAGCAAGGGTTAGATCAGCTCAGGGACAAGAGGTTCATGAACAGCCTCAAGAAGGAATAGGCAGGGATATCCCTAATGCAGACTGAGTGGATTCTGAAAAAGGAAAAGGGAATGGACAGTAAAGAATGGACAGACTTGCATGCACTCCCAGCTGCCATCCCCTAAATCCATTGCTAGACAGAGAGCACTGGGCTGTGAGCCTTGGGTGAGGAAACAGGATAAATAATTCTGAAAAATATATGGATAAACCAAAGTCCTGAGAGATAACAGAAATTAACAAGAGTCTGCTTCACCTCATTTGCATTCTTCTCCATGTAGTTGAACGTGTATTCATCAGCATCCACCAAAAGAAAGTTGTGACCATGGAAACAAACTCTGGCTCCAACAAACAGATCCTGAGCCTGGTAGTATTCAGATGGCTCACTCTTAAAGAGTTCCTGCCCAGGCTTCTTAATGCGACTTCTTTCCAGGAACTTCCCACCGGCTATCCCTATGGGAATAGAATTAAAAATAATTAATTATGGCTTTACTTGGAAAAAAAAACCACACACACACACAAGAAACCTCCAAGCCATCAGCAAAAAGACACCCCAAACCAGATTATTTGTATTTTGTACATTTTGTGCTCCAGTTTCCTGTCTCAGAACACTCTCTTCCCCTCCCTTTCACTGCTAAAAGGACTGTCTCTGCCAGTGTCCACAGCAAGTGACATTGTGCACATTCTGTGACATGTGTCATTTGAATGCCTGCCAAACACCTTCCCTGCTTTGCTTTTCTTTAAAACAGGACAGAAATGTGCCTCTTCAAACCGTTCCCATAACCCTGTCACCAGCCTTGGAACTGGCCCTTGAGAAACCTAAGATTCAAACACTAAGATGCAGGCTATTATCCTTAAACTGTTAAAAGCAGAAAAAGGAAAATAAAAATCACTTAAGAGAACACTGTCCTATGAAGATTGTGAATTCTGATGTACCTTAATTCTAACTTCCTTTAAAGGGCTTTTTGAAATTTTTTAAAGATGTAGGAGTGACATGATACTGTCTTCCACACATTGTTCTGCCAATGCAATTTACCTGTGATCTGCTCTTTGCTTTGTGAGGTGGGATGTCACATAGTTCCTTTTTACAGTATAATGATTTTATTTGTGTCACTAGAAACTGCACGAGGTACTCAAGGGTGGGTAAGATGCTGAAAGGAACATTTCTCTTTCCTGTATTAACTTCTGGCGTACCACAGGAACTGCATTGCATGTACTAAGCTTTCTGGAAAACCTTATGTCACGTGTTTAGTTTCACTGGGATATGTGTCCTACAACTCTGGGGTTTGCTTCCTGTTGATATTTCAGCTTCCAAACCAAAAGCCAAAATCTTCCTTTAGTAATACTTAATACTGCCTAATATCAGGTACTGATGCAAGTCCAGTAAAAGGCCGATGAACAGTGTAATCAAATGCCTTTTATAGTCAAAATTATAAATGAGTGTGAAACCCAAACTACTTATTAAACCAGAGTTTGGAGCAGATGTCTGTCTTAATTGCTTTATTAGCACCATAAAAGACAAAAAAACCCCTCCACTATGGTAATCATCAGATCTTGCTTGAATCAAAAAACAATTCAAATCATTAATGTGACTCTAATGTTAACACATTCCTTTTCACCCAGCTATAAAAACAAATAAGAAATTTTTACGTTATATAATCCTGGCAACTGTTTTTAATATTTAATAGGTCTCTGTAAGACTGGAAATTCACTCTTGCCTCTCTATTTCCCTGCAATTGTGCACTTATATTGGAAACCTACTTCTGTCCCATAATGGTTTTTTAAATGTTACAGGTTAATACATTACAAGTGGTATAAGGAAAAATGACTGAAAATATCTCATTAAGTTAGAGATTTTACACTGAAACCTGATAAGGAGTTTTGAAGGAAATCTACAAAAGCCAGGCTCAAAGCACAAAATAAACACCACCACGAAATACCCTATTCCATTAAGATCAGATCAGAGTTTGCAGGTGTTTGTACAGCTGTTGGCTGGGTCTTACACTGAGTAAAAAAGGGGTTGTGATCTTCTTCATGGGGAGCCAAAGTTCTCAGGCTTTGATCCCCATCTCAAGAAGTGCTTCAAGATGTCCAGTCCTGCGAATTTCATAGAGTTTCAGTGTTACTAATATTACAGTGAAGTACTTCTCTGAAACCTTCAGGTTGCTGAAACGAGAAAACTGAGAGCAACTTACTACTTCCCTTTTAGGTTTGGGATTTGAAGCATTACTTGCCAATTTGTACTAGTTCATGTAAATAAAAAGGTAAAATTTCAGCCCTCTGAACCTGTGCACAAAAGGGATGGCCAGGTTGTTATTTTGGATGTCTTACTCCTTTTCCTTAGCCACTATTACCTGATCTATTACCTGACCCCTACGAAGCCTTCCCATTCCTAACATTGAAGAAACTCATTCACTATTCCTTCAGACATGGCTAAAATGAGGGAGGGATAGTGAGAGAAAAGAAGTAGAAAGAAAATGAAGGTGGGAACAAACTTGAGCAGACCCAGGCCTTTTTCCAACTGCTGCTCTACCTCCTCCACCACATTCCTTGCCTTTTCAATGCTGTTCTCACTAAACTCTCCAGTGGCCAGCTCTCAGCCATATCCTTTCATTTCACCTTTCTACCACCTCTAAAAGCCAGCTACTCCATCCATTTTAACAACCCAGAGAAGCTGAAAGTCCACTTACAGACACATGCCTTTCATATGTGCCTTGAAGCATTTGTTACTATTAGTGGGCAAATTTGCCCATTTATTGTTTCACGTTTTATTTAACCAGAAGTGTTCAATGCACTCCCAGATGAAATCCCAGCACATATGCTCATTCCAAAATAAAAGGCAGGCAGGCAGCAATCTCTGGCCTGGCACTCATGCTGCTGATGGCTTGACCAGCTGACCACATCTTCTCTGCAGTGCATGGTTTGACTCTTCTCTGGGTGCTGCAGGATAAATCTGGAGTCACAGCTATTACTACTGTGTGTTCAAGGCTCTCTGGGGCCTTGTCTAGTTGAAATGGTGCAAAGGAGAACTAGAAGTGACTGAACAGGCAATACACATGCTTGGGGTCCAAGATTCAAACTGTTCCCTGGACTTCTTCAATTTAACAGTGCAGCTGGTACCTTTAGCACCCTTTATGTCTCTGGACATCAAAAATGCCAATCAGACATGTCATTCAGTGGTGGAGAACTGAGCTGCTCTTGAGCCTCACAGCAGCATTACATATTAAATATATACATAAGTGTGTATTTAGCTGCAACAAAAGAAGTTGCATAAGTTTCAGGCCACTGGATCCCAGAAGTGAGTAAAGTATTGATAAGAAGACACTGCTACCATAAAAGATGCTGTAGTGGAGCAGGATATACTGGGAATGCTCATCAAAGTCCTAAGCAGGTACTCTACACCTTATCAAAACACTTCTCAGAGAATTGCTCATATTTCAGCTGGGGTTGAGGTTTATGCACTCATAATATAGCTGGATACAAGCAGAGATGCTATCAGAGGTTGTCTGGATTGAAAAGGCACTCCTGGATGTTAACTGCTCTGAAACTGTTGCTGAACATGTTTAGTGGGCTTCACAGAAATACATTCATCTCTCCAACAGGGTCATGCTCAGCCAAAGCTCCCCCATCTCTCTAAACTACAGAATGACTTCCTGACATCCTTCCCACTGCTGTGTCCTTCCATCCAGCCACAAGACACTTCAGGAAAATAAAAAGATACTTGAAAATCACAAAACCCTTCCTATCCTCAGCTGGAGGCAGCCTAAAACAGACAATAGAGGCCAAAAGAATTTAAATATGACAATATTTGGTGACCATGCTCTAGCAATAGGATAAATGTGGTCAAGGAACCGAGAAGTAACAAGGCATTTATTTGTCACTTCAGTACTGTCAGTTTGGCTCTTGGAATACAGTTCAGAATTGCACACAAACACACATCCAGACTCTAGCACAGGACAATCTTCCCTCTTTAAATGCTCAGCACTCCACGATTAATGGTAAAATAGGTTAGAAAGTGTCACAGCTGTTTGGCTTTCACGAGCTGCTTCTATACAATGGATGCTGTATAGGTTTCATAACAGAATTTTGCAAAACAAAGGATTTAGTCTTTCATTCTAGATGTCTTGTATTTCCTGTCCCTATTTATCATCAGTTACAATACTATTCCTGTATGTTATCCACAACAAAAGCAAATGTTTAAAGGTCAGATTTTCAAATTAAAATGTAATAAAAGTTCTAAGGCATTACACTTGCAGTTCCCAAAGGATATTGTGAAGTAGTCATGCAATGAACACTGTAATCCTGAGTGAAAAAGATCATGAATTACTATGACATCCAGCTATGCAAGATAATAATGCAGCAGGCCTGCTGATGTAATTCCCACTGCATTTAAAAATCCATACCCCTGCTCCTGCTACTGCTGAGTCTGGCCACAATGCTTACTGCAAAGCCCAACCAAATGAGCAGGGAAACTGGGACTGGTTAGAGACATTGCCACCTCTTACCTGAGTTTCTCTCTGCATATTCAAAAACGGAAATGGTGTCATCACTCAGGAAGTAGGAAATAATGAATTTACGGTCCTTGTCCACGGCGATGTCCGTGATGAGTTTGGCCGCGTAGCGCAGAATGAAGCTGTCCATGCCAAACCTAAACAAGCAAAGGAACAGGTAAGAAGTCAAAAACAGAGTGTGAGAAAAGTTTTCACCCCTAAGAGATGCCTTCTCCTGAGTTTTGTAACATACATTAATTGTGTTATTACTGCACCAAGAAGGGAAATGGCATAAGATTCACTACTATGTCAAAACCCATTTTCAGCTTAAATGAACAGAACCAGATAGAGTTGGTCAGACAGAAAGAAATAACTTTCATGGGAAAATTACTTCTCTGCCACAGGTCTGGAATTAATTTTTATGCAAGTTGAATTGCAAATCAAGCCCAAAGTTACTTTCCAGAAAATTTGTAAAGGAAGAACACATTTAGGTATGTATATTTTCAAAGCAAATTCTGAATAGCAATTCATACAAGGATTATCTCCCAGAAATTCAGGTCCACCAGATGACCTTACTAGCTAGATATTTATTAAGTGATTGTGTTTTAAATAACTTGCAGTGTTTGTATACACTCTATCAATACATTCCCAAGCCTTTTTTAACTGCTTTACTCTTTTACAAAGATTCTCCAGGTGAATCTGTAACAGGAGACTTGGTTTTTTTGCTTTGGCTTCAACAACTGCTGCCTAATAAATCATTTCATAATGGAAAGTAAAGTGTTACAGCTTTAGTAGTGCTACAGGAAACTGCATGAAATTCAGCAGATAAAAAAAATAAGTAAGTATCAGAAAGTGAAACAAAAACAAATCTTTGTTGGTCTGCTGGATCATCCAAAATTCCTGACTAATGCCTGGACTAAGATTTGTCAAATCCCCACTGAAGACAGCAGAGGGAAGGAGGTAGAGGATGGAAGGGTCATAATATTTGCCTTCTCCAAAGAGAAATTTTACAGGGTTTGCAGAAAATTGGAGTACCATTTTCCAGGCCTCATGCACCTGTCCCTTAAAAGTCTGATGAGCTGTATATTTGCTGAAAAAAAATTATATCCCCACGTAACACTTATCTCCTTCACAAAAATACATAATTTAAAAAACTGAAATAATTTTTCACACAAAATACCTGTCTTTCACCAGGAATTGCCTGTAATCCTTATGGGGAGCCTGGACAACCACACCCTTACAGGAGCTCAAAGAATCTTCTTCAGAACCAAATCCATTATAAGGAGGAATAATTTTTTCTGGTTTTGGAGGTGGTGGAGTCTTATACTCAATTGGGGTGAAATCCACTGCAGCAAAGAGAGCAAGACTTATTTGTTACTGGTGTGATGAAGGCATTCTACAAGGACTTAAACTTCCAATATGAACAGTTAGTAGCCTACTTCTGTAACAGACCACAGATCAAAGTCAAACCAGGATCCCTCCTACTGTTACAGGGTAGAAAAAGACTCCATAGAGCCAACAGCAAAATTATTTCTTCAAGGATTTCAGGATTTCATCTGTAATCCTAAAATCATTGAAAAATATCACTAAGATACACAGGTAAAAGGAAAGACAAATACAATTTCAAAATGGGATAAAATAGTAAATTAAAAATTCTAAATTAATTTTTCAGTTTCATCCTTTGAGAAAACATGATTAAGTAAATAACTGTCCTATGAGTTTCCTGCCCTGTGCTTTTGGCTAGAGGAAAATAAATACATAAATAAATAAAATTTTATTCATTACTTAAAGCATACATATATTAAAAGTCTTTGGTACATTAAAGCCAATAATTTCAGCCCACAACTCACTATACCCAGAGTTTTGGGAAGCTTTGTTTTTCCCCATTTTCCCCACACTCAAGTCTTGTCTTGCAGTGATCAGTGGTCCTGACTATCCCAGGTACACAGCAGGAGCTGTCCTGACTCAGCAGAGGCACATCTGGTCAGGGACCTGCACTCAGTTCCTACAGAGGCACCTCCCAAAAGTGCTGCTTCCCTGATTGTCATTACTCCTCTCTTGGGGAAAATATTGTCCCATTTGGCCCCTTGCTGCACCCCTGCACTGCCCTTCTGCTGCAGGACAGCTTCCAGTGTGTTCACATAAAACTTCACAGAGGAGCTCAGTCTGCTGCTTAAATGAGGTTCATGGAAAATGAAAGGGTGAGAGGAAAATAAGGAACTTGCATATGGGAGAAAGCAAATGGGGAGATCTGAGGCAAAAGCAGACAAGAGCCACAGGAGCACAGGATAACTCAGGTTGGACAGGACCTTGGAAGGTCTGCTCAGCACAGGGTCTGCCTCAGGTCAGAGGAATTAAGAGATATGACAACAGTGTATAAAAGTGGATCCCATGAAATAAAGTTGTTTTTTTTTTCCTTTAAAACTTAACTTTTCTACCCAGAACTGAAGAGAGATGGATAACAAAAACTTGTAGCATGGGTTTCAGTGCAAATAGAGGAGGGTGACAAAACTGCTGGCACTTTGAACACTGAACTGGTTTGTGATTAAAATGTTTTAGACATGGCTATATCAGAAGATCAAAGCACAACACTCCTAAAATCTGACTTGCCTAACAGTGCTGTGAGTTGAAAAATACAGCAAGCATTCAGATGTCAGGATTTTTCTTTAGTCTGAAAACAATGAGTTCTCCTTTAGCCTTTACCTCTCAGAAGAATATGGTCTGACTCAAAAAGCTAATACTTTCACCTGAATCAGTCAAAAAGGCTTTTGCACAACCACACCAGCATTCTTCTCCATAAAAACTTCATGTGCCCTTTCTGGGACTCAGAAGCAAAAAGGCCAAGCCCAAAGAAAGACCATTCAGAGATCTTCAAAGTAACTTTCACCATGAAAAAGTATGTGTGTGCAAACATGCATCAAAATCACAGACCCATAGGATCATAGAATGGTTTGGGCTGGAAGGGACCTTAAAGATCACCTCATTCCAACCCCCCTGAGCACAGACACCTTCCACTAGACCAGGTTGCTCAGAGCTGCATCCAGCCTGACCTTGAACAACTCCAGGAATCACAGAATCAGTTAGATAATCTGAGATCATCAAGTCCAACCTATAACCAAACACCACCTGTCAATCAGACCATGGTACTGAATCCCATGTTCTGTCTTTCCTTAAAATCCTTGTGGTGACTCCACTGCTTCCCTGGGCAGCCTATTCCCATGTGTAGTCACCCTTTCTGTGAAGAATGTCTTCCTAATGTCCAACCTAAACCCTCCCTGGAGCAGCTTTAGACTGTGTCCTCTCAACCTGTCACTGGTTGCCTGGGGAAAGAGCCTGAGCCCCAGCTGGCTCCAACCTCCTTTCAGGGAGTTGTAGGGTGTGATTAGGTCACCCCAGACCCTCCTTTTCTCCAGGATGAACACCCCCTGCTCCCTCAGTCACTCCTCACAGGACTTGTGCTCCAGACTCTTACCCAGCTCTGTTGCCCTTCTCTGGATCTGCTCTGGATGGGGCATCTGAGATTTCTCAAGACAATCTGTTCCAGTTCCTCACCACCCTGACAACATAGAACTTTCTCTAAATATCTAATCTCAGCACACCCTCTTTCAGTGTGAAGCCATTCCCCCTTGTCCTGCCACTCCAGGCCCTTGTATAGTCTCCATTTTTCTTGTCTGTTCTCTTCAGGTACTGGAAGGCCACATTTAAGTCACCTCAAACTCTTCTGAACTGCTCAATTCTCCAAGCCATTGCCCATGGGAGAGGTGCTCCTTCCCTCTAATCAGCTTGGTACTTCCTCTAGACTCTCCAACAGGTCCATGTCCAGCCCCTCATCCACCAGCACCCCCAAGTCCTTCTCTCCCTGGATACTCTGGATGTGCCCATCCCTCAGCCTGGATTGATACTGGGGATTGCCCCAGCCCAGGTGTAGCACCTTAAAATTGTTCTCATTAAACCTCATGAGATTCCCGTTAAACTTTACGAGATCCCCTATTTTCTAAGCACTGTTTGTGACCAAACACCACATTTTCACAGCTCTACAGCGTGTGCTTGATACAGGCAATTCCTGATAGCATAAACAGGGAGCCTGTAAATCGGGGTAGAGGGAGCAGGAGGGTAAACCCCGACGCCTACAGGGGCTGAGCACCGCAGGGGGCACACAGGATCCGCCGGCGAGATTCCCGCTGGATTCTCCGCTGGATTCCCATTGAATTCCCGGCGGGATTCCCATTGATTTCCTGCTGAATTCCCGCTGGCTTTCCCGCTGGATTCCCACAAAATTCTCAGCTGAATTCCCGCTGGCTTCCCCGCTGGATTCCCGTCTAGATTCCCACTGAATTCCTGCTGGCTTTCCCGCTGGATTCCCACTGAATTCCCGGCTGGGTTCCCGCTGGATTCCCACTGAATTCCCACTGGTTTCCCCGCTGGATTCCCACTGAATTCCCGCTGGCTTGCCCGCTGGATTCCCGTCTAGATTCCCACTGAATTCCCGCTGGCTTTCCCGCTGGATTCCCACTAAATTCCCGGCTGGGTTCCCGCTGGATTCCCACTGAATTCCCGCTGGCTTCCCCGCTGGATTCCCATTGAATTCCCGCTGGCTTTCCCGCTGGATTCCCGTCTAGATTCCCACTGAATTCCCGCTGGCTTCCCCGCTAGATTCCCACTAAATTCCCGGCTGGGTTCCCGCTGGGCTCCCGTTCCCGCGCCGGGAGCGGCAGCGGCGGCTCCGCGCTCCCACAGCGCCACCCGGTGGCGGCGCGGCGGAGGCGGCGCGGGGCTGATGCTGCTCATCCCACCGAGCGCTCGTTTTTAATCAGGCATTATTGAACGGCGGATTTTGGCAGACACGAGCCTCGCCTCTTTGCTCATGTGTCACAGGTCCTGACAGAAGAAGGTACCAGGTACTCCTCGTCGGGGTACCAAGGCACCTGCACGGGATCCTGGCTGCAGAGAACAAGAGCTCCTGTGTTTACACGCTGGTCACGGTCTGCATGTTCACACCCATGCATAAGGCATTCATTAAGAGATGCTAAAGCATTTCCCCTTTTGTAAACTTCAGCACATGTGGATGAAAATTATACTTATAAATTAGAAGGAAATTGTAAATTAAGAGGAATAATGTTTTATCCCTGGGGGTGTGTTGAATGCCTCACAAGTGAAGCTCGGAGTAAGTGAAATCCAAAGGGAAGTTCAGCCCTTATAGCCCTTTGGTTCCTGTTTCATCTCTGAAGTAAAATGAACTTGTGTTGTTCAATAGAATCATAGAATTACTAATTTTAGAAAAGACCTCTGAGATAACCCAGCACTGTCAGGTCTGCCACTAAACCATGTCCCTGAGTGCCACATCTACATATCTTTTGAACATTTCCAGAGATGGTGACTCCACTCCACTACTTTCCTGGACAGCCTGCTCTAGTTTGACAACTCTTTCAGTCAAGAAATGGTTCCTAATATCCAATATAAACCTCCTCTGAGGCTTCTTCATATTGTCCTGTCACTTGTTTCCCAAGAGACCAACCTTCACCTGTCTAGGTTCACTAAAGAGAAAAATACAAACATCCAGCTTTGTGTCACCTATATTTTCCAGGATTTTAAAGGATTATATATTCATATTCTCTCCTGTGAACGAGGAAATTCAGAAAGAAATTGCCATGGAGAAATACAGGTTACAAAACTAGTCAAAAGCTCATTTTTGGAACTTGTGAAGAGCTACCCAAGCTCAAAAGTCATTTCATCTTTGCTCTGCATTAGAGCAGAATCAGATAGACAGCTGGCACTTACATACAAAATGCACTCTTCTCAGGGTGATCTCTGGGGTTTAAGAAAATTACCTCTGTCCAGTTGGAAAAGGAATGAATTCTCACTTCTTCCAGGCTGTAACATTTTCAGTGTAAATTTACAGTGGGTGAAGAGTAAAGTGAAAGTCTGGGATTACAAATTTCTACTTCCAGAAAGAATAGCACAGGTATTTTTGTCATGCATTTTCATCTCTTGTTACTGCAGTAACTTGGAGGGGTTTTTCATCTTGTTTATCAAACATGGGCCACATACTTGTAGATTTCTCACGACTTCAAAACCTGAGTGAGATTGGAACAAGCACTGGGAACAGCAAGAAATAAAACAGCTCCAGCCACATCTTTAGCATATAAACAATTTGAAGACAGCAAAGCCTTCTTAGTAAGAAAAACTAAATTCCTCACAAAGAATTTGTTGCCAGAGAGGGAGCATTAAACCAGCTTGAATGAGCTTGTCAGCTTTCAATTTCAATATA
Source organism: Camarhynchus parvulus (assembly GCF_901933205.1). Classification (NCBI taxonomy): domain Eukaryota; kingdom Metazoa; phylum Chordata; class Aves; order Passeriformes; family Thraupidae; genus Camarhynchus; species Camarhynchus parvulus. The sequence continues at coordinate 6,852,720 of NC_044571.1, read as the reverse complement.
TGTTCTGAGATTTTGGTATAGAGTGTGAGAATACCTTCTGCCCTCATTGAAGAACTGCAGGAAAACCCTCATGTGTTAGATAAGAACATATTTCAAGGAAGAGCCAAGTGCTACATACTTTGGATTAGAATGATAACTATACTGAATATCAGGGTATAGAAGAAGGAAAGAATTCTACCTTCAGAGGAAGAGGACAGGCACCTCTGAGCAATAAAGCCAGAAACAGGAAAGAGAAATCCCACTAGACCTGGACAATATAAAGAGGTAGTGATAAGCTGGGGAGATGGCAGTTAGCATGGTGTTCTCTATACATCAGAGGAGATGTATGACAAACAGCTGAGACCTTCTAGTGATAGTCTGCTTCACAACTGAGGTAAGAAGTAAAATAAGAAGGCAAAAAAAAACCCCTCCATGTCCACAAAATGAAAAAAAAAATCACGTCCACCTTTTACATGCAGGAATAAAGAAAACCTAGTGCTCACAGAACAGTCCATGCAGCTGAAACATGACAGTGTTTATCCTGATTCAAAGAAAACCTCCATTTACAGTCTTACTGCTTAATGATTATTACAGTTACCTGGGCAAAAAAAGGAATCCATATATGTACAAATACATTTAGAAGCTGCTGCTCAGTCTCCACCACGTGTAGTGGAGAGGTTAAACACCAGAGACACTGACCTCTGCCGAGCCTAGTGAAAATTGGCAGCAGGCTGTAGTGCCCCGCTGAGGGGAAGCAGGGAGCCAGCTGCTATCCCGTTCTCCAGGAGCAGCTGCCTGGCCAGCAGCACAGAGCCCTGCCCCGGCAGCGGGTCAGGGCCGGAGCCTGAGAAATGAGGGGGTGGGAGGGGTGGAGAGCCGGCACCGGAGAGGGATTGCAGGGTGCTCTGAAAAGCCTCAACAGCCAGGCTTGGGAGGTGCTGGGACAGGGAAGAAAAAGCTGTAGGAAAGCAGATTTTCCTGGTTTTGTTCCATCTTGAGTAATCTGTTATTTAAGAAAGAATACTTTGTACTAAGATATTGTATTAAGTGAGAAGGACAAGTACCAGCTTCCCCTCACTGCAAATCAGCCTGTTTCCCATTTCAGCAGGGTGACCACAACACCTACATGGTTTCAGAGTCTTTTTCTCCTCCTCTGAGGCTGCACTAGCAAGTCTGGACAGGTAATTTCACACATTAATGCATTTTCTCTTGCATTCATAGTACTTTTAGGTGACAGTAATGTCATCAGCTTCCTACTGAAGAGCATTAGCTACACTCATCAGTGGAGAAACTCTGCTTCTCACAAACATATTAAAATAGGGAAACCCCACATTAGAAATATATCACTTTCTTCAAGAGAAATCTAAACCACTCTTCATTTTCCTAAAACGCAAATTCTGTGGGCAAGCAACTTGTGCTGAAACTGCAGACTAAAAAATAAATGTCAGCCTCTTTAATGGCTTTGGCAGAAGAGTATAAATTGAAGGGGAGTAATATAAAAACACAATAACAAAACAGCTGGATTGGTGCCATGAGGTGCTGAGTACTGTGCCTTGATGTAAGAACTAATTTATCCACTTGCTTACTCTTGCTCAAGTAAATGGTCTCCCTGGACTGGAACTGCAATTAAGTCCGTTCCAGTTTTAATTGGATGGGAGTGGAATTCTGAGCACTTTGTGGGACTGAGCCCACTGAGAGTACCTTGTGCATCCACAGACACACACAAAATGTGTAAATCACTAAGAGTAAAAGGTGAACACTCACTAGCTCTCTCTAAAAACCTGCTTTTAAGCCAAAAGCTACCCTGATTCTACTCCTGGTCCCTTCCAGTTAAAAAGTCATGCCTACATTTTTTCAATCCTTGCGGGGAAAGCAGGAGAGAATTTTACAGCCAAGTGTGTGAATCCCTTAGCTCTAAGAAAGTATTGTCTGTGAACAAGACAGGTTGCATCAAGATGGATGGTTTTCCATGTCAGCCAGAGTCTCTGCCATCATATATCCTTAAAGGTATGTGTAAAACACTTCCCTGTTTCCCAAAGGTCTCAGCTAGAGCACATCTTTGTGTGTTTGGTGTCAACAAGGCAGAGAAACTAGAGAGAGCGCTGAGAAAAATTATCACAGATAGAAAAGAATGGACTATGAAGAAAGACTGAAATGTTTTCCCTTAGCAGCAAATGGCCTGGGATGGGGGCAGGGGAGTAAGGTTTTGTATTGGAATCTTGTTCAGATATGTACAAGGTTATTAAAGGAGAGTACTGAGCAGTTGTTCCCCATGTCCAACAGAGATAAGAGAAAAAATTTACTCTCTCAGTTTATACAAACCAGCTTCAGAGTAGCTTTTAAGCAGCATTTTTAACTAAGAGGTCAGGACAAGATACCTCAGGAGGCAAAGAAATCTCATTTACTGCAGAACAGGAACAGACTAGACCACCTACGGTTTTCTAGAATTCTGCACATCAGCAACTTCTGAATTCCCCTAACTTGCAAACCACCTAACTTTTAACATCCAGAGACATAAGCAGTAATTACTGAGCCAGCATTAGAGGAGGGGAAGGGCCTTTGCATTTGTGCGTCACTTGGTTGTTTGATCCAGGATGGTCAGCTGCATTTCATTTATTGCCTGCCCTGAGTAAGAAATCCCCATTCTCTGTTTGGGATAATTTGCTCAGACAGAGGATATTGCTGCCAAAAAGCAGCAGTGGTCTTGGCTGAAGAAATTCCCAGAGCAGAAGCCCCTATTTTGCATCTCTAGAGTTACATTTGCTATTATTACAGGTAATACCATGGTTATTGAATATGGCTTCCTTACACACTGGCAAGATCAGGATTACTTTGGTACAGACATGCAAGGGTATTATTGAAGAAGTCCTAATGAGAAATATTTTTCCAAATAATAAATCTAGTATTTGAATGGCAATGCTACACCATTTAATTCCCCTAATGCAGCAGACAAGCTCTGATACACACACATCTATCTGATGACAAGGTAACAGAAATAGTCTGCTCAGGTGTTTTATTTCACAGCGGCAGGGAAAGGCCATAGTAGGATTCTTCCAACCATCTCTGAATGCTCAGCTATATTTACTGAATGAATAAACTGCCAGAAAATAACTAAGGCATTTTTGCAGGAAGATGTCCATGATGGAACCATTAGCAAGTATGACTGGAGACATTCAAAGATAGATAAATGAAAGCCCCTACTGTTTTTCATTTCCAAAATGCTTTTCCATAATGGACGTAGTTGCTAAATGTTTCCAGAATTTAGTACTGAAATTTCACAAGATACACACTCTAATGGTCCAGAATACATAAAACTGCATTGTAAAAACCAATGATGTGATAGACTAAAACTGTCACGTCAGAAAATCTTATTATGTGAGGATTCTGACATCCATATAAAATGAAATATAAGGGGGAATAATTGAGTTCATTCTACTTACCCACTTACTACATGATCTTTATTATTTTCTGACTGCAAACACAGCTATTGGAAGGGGAGGGAAAAGGAGAGAAGAAGAAATGCCAGTCTATCCATATGACTATTTTGTCACTGTAGTTTTCAAACAGAGGCATTAGGAGCAGAACACATACGTTATATGTTAGTTTTCAAGGGAGCAATGTGTAAGAAAGCCCTTCTGGATTACCTGCAAAATTACTGCTTTGCTGCTAACAGCCTACAACAGATTGTTATTGCTAAAGGTTTTAATGAACATGTTTTGTCAGTAATAAAATTTGAAGACAGCTCTGCTAAATTTGGAAGTATAAAAATGCTCATAAGAAAAGGATAATGATCACTACTTACCAATTCCATACTTTTTCCTGTAATGTTCTTTAGTGAATTCATCACAATCACAGAGTAATATTTGCCTTCCCCAAACATTAATTACTGCCCCTATTTTCAAGTCACTGTCTTTGTAAAATTCCTGACGCACTGCTCCTGTCTAATAAAAGAAGGAACATTTATACAGCAGTTCCATAAATCTCAGAATCGCACAACCTTTGTTAAAACCCAGGCCATTTAGTGTGTGTGATTTAACAACCTTTGAAGTCCATTGGTAAGTGTATTTCACCCCGTGTTAAGCTCCTTCACTTTTACAAATGTGGGATTTACATACAGTAAATCTCAGTAGCTCTCATTTGAGCTACTCTCCAGTGGCAACACAATTTCATAAATAACTCTCTTTGTTGCAGAGGATAACAACCATAGAAATTACAAATCTATGATAAAGATATTCAACATCTGGAGGCACTCAATAATTTCTGACCTGCAGAACATCCCGAATGTAATAGCCTTTGTTTCTTTCTGGCTTTCCCAACACATTGAGCAGAGTGTAGTTGGTGATGGTGCCTGGATGATATGGAGCAGTGGGAGCATTCTGCAAGGAAAGAGACCAACTCTTCAGAAATATGTGTGACAGTGAAGAAAGAGAACTCTGCTACTTTAGAACCAGCAGGTTTGTTATACACTGGCTGTTATTGCAGTATTTTCTGAGAGATTTTTTAGTAAATTCTAAGATTCTAGTACTAAACCTGAAAACCAAAAGTGTATATTCCAAAAGCCAGAATGTATATATGCCAGAAGCAGCATTCAGAATCTTACTGTCCCTCCAAGGGTAAAGTCTCCTTTCTCTTGGAAGCAAACAGAAAGCAAAGGTCAGCATACCCAAAGTACCACATCATTGTCAACATCTCCTCTAAAGGATATTATTTTGATTGGTAATAATTATAAAAACATGCAAAGAACCATCCAGGATTGGTCTTATCCACTACACAAACAGAGGAGATTCAAGTCAGCATGATTTTGTTGGCAAAGATGTGTTTTTGTTTCTGTTGTTAGTTTTAAAATTACAGAAGTAATTTATCCCAATAATATCAAACTTAATATATATTTATGTCACATTTTTTAAAATTATGAATAAACTGCTGATGCAGGGTAATCAAAATTAGTTACTTTGTCTTACCACCTCTCCTGACCCCTCAACTTTTGATTCCTCTGCTGCCATTCTCAAAATTTCCAGAGGAAAAAGCCAGTCCTTAAAATAGCAACATGAACCTCTGTGGTTGAAGGGGTCTGATATCATAGAGCCACTGCTAAATCAGCATCTCAGAATACAAGACTTACAAGGTGAGAAAAGTGTAACATTCTGCTGGTAGGTTTTTATTACAAAATCTCATGTACATCTATGGTATCACAAATAGATTATCAGTGTTAGAAGGAAAGGAGGAAAAGACTCCCAGTATTTTATTCCATCTGTTGGCTGATGTTATTCTATCATCAGGATCTGTCAGGAGTGATACAGAAGTGTATCCAGATCAGTAATTTTATAATCATAACAGGTTAGAGAGGATACAAACCCTTTGAAGATTTCTCTGAGTGTAGCCTTTCTCATGATTAATGCCCAAGAAAGCTTATTGATGGATTCCTATTGATTTTAATTGGCTTTGCTTAATGTCCCAAACCCAGAAACTCAATTTTAAGAAATCATACCAGATTTGCTATGAAGAGGCAATGTTACAGAATACTAAAACTGACTTTTCCAAAGGCTGCAAATGTAAGTCATAGATCAAATCTGAATTCACCTCAGTTTTACATAAGCTTATTAATATTAATTTTCTTGTCTTCCAATATAGCAGAGTTTTATTAATATAGTTACCTTAATACATTAATACAGGAGAAGGAAACTCATAAGACATGTCTGTGACTAAATGCTCCTTTTAGTTTAAGCGTGAAAAGCCTAAAGATATTTTTCCATCACTTATTAATTTACTACATGAGTATGTGTGCAAAACCTAAATCATGCAATTATGAGTAATACTCTGAAAACACTTTCTAAATATCATTAAAATCCTAATACAGGATGTTCAAAACAAGGCATTCAATATTTCTTAATTAGTGGAAGAATTTGAAATTTTTATTGCTCACCTTTGGAAGCTTATCTCTTTTGAGGAAAAATGGAACTACATCCCGGCCTGAGTTTGGTGGTAAAATTTCTCTTATATCGATAGTGTCATCAGACAAATAATAACGAAGAACAAGTTCCCGTGGGTCAGAAAGCTTCAATTCTGGGTCATTCCACACACAAGAAAACCCCAAAACTTGTCCATCAAACTCCAGAAATTGTTTCAAAGTGTCAAAACGCTCATAAGGGTGAAAAGGATTAGTGCTCTCCAGATATCTCTGGTAAAGGAGAAATTAAAAGAATTTTAATTAATGTATTTTTAATTATTTATTCCTAAAAACAAGATCACAACTACATGGTGCTGTCTAAACTTAGAACATAGGTTTAGGATTTTCAAATGACACCACACCATTACAATACAAGAAATATGATTTATGTCATTATCAGAGAAGTATTTACAGGGTTGCTGTGCCCTCAGAAAAAACATGAAAACAATTTTGGATTGGTTTTAATCCTTGTTTTTCTTGCAACAAGGTCCTCTAGATCAGAGAATTGTTAAATTATTTACAGTAAGCTCATATTTTCAAGAAACTGCCTGTGGTAATCAGATGACTAGAATGCCAAATAGCATCACTCTTCCTGATTTACTTCCTTAAAAATTATTTCTTACAGATAATGTGGTGTAAAGAATCAATTCATTCTTTTCCCTTTGGTATTTTCTGTCATTCAACTTTAAAACACAGATTTTAAACTTTTGATTCATGCTACACAGTTGGCAGGTACTGGGTATGTTTGTTCTCCTCTCAAAACACACCCATGGGTCTGATAAGGAACAGCAAATGTTCAACTAAAGATACTTTCCAGCTCATGTGGCAAGGTGCTTCCTGCAGTCATGGTTGCTGCAAAACCAGTAGCACTGGGTTAAACTGAGTCCCAGGATGATGATCCAGTCCAAGGACTGCATTTCTATACTGTTAGTTCACATCTATAAATGGTGACCTGAACAGAGAGTTTTTCTTAAGTCCAAATCCACATGACCAAAGTGCATGAAAAGGGATGAGATAATCCTTCTCATTTACAAAATTGCTTCCAAAGAAGAATTGTGACAGACATCAATGAGACAATGTGAGCTCAACTGTCTGAACAGAAAACAATGTTGACTGTGGACAATTTATATTGTTGTCTATATTTCTCTTTATCCACTAACACACCTTCTAGCCTTAAAAATCTGTGAGGGAAACAGCCCATTCTTTCAAAGCATCAAATCTTCAAATAAGGAGAGCAGCACCAAGCTATTTACCTTCCCAGTGCTCTCTTTCTCCTTCCTGACCCTTGAAGATGCAATAGGCAACAAAACAGCCACAGAACCAGGTAACACCATTGTCATCCATGGAATACCATTTCCAACAATACAGGAGGAATTTCTTCATGGAAAGGGTTCTTAAGTAGTGGAAGGGAATGCCCAGGGAAGTGGTGGGGGCCCCATCCCTGGAGGTGTTCAAGGAACACATGGATGTGATATTCTGATCTGGGTGACAAAGTGGGGACTGGTCACAGGTTGGACTTGATGATCTCAGAGGTCTTTTCTAACCTAAATGGTTCTGTATTTCTGTGAAATATGAGTCTAAATGGTTTACTGCACTCTCCACTGGCCTCATTTTCTATCCCATCCCATTCCTTCCTTCATACTTTCATTTTCTGGCCATGAACTAGGAGTCCAGTGAAAACCAATTTAATTTTGCTCAAAGTAGCCCAGAGCAATAAAAAAAAAAAATACTTTCCACAAATTAGGTGGTAATTTTTTCGCAGAAAAGTGAAAGTATAAGGCAGCCAGAATCTGCTAAATAACTTTTCTGGAATTTCCCAACAACTGAGAACATGAAGACATAGATTTTTGTAATTTTTTGTCTTTTGAAGCTCTTATTTCTCAAACCTTTTTTCCCTCTCCATTCTCTTTAGGGATTGATATGCCCAATTCTTGAATGTTTTCCTTGTGGTTAAAAAAAAATTAAAACCTCAGTGGGTTATGCAGTACCATACAAAATGTTGACACAGTCTGACAGTATCAAGACAACTCAGCATGTGTTTATATACACAGCTGTTACCTATAGGGGCTGAGTAAGGGAAAAGAAACCCATGGCCAGGCTGCATCACCACAACACAGAACCAGATGTGCTACAAATGCTGCTTTTCACTGGGGGACTGCACAAGCCTGGCTGCATGAATGAAAAGAAACCAACTTGTCAGCCAGAGAGTGCCTCAGAGACATGGAAATTGTCCTACACATCTCAGTCACAGTCACCTTCCATTACTGCTGCTGAGGCCCACAGTAGTTTTCTCCCTGGGAGCACTGAGGATGCCACAGACACAGGGAATATTTGCTGCTTTCAGAGGACCAGGCTGGATCTGTCACAACAGGCTGCATATGGTGGGCCAACAGTCCTAAGAGTCAGGTCAAGTGCCATTTGCACTCATATTAATCAAGAAAAACAGAACTGAAAGAAGCTTGTCATTATTCACAACAGAAAACATCACTCCCATTACTATTCCCAGAGGGGAAAAATAGAAATAAAAACAAACAACAAATCCTGCAAAGGGGAATCCACATAGAATCCAGGAGTTGTGACTTCTGCAGGTGTGTATTTGTGTATATGTGATCCTATACACTTACAAAAGAGGGAGACAAACAAAACCTAGCAAGTCTTAAAACGGCAGAACACTGTATTTGCCTTACATGTGTAAAGAACACGTTAAAAACATATTGGAGTAGAGTTGAAAGAAAACATATGAATAGAAGGAAGGAGTCTGCAGGAAGCCATGGGTGGGCTGGAACCACAATTCCAACTAGATCTTCCTTTAAACACTTTAAAACTGTTTATTATCATTAGATTAGCTCAAGCAAAATCAAACTAGAACATGTAAATTACAGTAGAACATGTAATAGGTACATCTTTTTTTCTTTTCAGTTTAACACTGAAAGGCTTATATTATTTTCCTAATTAATTTTATTCTGTTTTAAAAGTTTTACAAACACATCAAGAGAAAATTATGTATAGAGTACAACGAGGCACATACCAAAAATTTTAAATCCAAGTTTTCTCTTGGGATTTACTATGCTGAAATAGCTACTTTCTATTTGATATTAAAGAAATAATGTATGTAATGCATTAAGTAATATGCATTCAAATCAAGCTTTATTGAAATCAATTTTTCACCACTGCTGCCCCTCCTGACCTTTTGCCGCTCTGTGGTGTATGGGTCGTCTGGACGGCTTGCAGGAGGATTTAGTCTGATTCCTATCTTCCTCAGGAAATTTTTTGTGTACAGGTCACAATCTATAATCTTATATTTTCGGCCATAAAGGGTTATTTCTGTGTTGATATTGAAGTGATACATAGTATAGAACTGATCCTCATGAGGAGGTGGAAGTGGAACCAGGCCCCGTCGTAAAATAGTTCCTGGAAAACAGAGTAAATTCATGAGGTAAACAATATTTGCTCTAAGGATCCCAACAGAACTAGGTTTAGAGAACAAAAACTGCCTCAGCAGGGAAAAAAGTATGACTTATCAAGGGTTATTGAACTGATATTGACCTGAGTTTCCTTAAGGAGCACATGGAAAGTAGAGACAAGAGAGGTGAGTTGGGCACTGATTGCTGGTCTGAAGCAAAGAATCCATCTCAAAAATACAGAGCCACGACCTCACAACCAACAGTCTCACAGAAACAGTGTCCAAAAGAGAAAGAGGAGAGGAGAGGAGAGGAGAGGAGAGGAGAGGAGAGGAGAGGAGAGGAGAGGAGAGGAGAGGAGAGGAGAGGAGAGGAGAGGAGAGGAGAGGAGAGGGAGAGGAGAGGAGAGGAGAGGAGAGGAGAGAAAAAAGAGATATATTTTAACTTTGACAAAGTAATCAAGTACTTAAATTTTCTTATTCATAGTCTTTAAATGAAAGAACTGTTATCCTGGCAGCATTGAATTTTATTACCTTTTGAGGATTAAAATACAAGGAAACTGCTATTGGCCTATCAGCTGAAAACTCTCAAATACCCAAAACTCTCAAATACCATTCTCAATGATGAATTGGGTGATGCTTCAAAAGTACTCACTGCTTGTGAGCAAGAGACTGGAGCATCTTTCAAATGAGGAAAGGTTGAGAGCTGGGTCTGTTTAGTCTGGAGCAGAGATGACTCGAGGTGGGGAAAACGTATCAAAGTTTACAGGGACCTGATGGGAGGGAATGAAGAAGATGGAGCCAGGCTCTTCTCCATGGTGCTCATTGACAGGATGATAGCAAATTAAAAGATACAAAATTCCAGCTGTGCACACAAACCCACTTTTTTACTGTGAGGGTGATCAAATACTGGAACAGACTCTCCAAAAGGGTTGCAAAGTCTCCATTCTCAGAGAAACCCAAAGGACATGGCATCTGGGCATCTGGCTCCAGATGATTCTGCTTGGAGCAGGGGCATGGACTAGAAAATCTTAAGGTATCCCTTCCAACCTCAGTGATTTAGGGATACCACAAATATTTCAGAAATAACTTACAGGAATTTTAGAACCAACTTAAGAGGTCCTGGGGAGAGAGGGGATAAAGAGAGCAGAAGGGAGAAAGATACCACTGTGTGCTTTGGTGTTTGAAGGGCCTTGTTCCTAGGTTAGTCCATGGAAATTCTTTATTGTTCACTTTATTTCCCTATAGACTAATTTGTATGAAATACCTTTCTTTACTATATTATCAGAATTGTTTGTTAAGTTCTAATTCCTACAATGAAAATACATCCTTAATTGTTCAGGGGAATAAAGCAACATAGCAGATTTACTTTATGTTCCCATTAAAATAATTGTTTAAGATCCATTCATCATCCTGATGTTTCACATGTACTGAATCCAGCATTCTGGTTACTGACCTTTGACTGTAAAATAAACCTGAACCTCCATCTGCTTAAGCATATTAAACACCTATTTAGGATGTATCCTCATGAAAGGTGTTGGAAAATGTGGGATGTAGCACATTTTAATGAGATGTAAAACTGCATTACATTAGATTTCAAAAAACCATATACTTTAAAACATTTTACCTGATTTTGGCTAATTCTTAGGTCAATCAACCGATAATGGGGTAAGTCAGAGCATGCAAATCCTCTTGAATCATCACTCTAACTAAAACATAATGGTTGATGATTTTCTAATATGAGGTGTTTTCAGAGATTATATTCACTTCAGGTTTGGTGAATCAGCCTCAGCTTGCTTTTCATATCACTTTTAAGGGTGAAACACACATACCCATTTTGTTCTGAGGGAGAAGAATTTCTTTCCTAATGGAAAATGTCTTGTAAAGATATTATCTGTAGCAATCCTTTGCTTTTATTAGGTATCACTGTGCCTGATGTACACATGTAGAGGGTACATTCCATAATGCTGAATTTGAAATTTAATAAAACCTGATCAGCTGGGGTTAGGTCTCATCATTTTAAAATTGTTCTTCCTTCTGGAAAATAATACATTTTGTCTAGAAATTTGTTGCAAGCTGTTAAAGGAGCATCTGATTGTGAAGTTTTCAGGTTGCTCAGGATGGATTGCTATTCCTGATGGTTCTTTGGTTGTCAGTTTATTGAGCAGGACATGCTACTGCACCACCAAGCATTGATTTAAATATTTGGAACTGGTCAGACTAAGGCTCTGCTCTACTGTGCTCTTGGAGAGGGAGTTGGGGTACTGCTTTGCTCTGACAGTGGTGGCGGTACTGAGCTCCCACACTATAATTTGTGGCATATCTTCTTTGCTCTTGGGGCTTTGGGTTATTTGGCAAACCCAGCAGTTGCTTAAGGAGATCTCACCAATAGTCAAGGCCTTTTGACAATGAAGCTGGGCAGAAAATGATTTGGTGTCTGCTGCTTCTCTTCTCTGCAGAAGAAATAAAATGGTATCCAGAGTTTCCTCAGCACAGCTCTCTGACACAGCGCAGCTCAAGAGTGCATTAGAGAGAGGAGAGGAATGAGTAATACCTGGAGTTTGTAAATGCTTTGTTTGCACAGAAAGGAGGAGAAGCCACCACTATTATTCACAACAACACAAAGAATCAATCCCAATAAACAAGGAGGCTTCTTACATTCACTTATTCACCCTTCCAGAACATAGCAAGGTCATGATTTGGCCACCATCAAATATGGCAAAATCACAATTATTTCAAGGCCTTGGGGGAGGCTTAAACTCTTAGATAATCTGTTATATTGGAGGAGCTGATGCAACTTCACTTTCCCACTTGTACTTTCCTCTTCAGCCAGCCGGCCTTGGGAACCCAGCCAGGCAGCAGCTCCACTCTCTTTTTCAGCTGGCTGACCTTGGGGAAACCAGCCAGCTGCTCCAATCTGCTCTGGCTTGCAGGGTCTGGATTGCACTGGAAGCTACAGTCACCCCCACAGGAACAGAAATGACCTTTTGATAAGACAGTATCAGCCAGCTACAGTCCTGTTAACTGGGAATTATATGTACAAAACACTTGCAACTGCCATACATAGCCTGGCTGTCTATGGGAGATTTTTTTTTTTATACTGAAAGAGTAATTATCATTCTGGCAGTGGAAGAAGCATTTGGAGTTTGTTATGTGGTCAAGTTCACTGTCCTTCTCTCCTTATCTTGACTTGGGCCTTGTGCATAGTGATTGTCCTTCTGTTTCTTGCTTTGATTCTGGTTTCTCAGGTTCAAGGTCTCTGCATTCTCTCCTCAGTACAGATTTCCTCTAATGTTTCTTATATTTGCCAAATAGCAAGGCAGTATCCAAAGTTAAATGAAGTTTAAATTTCAGCTATTTTGTAGCAACCTTGTAAGTCCAAATTAATGTCCAAATACAGCAGCCATTTTCATAAAGCAGTTTTTAAAGTCACTGAAACATTTCCCACAGATCATTTACTTCATGAGTTTGAGATTTTGATCAATGGTAAAAACACGTTTTCTTGCTTTTTTTCTCTAAAGCAAATTTGTTTTAGTTTTGTAAAATCATAATTCAATTTAGAAATTATTCTAACTTCTTTGACCACTGTTCCTTCACCAGATCTTCCTGCAGTCTGTAAGCCTGTCCAAATTTCCAAAAAGCCACAAGCACTACAAGAGTACAATGGGAAACTACTGCATTTCTCCAATCCCACCATTCCCGGGCACTCATTCAGACCATCAAAGTCTCATTTGTGGGTTATGGCACAAGCATTGGTAATCCCATGGCCTCAAGGCATTTACCAGCCAAGATACCCTTGATCTACCCTGTCACAGCTCCACCTTCTCTCCAAGAAGCCTCTTGAAAACAGCCATCCCAGCTGTCTGGTTTACATCTTTTTTGACAGGGCAAACATCCAAGTTAAGGTGACCAGCACCCTCTGCCTCCAACAGTTCAATTCTACTTTGCCATCACTGGTTTTTGCTGTTTTTCCTTTACACAACCCCTTTCCTGGCACTGCAACTCTCCAATTCTTCACACAGACCGAGCCCATCCTGCTCCTGATGTCCTCACACATTTTTCCTCATGCACCTGTGATCTTTTGTTCAGCGCAGTTTGCCTTTTAGCATTCCAAGCTCTTATACAGCTGAACTCTCCTCTACAAATCCCTGGAATTTTAATTAACTGTAAAGTTGTATTTCAGCAGATGTGCAGAGAGCAGCAAAATGGTCAAGATCCTGAACTTCAGTTCAGTTCAGCTCCTCACCCTGTTATGACCTTTTCTGTATGATCCTGGGTAAGACTTTCATTTCTTTGTGCTTCAGTTTACCAGCTCCACAATGCAGACAGTTCCACTCCTGTTGTTCTTGGGCTTAAAAATTCCCAGTTAGGATAAAAAAATGTAAAGAATGTAAGATAAATAGACAGACAGACAGACAGACAGACAGACAGATAGATAGATAGATAGATAGATAGAATTATATTAAAAGAGGAAACGGGACAATTCTTTATTGAAAATGGTCAGATTAGCAGTTCATGATTTAGTATATATTTTTAAGAAATATTGTTTTTGCATGTGTTCAACAAATATTTAGAGCCTTTAACATAATAACTTTGTCATTGGTCTTCAGTTATGGAATATGAAGTCAAACTCCAAGAACATGTGAGTAGAGAATCCTTTGATGAGTGTCTCCATCACCTCTTTCACTCCACATCACATTAATTTCTAGGACAACAAGAATATTTATGAAGATGTTTATGATAAAGTACAGGGCCTGTATCTAAGCATCAACTGTGAAGCCCAAACACATTCCAAATAGTCCTTGGGCCCTTCAATCTACAGTTTTTCTTCCTTCCTAAACACAACCAATACACAGAGCTTCCTTACCAGACCAGGTACCAGTGACAAATAAATTAAGTGCACTTTGGAGATCCTGGAACATTTATTTTTAATCTCTCAGGTAAATACGTTGCAAATACATATTTATCCCACATAAAGTACTCAGACAATCTCACGGAGACTTTCAAAACATCATTGCATGGAAGACAGAAAATTCTTGTTTCTCTCTAATACTATTCAGTTAATTTTAGGTCCAGTATCAAAGGTGACTCCAACAATCATTAACACAAGATACAACCAAGGAAACAGGAGGAAATTGTAGCCTTCCTGTCACCAAAAGAACAGGACTAGACTGCCAGGAACATTAGGGCTGAAGAGGCAGCCTGCACAACCCATAGTACAGAAACAATGAAAATAACTCCTTCAAAGGAATCAGCTTTGAATTTGCTTTATCCTGCTCTAAAGAATCTGGCTTCCACCTTGTCTCTCAAAGGCATCACCTCTGACTCTCTGTACTTCCTTTGTCAGTGGACATTTCCTCTAAGCCACAAACCCCAGAAGCAGCTGCTCCCACTCTTGGGGCACACAATCAAGGAAATGATGATGTCTCCCACGTTTTACATATGGGTGCAGGCTGGGGGTAAGGGAAAGAGCCCCAACATGATTTTCTTCTCATGAAAAAGCACTTGCCCAGGTAGAAGTAGGACAAGGTTTCATTGCATTCAAAATCAGTCCCTGTTGATGAGCTTACAAAACTTCTGGCAGGAACTACTCAACACAGGAACAGCAGCACCTGAAATACTGTTTTAAGAGATTCACGGGCAGTTTTATCCCAGTCCTAACAGTAATGATGCACATAACACCTTTAAATATTATCTTATTCTGTAGACAGAGAAATTGATAGCATTTGCTGATCTGGGAAAAGAATAGGGTAGTTAAATGGTTAACTTATTTTTGAAAATTGCTGTGCTAAGAATGTATAAAATGTACAAAACATCTTTGGGGACTGGGAGGTGCAGCCATCCCAAGACATCCTGCTTCTCTGGATTATATCCCTTGAAAACTTTTCATTCTGGCAGCAACCCATAAACACCAAGAAGCAGCAGCTGTGTTCCCCCTCTGCAACAGGATGTTGACCGCTAGATCACATTTTCTTAATATAAACCAAGTCCAGTAATACCCCAGTAAATCAGCACAGCAAACCCTCCTCCTGAAGTCCTCAGGCTGGTCCCAGAGCAGGGCTGTGACACTGAGGCAAGGCAGCTCCTCAACTTAAAAGGCATCAAGGAAGAATTACTGTGCCAAGGGCACTTTAATCATGAAAGAACCAAAAGCCAGAGGCACAGAAGACTCTTCAATAATGGCAGAGACACTGCAGTAGCTCATGAACAATTACAGAGCTGCTTCCATAGAACTCCCTGTGTCAGTGCCAAGAGGGGAGGAGCCAGGTCAGGAATGGACATCTAGAACACAAATTGTTTTTGCAGGACTGACACAACACTGACAAAGACCTTACCACCATGACTTCAAACTACTATATTAGAGAAAAAATTGTCTGTTTGAGTACATGAGAGGTTTCAGCCTTACAAAACCCACATCTTGAGAAACAAAGACAATAAAAGAATTCACACCATGATCTGTAACAAGAAAAGACAATTATACCTGTGCATTTACACCTCATTTTAGCTATAAGAACTCACATTATATATCCTTTGGAATGGACCAAGACTGCAGAGAAGAGAGATATAAAGGGCAGGAAAAAAGGTGCCAATAAAAACAGATACCTTGATTTATGCCGCTGTCTTTCACTACAGGCTCAGTCACTTGAATTGTATCATCTTCAAGGTAGAAATATATTTTACAGTGTCTGATTCTATACAGCTCTTGATGTTTTTCAGGCACTTCTTCTTCAAAATAGGCATCAAAACACAACACCTATTAAAAACAATAAATAAATATAAAGCAGCAAAATCTCCAACACTTTTGCAAAATATGTCAAATAAACTTGTAAAGGTCATAAGTAACTAAATGTATGGATTTCAGGAGGTAGATTTATTTCTCAGAAATGTAAGAACAGAAATCCACATTAAAGCACATAAATATAAAATTCTTTGCTTGGCGTTTTTATTATCACAACATGTAAGCAGAGATGGGACTCTAAAGTAAAGAAATAAATCAAATACAAAAGTATCAGCAGGTTGCTTGGAAAGTCTTCCAAACAAAGCATTTCTGATAACAGAATGAGCTGCCTAGGTACTGAAGCAAATTTTAGACTGCTATTCTATGAATTACTAGAAAATACAGTGCATGATGACAGCAATGGCTTTACCATCAAGGTAAGTGGAAAGAGTTCTTTTTAAGCAGATCCTGCAAGTGTTCAAATGAATGGTACTGAAGACTATCAGAGAGAAATGACATTTTTCAGGAAGCATTTACAGCTGTGCAATGTTGGCATTTCAAAACTTCCTTGGTTCTGCAGTTCAGTGAGTGGGGAAATCACACAGAGTGTAGCAACTTCTCTTCATGGTCTCTTGTAACAGCAATAATGCAAAAAAACCCAGCCTTCACAGGGGAGGTGCCCACTGGCCCTCATACCTGGAGATCCCAGCTCAAACTCAGACACCATTACACAAATTTTGCACTTCTTGGTATCAGTTTTTAACCACCAACACCAATGTTAAGGGACCATGAGAGCTGTATCTACTTCCTAGGGCATTATCTAGCAGGATGCTTGCTTTGGTAAGTATGTGGAGGAAGGCATTAATTAAAACAGGCTTCCATCCTGTCCTCCCAATACATTTGGGTCAAATGATTATTAACTTATACCTAATTTTCCAACTGGTTATATTTAATAAACACAATTACCTTTACTCTTGATTCATCAGACAACCTGAAGCATTGAAAAAAAGACAGTTTAACCATTCCCTATGTTTCAACAAGCATCTAGCAGATCATGAGTTGGAAATGTTTGAAATCTAATAAGCTGGCTGAGCTCCCTGCATGACAGAACACACTGGTTAATAGTCGGCACTCCTTTTGCACATGCCTTTGGGAATCTCAAAGTATCTCCATGATACCCATGAGTACTCTGTCATCCAGAGATTTTATAACACCTCATGGACAAGAACAACCTCTTTTTCTACATCTGGGAAGAGAGAAGTAGCAGCCTGCCCAGGGGCACACAACAACAGCCACCCTGTGTCCTGCTCAGACTTCTCAGTCACATTCCCTTCTCCCAGGCAGGGTAAGTGCAAGGTGAGAATAATTCTGTTTCCAGAAATTATTTCAAAGGCTCAGATCACACTGATTTTCAGCAACCACTGAACAGTATGACAGACACATTTTTGGCATCAAGTCTCCTGCACTGTGACCCTCCACCACTAGAGAAATAAAATGTAAATCATAATCAAATTACATAACCATTACCTGTTAAACCTGATGGCATTAGATCTTCACACAAAAGAATCTAGAAAACTTGGTTATAGTTTAATTAGTACAACATGCAAGTTTCTGAACAATGTACAGATTTTAAAATATATTTAAAAATTAATACTTGTCCACAGTTTTTAACTGTGGATTTCACTGTTTCATGTATCAAACACAAAACACTGGACAAAACATTTGACACACAGCAGAGGTAACACAAACTATCAACCTGCAACATCTCTTCCTCTTTCCATTTGTCTAAACACTGGTGCAGAGTGCCATTTTTGGTGACCTCCAGCTACTGTTCTGGAATGACCAGGAGCCCTGTAGAAATCTCTTGAACACTCCAGGGGACATAAAAGGTGCTATGACAGAACCACTGTATCCCAGTCTGAACATCCTGGGCTTCAGCTGACAAGGATCAGAATTTCATTCCTCTGGAAACATGGAAACTTCTGCATCCTCTTGTCCCTGTTCTGCCAGTCCCATTAGAATGCTCTTCAAGAGCTCTGCTTCATCACTAATTGTTCTTAATTTTGTCAATGATCTTTTCTGAGAACAGTTGTCTCATGAGACACCAGCCAGGAAAAGCAGTCTGTTTGCACAGAACTCCAAGCCCAGTCACATCCTTAATACACTGGATTTATTTCTTTCTCTGAGCACACACCTATGCCCTGGTTTATCCCATTTGAGGAGCCTGTGGAAGTTCTTTTGCACTCAAATTTTATTCTCTTTACACCCTTATCAACATGCTAGTGTGTGACTGAAATATATGCAGCAACCAACTGAAATTTTGCAGATTAAAGCAGATGATTCAGGAAGTGTGAGGAGGGGAAGGAACAGAAATCATGATGACTTACTTTTCATTTTGGACCAAAGTTAGTCTTAAAAATACTCAAAATGTAACACTTCCTAACTGGAGTCTCATCTGCAGTACAGAACAAAGTTCCCATCCCACTCCTTAAAAAATTAAATGTTACCTATGAAAACCAAAAATAACAAATATTGAATAAATTCTGCAGCACTTTGTAAAGTGCCACAAAGTTTCTCTGGCACCTGTGATAGTCAAATTATAAATATCATTCCAAGCCCAGGAGGCCTTGTGTGTGTACTTAATCATAGAAGAAATTAAATTTACACCTGCTTCCTATTAGGCAAGTGAAACTACAAAGACTACTTCTCAGCTTACTTAATAATGAAGTTTTATGCCTGTCCTTCTTCCACTTGCTATGGTACTACTGAAAGTTACCAGCCAAAGTGGTAAGAAAGCAGCTTACATTTCAAGACATAAACACCCACTCAAACCTTTTTTCATTAAGTGCATTCTGCTGAGTCCCAAACTGCAGCACTGGAGGACAGAGCTGCATTCCAGGCTCTTAACTGAGGAAGCTAAATGACTTGGATAGTGAGTACCCTGTAACAAACTGCCATTAATACAAACACATGAGCCCTCCAGAGGCCAATTCTGACCCTGCAGACTCCTGTCCTGGACTGCCCTGTGGATGGATTAGATCAGGAAAGGCCAAAGGGCAGCAAGCTCCTCTCACCAGCCAAGGCCAGGAACTGATGCTCACTGTTGTGGGAACCCAGAACATCCCTCTGGCTGTCCAGGATGGCCAAGACCCTTGCCAGGGGACTCAGAAGCCCTGGCACAGAGCCCAAAACACCTGTGGGTTTGATTATGACCCATGGAGCAAATTACCAACCTTATATGAAAATCAGCAAGCCACAACAGTTTAAGTAGAATAATAGTGAATTTAACACAGGGTGAAAAAGTAGATTTTGGGGTTTCTGGAATGGGGGTCCAGGAGGCAAGATGGAGAAATCTGGGCGTGTCCAGCCTTTCTCCTTCTTCTTATTGGCCTCCTGCTGTGATGCTGGCACTTACAGATTGGTTTAGAGTAGAAGCTCACTGTCTAACACAGGCGATAGGTGCTGGAAAGTAATTGTAAACATTGTACACGTAGTTTTTAGCATAAAGACATAACACCGCCCTGGGGGCAGGCAGAGTGCCTGGACTGTCCTGCTGGATGGACCTTGGCAGGGCAGGAGAAAATTTTTTATAGATAAGATACAATAAACAACCTTGAGACCGAGAAATGAAGAGCTCTGACTCCTTCTTCAAGCGCCGGGCTGGGAAAAGAGACTTTATAACTCTTCTTGGGGTCACTCTGACAAGTGAGAGATCCCGACACACTGGAAGGTCCCTCTGCCTCCTCCTGAACCCCTTTGATTCCATAGGCTTAGATCCAAGGCCTGAGGAGGCAACACACCCTCCAAGAAGGGAGTAGGAAAAGCAAGTCCAGGTCTGGCTGAAGCTTTAACACCTGGGCACACTGGACCAGGTCACACCCAAGCATGTTGCTCTGGGAGCAACACCAGGGATCTCAGAGGCAAAGCCAGCCAAAGGCACGTGAGCTGTTCAAACCTAACATTTTCTTGTTGTAGTTCTGCTCTGCCAAAAATGAATGTGTAATTGTACTCCAATTACCTGCATGGCTTCTCTTTTAAAGCAAAAATTATGAGATTTGCCTTTCTTCTCAATATTTAAATACCATAATCATTTAGTCATGCAACATTTCTGCTATCTGCTGAATGATTCCTTTTTCTGGATCATTTTCCTTCCCTGATTGTAGGCTTTTTGCTTTAGAAATAAAACATCGCTAAGTAGAATTTAATGTGAATTTAAACATAGCAAGCAACAA
Organism: Camarhynchus parvulus; assembly: GCF_901933205.1. Taxonomy (NCBI): domain Eukaryota; kingdom Metazoa; phylum Chordata; class Aves; order Passeriformes; family Thraupidae; genus Camarhynchus; species Camarhynchus parvulus. Next base: position 6,832,444 of record NC_044571.1, on the reverse strand, counting down.
CGTGCCACAAAATTCCTGTCATCACAGGTTACAGTTATTTGATAATTCTCTAACTTAAAAGGTGTCACTAAATTATGCAAAAAAAAAAAAAGCAACCCAAACCAAACAAAAAAAAACCAAAACACAAAAACCAAACAAAAACAAACAAACAAACCCCCTCCTAATTTTAAATGTCTGGGTCTGTATCAGACATAAACAATTATACAATAAAAAAACCATACAGAAGTCAACAGGACTTTGAGCATACAAGTATGATGGCATGAGTGAATCCCAAGCATGTAGCACTCCACTGAGTTTAATGATTCCCAAGTGCCCAGACACACTTTCTCCTGAACTGGGGATTACCTTACATTCATTCTTACCAGCTTGCCAAATAATTCCCTTATTTTCATCATTTTCACTAAAAAGAAATATGCTTTCCCCCCCCCTTATTTTTGTTAAATCCTGTAGGAGATGTATCCCAATACAGAAACATTTTTATATAGTGTTGTTATGTTTATATTAATTGTCCAATACATAATATAATGAAAAAAATGCCCACTACCACTCTTTTTTCCTATCTAGGAGCTTTTTTTGTATGCATAAAATAATCTTCTGAAATATCTAATGGAATGTCATCGTTATACTCTGTCATATTGTAGCAATTCATAAAGAAATAAAAGGGTATTTGTACATACCTGCTTGTCAAATGCTATCCAAGAAGGAGGACTACTTCCTGCTGCTTCAGGAAACACACTGCTGGTAATTTTCAAGGTCTGACCAGGTAGCAGTTCACCTCCTATTCCAGGTTTATCTTCAAACAGCCTCCGAACATTATTGCTGTACCCACAGATCTGTGATCTGTGGAAGTTTTCTCCCCCAATCTGTCAAAAGTGCAGAAGAAAAAGAGAAAAGAAACTGTGTGTTTTTGTTCTTAAGTCCATGATAGCTGACCATCCAGGCAAGGAGGATTAGTCATGCAAAAGTTTCTTTATATTTACTTTTAATACAGACTCTAAAAACCTGTAACAACTGGAATGCTGCAAGTGAAGTAACATTTTCCAGTGGCCAATTTGTCAGTCTTATAGACAAAAATGGAATAATATTCAATAATTTACCTAGGCTGAGAGATGGGACAGTACCAGATGTTTAACACCACACTCCTTCCCTGCAATAAGGATTGAGGTGGTAGAGAAATAATCAAATCACCCTCAAGAACTGCTGTAAAAGGTAAAGGGGAAAGGCCTTTCTTACAACTCTCCAGAGGACAAATGGAAACAGTTCAGCAGCATTCAGAGAACAGCCTGCTCTCCTTATTCATGTCAAAGATCTTATTTACACTTGCATCCCTGAGTGCAAATAAATTCCTCTGTACTAGTGAATACACTTGAATTTTGAGAGGCTGGACCTGAATCAAAAGGCAGACATTCATTTCATCTGGGAGTATTTCAAAAGAAGGTCTCTGTAGTGATTCCTCTGTATTATCACTAATTTTTCAGGCAATTAAAGATGGAGTGCTTAAAAATATAGGAACAACCAACAGTAAAGAAAACCATCTTGCCCACTCAAATTTCTTGGCTGGGGCTGGAGCCAGTCTTCAAGTGACACAGAAAAGCTTCTGGGCTCACATAAATATCACTCCTGTCTCTGGGAATGCCCCTCCTAAGAAGCTGCCTGCTTTGCTGGCCAGAGGCAGCTGGTGTGAGCTGGGCTTGGGCAGCAAGCCCCTAATGACCGCACACAGCAGTCTTGTACAAGAGGACAGGGAAATAGGAAATGCCAATAGAAAACTCCACTTCCTCCCATGAGCAACAATCCTGACGTGTTAGCTCCTCTCACTCTGCTCTTCTTCCCTTTCTTGCCCTCTCAAATCCTCAAAATACTTTATCTGGGAAGCAGAGAGGGCCACTGCACACTGGCATGCCCATAAAGAGGAGAGAGAGGCCATCAGAGCCCCCTCCCTGGGGCTGGGGGAGCATGAGGGAAGATGAGGTTGAAATGGGAACTGATGTTATGGCTGAGAAAAGCCAAGGCAGAGGAAAAGGTTGGACACCAAAATTTTTCACAGCAGCATGTCAGTAAAGTAGCAGGGGGACAAAATTGCCTCCCCACTCCATTTGGAAGACTGGGCATCAGTGATTATCACATGCATTTATGTAAACCACTACTTCCCCAAAAGGTGTAGACAGTTCTATGTTAATATCATAAATCAAAAAATGGTACAAATAATCATTTTTCATTATGGCAACATTCAAGTGCTCCAAGATAACACAACACACACCCAGCAGAGCAGTTCTGGGAACAAGTGCAAGCAGTGAAGCAGCAAAACCTGAAAGTACTCAAGCAGTTATTTCATTCTGCCAGTATAAAAGAGTCAGGAATCTGAAAAGCAGGGAACCAGCCTCATGGCACAGAATTATCAACACCAGTCTGCAGGAACTCCTGCACATTGGGGTCACAGTCTGAACTGTTCACCTGCCTCCAGGTGCTCCAAATCCAATGGCACAAACCAGAGAGCTGCAGACATAAACAGCCCAATCACTGCTTTAGCTGAACCTTGCTTAAAATCCTTCTGCACACCACTTTTGCAAGGACAGCAGTATGAAAAAGAATACTTACTATTTTTACAAATCATTATTTTTAATACCATGATAATCAATGGCAATACCCTTGCTTAGGTTAAAAAAAGCTGAGCTAGCCAGTACCCTTTGAAACAGTTGTTGCAAAGGAATAAGGTTCACATCCTGGAGTCAGAAACAATCAGAGCTATGGAAGCACATCCCCAAAGAAGATACTTTAAAGGTAAGCAGTGTTTTGAACAAAGGTGGATAAAAGAGCATGCAGAATGTATCATAATTTAAAGAATAATACAAAGGAAACAGAAAATTTCTCCTCAAGATATAACTCAAGAACAAGAGTTACTGAATAAAAGAGAAAATCGATAAAAGGAAATGCTTGTATGCAGACTAGGAGTTCATGGGTCCCCCGTGCCACAGAGTATTGCTCAAGACAGGAATTTAACCAGTCACATTTGCAGGAATGATGCCCAAAATTAAGCATTTTATATCAGCACAGATTTGTTAGCCATGACATAAAATGCCATACTTCAGTGTGAGCGCTGACACTTAGGCATCAGGAGCAGAGCTTCATGTGGTTCTCCCACAAGAAGTGAGGACAGGTGCTCTCCTGGAATCTGGAGCAGCCAGGCACTGACAGGGGCTGGCACCTGCTTTGTAACACATCTGCACTTGGGATGGTTTCTTCTCTCTTCTCTGGGTGCTACTGAACTTCCCTTTGTTCTTTTGGTTTTTTTAAAAATAATTTTGTTCCTCTGCAAGCTGAGAAAGAGCTGGGGAGAAGTCAGGAAGGAAGGGAGCTTTCTGCATTTATCAGTTCAAATGTACAATAACTAAATTCAAGCTGAATTTTAAAAGGGGATTTTCTAGGCAGAAACATCTGATTTATACTGAAGGTGCTACAGAACAGATCCACTTTCTGGTACAGCAAGTATTTAATTATTTTCCCTCTATTACCAGACCATGTGTTAGGGAGAAAGGCACAGTTAGCAAAGCACAGTGAGGGTGGCAGTTTTCCTGAGCAAAGGAAAGCTTTTCATGTCCTCAAAACTTCTAGAAGCATTTGCTGTTCATATGTGTTTGGGGTTTATCAGCAAAAGTATGGCAAAGTGTTCATCAAAGTAATCCAAGAATGATCCTGCTGGAATTTCCAGAACTTAGGGCTAAAAGCACAACACCCTTAAATTTTGATATGAAAAATACATGATGAAAAGCTTCAATTCTGTTAAGAATCTTTTGTGTCATTCCTGTAACTTTTTAGGGTTTGACCAAAAGACTATTTTAGATTTCTAATCACATAATTACTTATCCCTTCTTCCAAAAAGCACCTAGATCCATAGACAAAACCATCTTTTCTCAAAATCTGTACAGCTATTCCTTTAAAAACAAAACCAAGAAAAAAAACCCCAAACATAAAAAACCCAGAACAACAACAACAAAAATAGAAAGTTAAAAAAAAAAGATTAGTCAAAGCTGAGGATCACAAAAGGGAAAAATCACATTTGGGAAACTTTAGCTAATGAACTCAGACCACATCTGGCCTAAAATAGTGACAGAACACCATGCCACTTCCACACTGAATGACTTCTAACAGAAAGCTTTCAGAGAGCAGGGAAAGAGTTTGAATGTGTCTGCTGTGCTAATGCAGCTCAACTGAACAGGCTGTGGATCTGCTGAACAAAGCTGGACATTTTCTGTGTGGTGAGCCAGAAAAATATTGAGGATCCACTCAGTAGTGACTAATACAAAGGTCAGGGTTCTCTGACTGCAGCTCTTGGCTCTGCACACTCAGCCCCTGCAGTCCTCAGGGAACGCTGCCTCGTGCTCGCTCCATCTTGCTCAGGAATGGAGTCACAGCAAACTCCCCAGGGAGCTGCACATTCCAGCTGAACCAAACACAGCTGGAAATCTTCCAGCACAGCAGCTGCAGTGATGGGAGAGCCCTCAGTGAGCTCTCAGAAGCCACATTTTTAACTCAGTCCCACAGGGAGCCACGGCAGGAGTGGCAGCACAGTTCTGTACCCAGTATCCATCTGTAATTCCCACCTTGAGAACAGCAGCTGCACCCTGGATGTCCTGCTCACACCCTGTATCAGGAGGAACTGTGTCACTTCTGAATTATTCTAGGCTGCTGATAAAGTCTCCTGGCTGCTTCCGCTAAGTGATAGAAATAAATGCAAATGCTACACACTGTGCCAGTCAAATTCATGAGACTGATTTGCAATTATTTTATCACCCCCTGCTTGCTGCAGAGGTCTCAGGATGTTCAGGGGTTAAGTGGAAATGGAAAAAGAGGAACACCCTAAGACATTGTTGCCAGCAACTCTGGTGCCACACTAAAACATCACAAAACAAGCTGCATCAACACCAATAGTGTGGATCAGTACAGGAAAGGCATGGATCTATTTCAGCAGGTCCAGAGCAGCTCCAGAAAAATTAGCAGAGGCTAGAGCACCTCTCCTGTAAGGACAGGGTGAGAGAGTTGGGGTTATTCAGCCCAGAGAAGAGAAGCATCCAGGGAGACCTTACTGCGGCCTTTCTTTAAGGGGGACTATAAGAATAAAAGGGACAGACTTTTTTAGCAGAGCCTGTTGCAACAGGACAAGGGATTATAGCTTTAAGTGAAAAAAGAGCTGATGTAGGCTAGGTATGAGGAGGAAATTTTTAACAATGAGGGTGGTGAAAGAATGAGACAGGTTGCCCAGAGAGGTTGTGGATGCCCCATTCCTGGAAATATTCAAGGTCAGGTTGCCCTGAGTAACCCGATCTAGCAGAAGGTGTTCTGCTCATGGACTTGATGACCTTTAAAGGTTTCTTCCAGCCCAAACCATCCTATGATTCTGGCCTGCTCTTACTGCCTGGGAGAAGACAATGGATGGATAAAGGAAAGGGCCCAAAATGCAGCCACAAGGGGCAGCTACAGGAAGATTCAGGTTTGGGGGTTGTGAACAGACAGATCTGGGGGAGCAGGGCCGAGGGGCAGGAGGTAGTGGAACAGGTTCAGGGAAAGATGGCCAGGAAAAGGACAGCAGACACAATTACTTATAAAGAGCTTGGGAAATGTTCTTGGTCAAGAAAAACTAATGTCCTGTTTTGTGGGTTACAGAGCAGCAGAAAATATTTCAGGCACGAAACATAGAGACAGCCACAGTAGCACAGTTGAGGGCAATCCCAAACTGCTGCAATAAACAAGGAAGATGTGGAATTTCTGCTGTGCCACTGAAGTTTGCAACAGAACTTTCTGCAGTTTTTCAAGGATGTAGTTTCCCCCTGAGATCTATAAACTTATTGTCCAATTCTCTAAGAAATGCCAAGGAGAATTGTTGCACAGAATTTCCTCTCTGAGAGGGATTTCAAACAGCAGGCAAGAGAATGCACTGGTCAGCCAGCACTTGGCAAATCTGACCCACATGAATCTGTGTTTGCCACCCTCCTCCTTAGCTGCTGTCACAGGCAAGGACATCAACCCACTGTCAGAAGGAGCAGCTGCCGTTGAGAACAGGAGGCAGATGATGAGCATTAATAAAGGGAGTACTTGTGTTGTAACCAGTCCAGGCTCCAAATGCACAAACTTTTTCTTGCAGTAATAAAGCAAATCTTTTGTATGCTGTGTTTCCACCATGTGCTCAAAATACCTGTATTGTTAGATTTCCTCATCACTCACAAACAAAAAACACGGACACTGCTGATGAGCAGCTGATCTTTGGACTTCTGTTTTAAAAGAGATGGATGGGGTTTTTTGATGAATGGACTTCTGTGTACACAAACTACTGTAATTTTGGTTTTGAACACTACCTTAAAGCTCTGATTTTCTGGAAGCCACCCAGCCACCTTATTAAACACATCCAAGGTAGACAGAACACACATGTACTTCCCTTTCATGCCTTTTGTGGGTCTACAGATGAGGCAGGTGGAAGCATTAGGAGCAGAGACAAGAGAATTTCACTAGGAGCTTGAACAGCAATGAATGGAATTAATACCCATAATTATAAACCAAGGGCTGATAGGAACCTGTCCCCTGTGCATCCTTCTTCAGGGAATGCTTTGCCACTGTTGTTTCTGTGCAATAAGAGGTATTGATGGTGATGCTCACAGTCCTGAAAGGTGGAAACATTTCCTTCCTTTTCAATTTATCTATAGCAGTGACACCTTTTTTCTCCTTTAAATATGTTATTTTCAGCTTCTCATTTGTGGAGGTGAGTTGTCATTATTAACCCCACTGTCTGAAGGACTGACAAAAAGAGCAATCTGGAGCCCTAACAAAGGCCTAACCATGGTTTTATAATGTTGTCTCGTGGCACTTTGTGACAGCTTTCACACCTTTAGTTTTCATAAGATACTCACTGCATGCACTTCAGCATGGAGTGTTCAACACTGTTAGGAACTCTTCCCAAGCATGCAGTTAAATTAAATCAATCAAGTTAAATTGAAGTTTGGAGAACAATAAAGCCACAGATATCCCTGAGCTGAGCTATTCTCCTTCCAGCCAGCAGGTACCAATGGCACACACCTATCCCAGTGCTGCTGACACACCCACTCAGCAGCCACCTCAAGAGTGGCACACACAACCAATCCTCAACAAAACAAATCTCAATTCAGCAAGAGACTGAGTATTCACCACCAGACCTTTTTTTATAGCCCTTCCAAAACAACAGCATCCAGCTGTTTCCAGGGAAGAAGATGAAAGATCCTCACAGGCTGGGCTTGCAAGAGGTCCTGTGTTTGCACACACCTGTGCAGTGCTGCACACAGAGTGAGGCTGGGAGTCCACATATTTCACACAGCTTCATGCTCCCTGTACCTGGGCAGCTTTGTGTCTACCTGCCTTGTGTCTATCATAGAATCATAAAATGGCCTGTGCTGTAAGAGACCTTAGAGATCATTCAGCTCCAACCCCCTTTTCATGGGTAGGGACACCTTCCTCTAGGGCAGATTGCTCAGAGCTGCACCTGACCTGGCCTTGAACACCTCCAGCAATGGGGTATTGACATGTTCTGTGAGCAACCTTGACCACATGTCTGTAGTGTGAAAATGGCAGATTCCCTTCCAGGTATTTTAACACTATGAAGATCATTAAAATACACGGTTTCATTTGCTTCCTGAAGGCACCAGCTGGACTGCTGTGCAAGAATTCTGCTCTGCCCCCTGCACTGCTTCATATTAGAGTGCGTTCAGTGAATTCCTAGCTACTTTTGATGAAAAATTTTGAAGTAGTGATGGCAGCCTTCTCTTACGTTTGCTGTGATAAAATTACCATCTTGTCCATTTAGCCTGCATTAATAGTATGGGAAACCTTGAAACAGCACATCAGCATTTCTGTCACTGCCCTCTCTGGCAAAGCCTTTTTGGTTACTTATGTAGAGAGTATCTGTCTCTCCCTGTTTTGTTCCATTAGAGCTGCACCAAGAGCTCAAACTGCCCCAAAGCAGTTGCCAGATCACAGAATCAGTGAGGACGGAAAAGATCTTTGAGATGATTTGAGTCCAACCCGTGACCAATCACCACCGTGTCACCCAGCCCATGGCCCTGAGTGCCACATCCAGGATCAGCACCGTGTCACCCAGACCATGGCCCTGAGTGCCACATCCAGGATCAGCACCGTGTCACCCAGACCGTGGCCCTGAGTGCCACATCCAGGATCAGCACTGTGTCACCCAGACCATGGCCCGGAGTGCCACATCCAGGATCAGCACCGTGTCACCCAGCCCATGGCCCTGAGTGCCACGTCCAGCCTTTCCTTGAACACCTCCAGGGACGGTGACTGCACCACCTCCCCGGGCAGCCCATTCCAATGTCTAATCAGCCTTTCTGTGCAGAAACTCCTCCTGGTGTGCAGCCTAAACCTGCCCTGGCGCATCTCTGGCCTCATCTGTCTTGTCCTGCCGCACAGCACCCTGACGCCGCCGCTGAGGCCGGGGAGCTCAGCGCACCCAGGGGCGCCTCCACCTCCGGGGCCGGCAGGAACGGCCCCGCCACGCCCGGGACCGCCTCCGGCACGGCCCCCGCGGCCCCGGGGCAGGGCAGGAGGGCGGGCGGGAGGTGGCCCGGGCGGTCACTCACGTTGCGGCGGCGGGAGAAGCCGGGCAGCAGCGGCAGCGCCATGGCCGCTCCTCAACCGCCGCTGCGCGGAGACCGCGCGGCGCTGACGTCATGCGGCCGTGACGTCACGGGGCGGGGACAGGCGCGGGGCGAGGGCGGGGGCGCCCTGATCCCGAACCTTCATATCGAATCCTAATCCCGAACCCTCATCCTGAACCCTCATCCCGAGCCTTCATATCGAATCCTAATCCCGAGCCTCTCATCCCGAACCCTCATCCCGAGCCTTCATATCGAATCCTTATCCCGAACTGCTCATCCCGAACCCTCATCCCGACCCGCTCCATCCCAAACCGCTCATCCCGTGCCCTCCTCCCGAACCCTCATGCCGGGATTTGCTCCAGGGAGATGCAGGCAGGTCCTGGCTTTCCTCCACAAAAGCCCCACCAAGTGCAGGGGGTGCCTCAGGGTGGGCCCAGAGTCAGCAGTAGCAAAGTAGAAATAAATCCATTCTTATATATATATATATATATATATATATATATAATTAATATGTATAATTATAGAAATAGATCTAAATATTATATGTATATATAATTTATATAGTTTTTATTATAATATTAAAACACATCATGTATAAATATAATACATAAAATATATTTATAACATATATAATATTTATTACACATCGTTATTTACTGAATGCCAAATACATATTAACGTATCCAACAACAGCCCACACTAAATCAATTTCTTCAGTTTTTCAGGATTAATGGCCGTTTTGATCATGAGAAATTTAGGGAAAAGGAGGCTCAAGGGTGACCTTATGGCCCCCCACAACTCCTGACAGGAGGCCATGGCCAGGTGGGAGCCAGGCTCCTCTCCCAGGGAACAAGTGACAGGAGGAGAGGACGTGGTCTAAAGCAGTGCCAGGGGAGGTTTAGGCTGGACATCAGAAGGAATTTTTTCATGGAAAGGGTGTGAGACGCTGGAATGGGCTGCCCAGGGAGGCATCATCCCTGGAGGTGTGTGAGGAAAGGCTGGATGTGGCACTCAGGTCCATGGGCTGCGTGACGCGGTGGAGTTTGGTCACAAGTCAGACTCAGTCTCAGAGGTCTTTTCCAGCCTAAAGGATTCTGTGAAAATTTACCTCACCTGGTGAGGAGCAGTGACTCTGCTGGACATGGAGCCCCCCAAATACCTCTGGAACTGGGGTCACAGATGGGACAAATCCCACCACATTTGCCATTTTCTGCACCAATTAATTTTTAATGTTTTTCGTTTTGTGACTTTTACACAGCACATTTTACTCTGGGGCCCTGTCAGGCTGGGGGGATGTTTTTACAGCTTTTTGTTTGGATTTTTGCATTTTAGTCCACTGGGATAGGGAAACTGGGTCAGTGGGTTTCCACCTTCTGGTTTCCCAGTGCTGTGCCACACATCTGCATTTGCATTTAGTGTGGAAAGGTAAACACTTAAAATATATTTTAATTGAAAATTAGAGAAACCATCATTTTAATCACATTCATTTCATACTGTGGGCGGTATTACACAGAAATTTAAATTTCAAACAGAAAATACAGTGAGAGTTTCTCACGGATGGCTGGTGGGGGGAAGGGTTGTTTTTCTTTAATGGAAGTAACATTTTCCTTGTTAATAAGGGAAGATGCATTCCAGATCACTTCGAAAGCCAGTTCCAGAGAACAGCAACCATGCTATGTTATGTTCCTCCATTTTTCATAAAGCTGTTCATTAATATGGGTTTTTTTTTTTAATTAGATTGCTTTTTACAGAAAAATTAGTTCATGGATAAAATAGCTTAAACCAAAATATTCCAGTTCTGATCTGCCATCACCCTGTCTCAGAGGAGCTGTACTTCAGCTGCTGGATGTATTCTCATGGATGGAGTGGGTCTCCCCTGCCATATTTCATACTCTATGATGCATCAGACCATGAAATTCCCATAATGTGTCATCCCTCCTCCCCCAAACAGAGCCTCGTGGAACAGCATGGGAGATGTGCTCAGTCTGAGCAAGCCTGGGAGAGACCCCCCATCCAGTCCCCAGGGAGCATTTGTGCAGAATTCACTCTCTGAATTGGAATTTTGCCAAAAATGTTCCAATTTCCAAAACTGTCATTTATGGGGAAATTATTTTGGGGTTGTTTTGTTGTCTTGGGGTGGGGTTTTTTTGCCGGAAGGGAAGGGAAGGGGAAGGGAGGGGAAGGGAAGGGAAGGGAAGGGAAGGGAAGGGAAGGGAAGGGAAGGGAAGGGAAGGGAAGGGAAGGGAAGGGAAGGGAGAAGGGGAGGGAAGGGGAGGGGAGGGAAGGGGAGGAAGGGAAGGGAGGGAAGGGAAGGGAGGAAGGGAGGAAGGGAGGAAGGGAGGAAGGGAGGAAGGGAGGAAGGGAGGAAGGGAGGAAGGGAGGAAGGAAGGAAGGAAGGAAGGAAGGAAGGAAGGAAGGAAGGAAGGAAGGAAGGAAGGAAGGAAGGAAGGAAGGAAGGAAGGAAGGAAGGAAGGAAGGAAGGAAGGAATTGGTATCTCCTGTTTAGTTTTTGTGGCTCATTGCATAACAGGGTGGTTGAAATGTCTTAATATTCCCTCTGATATCGATAATAAACTGTTGCTCCAGAGTTTCAGGCAGTAGGGGCAGAGGCTGCATGTGAAAAGCATGCAAAGGAAGGTCAGTGAAATGCAGAGTGTCGGTAGAGTCCAGTGCATTTCCAGCAGAAAATCCTGTGAATTGTCCCCAAACCCTCAGGTCAAATCTTTCTGCACCTCTGCCTCCCCCAGTAAAGGAGCCACAGGGGGCTGTGGAGAAGGGGAGCATCTTCCTTGTGCACCAAAACACCTCTGCAATTTGATGTTTTCTACCAGTCTTCAATTATTTTGTTTTCTTTCAAATGAAAAAAAAAAATAATAATCTACTTTAGAACACAATTGCTTCTTTCTGCATTACCTTCTCTTTGGGGTTTCTCTCACATGTTTATCTTTTTTGTTCCTTGCTGTATTCACTCAGTAGTACAAACTGAGTGAAAACAAATTAATTTTAATGCCTTTTCTAGGAAAAATGAAAGTACTCCAGGAAAACCAATTTTGATAAAAGCTTTTTATTAAATGAAGATTGTTAATGACAACAGTAAGCAGTTGGCAGTGGTAAATTAACCATGTGTTCTGACTGCTCTGCAGATGATAGTGGTGGATGTACATAGGACTGCATTAGTTGTACAGTTCAAAGGAGAGAGAAAGCAGGAGGGAAGCTAAAGCTGGGGAAAAATGGAAAATGCTGTCTTTGTGATAAAAAGACAGCTATTATAGTCTCTTTGAGATTGAATTTTACTGGCAAACTTGAAATGAGTAGGGGAGTACAAATTGTAAAGTGAGCCCCTCAAAACTTTCCAAAGAGGCTTAATTAAATAAAATATATATATATATATTGGCTTTCAATCTGACCAAGTGCTGCAGGCTCCAGACTTAGTCCATTTGTCTGAGTGGAAGGCCAGGTCTGACCAAGTTCTGTCAGTTTAGAACAGGAAAATTTAGAAAAAAAAAGAGAAAACCAGGAAGGTTAGACTAAAATCAGCATAATTTAGTGCTGCTTGTCTGTGAAGATGTCTCTGCTTCTGTCATATGTGTGACTTATCCTTTTCCTGGGACTGGTTTTACAGGCCATGTTAAGGCTGTGCTGCCCAAAATCAGATTGTTCCCAGGCTTCCCAGTTTAAAGTGAATTATGGTTCTACATGGATCATCATACAGCACACTAAAACCTGAACCAAAATTGAGCCGTGGCATACACTTAATTAGGTACCGGAAATTAAGAATGGAAAATTACAACATATTAATACTCTTTTTCTTAGGCCTGTCTTAGAAAAATATTGGATGCTGTGAGAGGCATTGCAGAAGTCAGGGAGGGGATTGGATCAGGGGAATCAGACACAGCCCTGCCTGTGGCCAGCTTGTGTGAGGAAAGGAGGGCAAACCCCAGTGTGGCTGTTCACTGTGGGTCAGCTGCTACCTTCAGTGAACAGCCTTAAAAATACAGATTATTTGTTTTCCTGTGTCTTCTGTCACCTCATTCATTTTGTTTTTACCAGGCAATGAACATGTAGCCCATGAAGATAATTCTTCATGGCCAGAAAACAATGCTGAGATCACAGCTGTGGAGTGCTCCAGACAGCCCACAGAGGGAAAATCCAGCACCTTTGGGGCCATGGATCTGTGCTGGCCATGAACCACAGGGATACTTGGTGCATCAGTCCTGCAGCTGCCCCCTGTCCCAGGGAGGCAAAGTGAAAAGGGTGAATTTCCACATCTCATGGCCTGGAACCTTTTCCTCCTGACAATGCCATGGGGGAGAGGAGACCAGAAAACAGTTAGAGCCATTTGGGTCTCACTGGAAGGTTTCCTTAGCTGGAATGACCTTTCCATGGGCAATTGCTCCAATTCAGCCTGTTCTACCGAGGCACATTGCACATGAGCCCCAATGAGATTCTCGGGATCTTTCAGGTGGCTGTGACCCCAAGAATCTTAAAAGTCTCTTTTCCCAGCCCCAGTGCTTGAAGAAGGAGTCAGAGCTCTTCATTTCTCGGTCTCAAGGTTGTTTATTGTTCTTTATCTATAAAAAATTTTCTCCTGCCCTGCCGAGGTCCATCCAGCAGGACAGTTCCAGGCACTCTGCCTGCCCCCAGGGCAGTGTTATGTCTTTATACTAAAAACTACGTGTACAATGTTTACAATTACTTTCCAATACCTATCACCTGTGTTAGACAGTGAGCTTCTACTCTAAACCAATCCAAAAGTGCCAACATCACAGCAGAAGATGGAGGCCAAGAAGAAGCAGGAGAAAGGCTGGACATGCCCAGGTCCCTCCATCTTGCTTCCTGAACCCCCATTCCAGAAACCCCAAAATCTACTTTTTCACCCCGTGATAACTTCACTATTAGTCTGGGGCTTGCTGATCTTCATATAAGGTTGGTAATTTGCTCCACGGGTCATAATCAAACCCACAGGTGTTTTGGGCTCCATGCCAGGGCTTCTGAGCCCCCTGGCAGGGGTCTTGGCCATCCTGGACAGCCAGAGGGATGTTCTGGGTTCCCACATGAGATGTGCCATGCTCTTTGGGGACAGAGGTATTGGGCAGGGATGAGGGATGCAGGCACAGTATCCCCACAGGTGCTGCCTGCCTGGCACAGCCTGGGTGTGAGGGGCCCTGCATAGGCTGGTTTTCCTGTCCTTGTGCCCTCACCCCATCACCCCATCCCACAAACTCCTCAGCCTCTGGAAACTTGACAGAAGTGCTCTGTCTCACAGAACAAGCTCAGCGGGCAAGTTCCACTTTGCTGAGCCAGTTTTTGAAGTGTTTTGAAGTTCCTACTCATCTGATACCCAGCTCCTTTACATAAGGTGTGAGCTTCTCAGGGGATATTTGCAATCAGCCTGACTTCCGTGTCATGGAAGTCAGGAGACTGTGAGGGGCCACTTCCCTAAGTCCCCCACACTTCTGAAAGTATAGGAAAAGAGAAATATTCTGGGCCTGGTAGATACCTTTGAGTTGCCCCCGCTGCATATATTCAGTGAGATCTGCATCAGGGAGTAGCTGTTCAGTTCCTCCTCACCCTCCTTATGTGGGCTGATTTGAGATGCAGGCACACTGGTAAAATGAACCTGACAGAAAAGCCTCTAATTTAATTCAGAGCAGAATGCCGATTTTTTTTTCTCAATTAAGCTATAGACATGCATTTAACATAGCGTGCAGTTTTAAATGGGAAGAGTTGGAAAAACTTGTAAGTAAGGCACCTAACAGTGATGGGAATGAAGTATGAACATGGAGCTTGGCAGTCAAAGTGCAGCTGAGGCCTCCCAGTTGTGTGTCACCTCTGCAAGAGCCAAGCAGCCTTCCTCCCTCCAGATAACATCACTTCTAGGGTGAGGACAAATCACTTGGGAACACAGAGCCCCCAGGCAGGGAGGCACAGTGACTGTCACAGCCCAGACAGTCCCGTGGAAGTCAGGGCAATGCTGCTGTCAGTCAGGTGCAGCACCCAGACCCTGTCACACCCTGCAGAAGGAATGGGGAGCTGCTCTCATGGGGACAATAAAGGAGGGAAGCAGCTATTGCCCTCCTGACTGGACTTATTTTCCTTCCTTTATTCCTGACCTGTTTGGGATGTTAATGGGACTGAACTTATGCAGGTCAAACATTTCCTGGCTTTCCTCTCACACTGCTTTTCTGACAAAATTGAGGGGTTTGGCTCAGCAGAAGTGTTAATTCACCTTCCCTCCTTTCCACCAGGGGTGTAACTTGCCAGTAGCCTGACTCTTCATTAAGAAAACTCTCTCATCCAGCCAAGGAGGCAATGCAAGCCCTAAGAAACCCCAGCCCTGGCTCTGCTCAGCCAGACTTACCAGTCTGCTCTCTTCTGCCTAGGAAAATCCTGTCAGCATTTCCCCAAGTCTTGCAAGTTGCCTTGAGGATACACCATCAGCTGAGGCTGCATGACTGACCAATTCCTCCCTCTTCTCCCATCCTCCATTTTCAAGCTTCATCTTTGTAGCTGATGGATAAAACAACAACAACAAAAAAAAAAACCCAACAGCCATATTTAAAATTCCCATGGCATAGATAGATAGATAGATAGATAGATAGATAGATAGTAGATAGATAGATAGATAGATAGATAGATAGATTACAGTCAATTACCAGAAACTGCTATTGATCAAGGCTGGTTTAGAATTATACTTGCTTTCACGATCAAGCTTACAGTACAATTTGCCCTGCATTCGTCATCTGTTTCAATCAAAATGAGAGGGGAGGAAATGACACTTATTTTAAATAAAAAGCTTTCAAGCTATTCTTGCAGGCTGCTTTGAGGATCTAGGACAGATCAAAGCTGCTTTGAGAATTCATCTGTTCTCCTTCAGATATGATAGCTCATTGTCCATAGGAAAAAAAAATTAAGGCAGTATAAGTTATCAAAGCAGCAAGTGGATTTTGGGTTTCCAAGAAGTGGTCTCAAAATTGGTGAAGCCTGCCAGGATAATAGCAGAACAGGAGTGACAGTAATCCCCTCTGTCACAGAGACCAAGATATTGGCAATTGCAGGCACTACACCAGAAATCGTTTCTTAATCAAGCTCTGTCTTAATGGTAGCTGGGTCATCTGTATGGATCAAAAGCCTTGGTCAATACCAGCTTCCCCAGAGTGCCTGACATTGGTCAATTATGAATGGGTTAGGAACTGAGGTTTACCCCAAACCTAATTCCTTTGCTGATTAGGACTTTATTCTAACTTCCAGCCTAAGGGCACTCTTGGGAAACAGATCCTTTTGATCCTTGTTTTGGCATTGTCCTTTGAATAATGTATCCTTTTTTTTTTGCCATCCACTGCCTTCTCCTTACATAATGGTAGATAGCAATCACATCTCCCATCAGCTTTTGGCCAAGTTTAGTGAAGCAGACTTTTTGGCACGCTGCCTGTGTGATAGTTCATGTTTCTCCTGAACTCCCAGCTCTGCTTTTTTCTCTGCCTGTTCCAGTCCGAGTTCATCTTCCTTGAATAAAAAGCAGCAATGCACAATAACCTAAAAGAACTCTCTCTCACCAATGTGCTGCACTGCTCCAGTTACTCTCATCTCTGCTTTCCTCTGCTATGTCTTCTCAATATTTCTTTTCAATATTTCCTTCCCCTGCCTTCGTGCTTTCCTAGGTTTGTGCTTCTTCCTGGCTCTTCTCATTCCCACTAGTTCTGCTTCTTTTCTTCACTGCTGCTTTTCTCATAGAAGGCCAAAATAAGTGAGAAAAGTGTCGGGTCCTCCTTTCCAAACCTGTTGATTGAACGTGCTGAAGAATAAGTGATCTGCAGGGAATAGGATTTATTGGGCTGTTAGCTCAAATGGAGACGTCTGCCTCAGCCTGCCGAGTCTCTGAGCACAATTTCTCTCTGCACGGCTCCACTGCTGCTCTTCCCCTCTCTAAATGCACTTTGAAGGGCTTTGCTTTTGTATCAGTGTGTGAGGAGTATGGGTAAGACCTAATTTCAGGTATGGGAGAAGCAGACTTCACTATATATCAGAGGTGGTTTCATGGCCTTGTAATACATTTTTCAAGGCAACTGAGCCTGATGCTTCATGGCTAACTTGGCTTCCATCCACTGAAATCAGAGCTGCTGTCCTGGTGGGGCTTTGTCTCTTTGTTTGGAGGCAACCTGTGATAGCACAGAAAGAAATGTCTTCACCTGGAGTTCATTTTGAGCTTGTGATTAATATCAGTTCTTTTGATGAACGAGGTACCTATTTTGCTATGTTTCTACCTTACAGACGGGCCAAACTCCAGATCCTGTCAATGAAAGGATAAAGAAGAGAGAAGAAACCCTTCTGCCATGCCAGACATTTGCTGGTCACTAGCACATTCCACACCACAGCAAGACCCTATTTATTTTTGTGTGCTAAATGCTGTAGCAAGGTTAGTCCACAAATAAATAAATAAATGAGTAGAGGTTCAATATTTAAGGGAATTTCAACTGGAACAAAAACTACCCTGAAAGTTGAGACTGTAGCAGCCTCGACAGTGTCCCTTTAAATTACACTTAATAAATACCAGGGAGCTGAAGTGTTCTGTGGTTGTGCATATATTTGTAACAAATGGTTGCACAAATATTTGGCTCCTAACGATGAACTAACTGGTATGACATTTGCCAGGGAAAATTAATTACTTTAACGTGTGTTGTATAAAATATGAGATAATCATGTAATGTATGTGTGTGCTGTAGAGTGTTGCTGAGTGACTAAGTTATTACCAAAGGAAATTTATGAGAAACAAACAAGAAACACTCAGAGATGCTGTAAATGTCATGCTATGCTCAAGGGCCTTTTGCGGCTGAATAATTTTTATGTGGATGAAGAGGACAGGATCATGCTGTGAAAAATCAAGTTAGAATGAGTTAATCTTTGTATTTGCACATGATTTTATTGGTATTTAATGTAGCTGTGATGTTTCTGTTTCAAATTGTAGGGACAGTTCATAGTGAAGATGACAAGATCGAATCAGACTGGACTGAGTGATCTCAGCATCAAATTTTGAGCGGTCTATGTTCAAGAAGAAAAGCTGCCTATTAAAGAAATGGGAAATAAAGTGGTCCTGATAGTCAAGTCATGGCTGCTGGTTTGTGCAAAATTTTACTGCCTAATTTATATGACTTTTTGGAAGGGTGAAGTAATCTCCCTTAGAGGTCTTGCTTGTGAAGAGGCACTCACTGCTCTGTGCAGCTCTGAAGCAAGGAAGGGTCAGGGGCTGCCAGGGCTCTGCCCTCCCCTCCCACCAGGATGCTCTGCAGGGTCTGCACGAGGCTGTGGGCAGCAGGGAGAAGTGGAAAGCAGTGAACTGAACTGGAGAAATAGGAACTGGCGAGGGAAAAGCAGACACACACATCCCTTCTCAGACAGGGAGTGTGCAGCATGATAAACCTGATCTCTAAATGGTAGCAGGAAATAATGCAGTGAAAATCACATCCATTACATTCTGCCTCTTACCCCTAACTAAGGAATTCAGAGAGGGGAGACTCATTCTTGAGCAGGTAGCAGAGTCATTTGAAAAAAAATAAAACCCAACAAAGAAACAGAGCTAATTGGTTTGAGGGGGTCTTTAACCACCCTCCTAGTTCTGAGGGACCTGATAAAGTAGGGCACAGCCCTTGGTGGGTGTCACCAACATTTTACCAGGCAGCAGCTTCCCGGGTGGAGTCCTGGAGGGGAGAGGAATAACTTGGGAAAGTGAAAGTGAAGGACAATGTCAGTGAGAGTTACAGGATTTGTAAGCCTCAGGGAATGCGGGGAGGATAACATCAACCTCAAGGCAAAGGGCTTGAAGGCAGCAGACTTGATACAGAGGATAAATTCCTGTGGGAATAAAATCCATGGAAGAAAGGAGTTCCAGAATGAGTTGATGGTTCATTAAAAATAAATAAATAAATAAATAAACAAATACTGTAGCAGCAGAATCACAAAATATCCCAGTGTGTAAAAAGGATAGGGAATGCAGTCAGAGATATCTGTGAAATCACAAGCTCTTCTATGATCTCAAGTGCAAGAAGGGAGAGTACAGAACATAGAAACTAGGTCAGATATCTAAAAATGAATGTAAAAAAAAAGCTCAGCATGAGCACACAGAGACAAAATCAGAAAGCACAAAATAAAATGCTTTTCCTATTCTTTGCTTATACTAATAAGGCACTTTTGGGGTATTTTTTTAGTAACAAAAAGGGAAAACAAGGGAAGAATTACTCCATGGGTAGGAAAATCATCAGATGATGCTGAGAAGCTCAGAAAGCTTAGTGCCTTTTTTAAAGAAGACTAGAAGGGGACAAATCTATTGCGTCTGTTAAAAGAGGCAGGGAATTGTAAATCCAGGGAATTAGAAACAATAGGGCCAGTGGGATGTTGTAAATGAGTGTGTGCATTGTTTCTCACCCAGGATATCTTGGTGTGTCCCTGCAGTAATGGCCTGGCAGGAGCCTGGAAAGGTGAGGGGATGGATGGCCTTTCACTCATGGCAATCTGGCTCATCATTTGCTCCAAGGTGCATGTTCAGGCTTTTCCCTGTGTCCCCTTTTCCTTCTGTACAGCTGGCAACTGTGTTCTCACTCGAAAATGGCTGAGGAGATCACAGGAATATCCAGAGGATGGGATATTTTGTCTCTGGAGGTAGCTGGGCCAGACTGGTGGGAAGAAACACAGAATCTGTGTGATGAGGTACCCAGTGATTAAACTGCTTGTTGGTGAAAGAGGGGTGAATGAGAGTCCAGCTTCAACATTAAGTGAAGTTGTGATGTGACATGCAGCAACCCCAGCCCTGGGGCTGCTCCAGCCCTTCCAGCACAGCTGCTGGGTGTCCCATCAGCTGAGGAGAGAATGATATTTTCTTTAATCCTGCAAGGCTGTCAAGGCAGTGAAGCTTCATCCCCTCATTGTGTGGAACAGCCTTCCCTCTCTTCTCATCCTCTGCCTCTGTGTCACTGGGGGGTTTTGCTGTCTTACTATTAAAAAGTCAGAAGTGCCAGGTCTGCCTGCTCTTGGTTTTCTTAACTTGTACAGTTCTGATTGCTCCCTGTGTAAATCAGCTTCCTCAGTTTTCATTTGTTTGTTTTTTTTTTCCAACTTCTCTCACAATTTTCATTAATCATGCCTTACATTTCTGTGTCTTCATAGAGAAAGGGCTGCCACTATTTGAAGGAGAAACCCTGGTTGTTGTGAAGGGTGCTGGAGAACAGTCACCCACCATGAGATCCTTGAAATATCTCCTAGCAGAGAGCCAGAGCCTGTTCCTGTCTGCAGAGAGATCTGAGTAAGCTCCTTAAGCTAAATCAGCTCTTCTGAGCAGGTCCTGTAGAGCATTAGGCTGACCAGAACCAGCTCCACAATTCCAGGGAATCACTAAACCTTCATGGCACTGAAATATCATCACGTTGAACCTGTTCTCTATTCCACTCCAAATACCCCCCAGTATCCTGTTTGGGATTTCACCACGGGTTTACACTGAGCTTCCAGGTGAATTTCCCAGTCTTTCCCTGACTTTGCTGTCTGTGATTTAGGACCAAGCCCTGGGCAGAGGGCTTCAGGTCACTCAATCTGCTGGACATGATTTTGCATAGATGAGAACCAACACAGCTTTATTGTTCCACTGCCTTCATGCTCAGACTGGACAAAACTTCTGGGAATTCTTTTCTCTCCATTGGCTCAGCCTAACCCAGATAACTTTGTGTCACCTTCAAATGTTTCTTCTCCACCTCTTTTCTAGATCACAGTGAGAGTCTGCAAATGCCACTCATTGTTTTATACAATTCATTGGCATACTAATACAGGATATAAAAAAAAATAAATAAAAAAAGACCGAAAAAACATTCCAGTTACAAATATAGCAGATGCCAGGATTAAAGGTTCTTATGTCATTGTGATTTAGTGATTTAAATCCCTCTGTGCAACAATACAGATTTTAGTCAAGGGTATATAAGGGCATTCCTGGGTTATGTCTTCCAGTGCTGCATGGTTCCCATCGTTAGGAAGTTTTCTGTATTTGCTGCCCTAAATCTTCTTTACTTCAAAGCTGATTTGTTCTTGTTCTTGTTTTGATGGACATGATGAGCAAGTGATGATAATCCTCTTTATAACAACCTTGTACCTACTGGAAGACTGGGAGACAGATTTTCTGAGAACCTGATTTCAGCTTTAAAATAACTCTTCCAAATTATTTTGCTTTTGTGCCACTTGGCCACAAAATAGGCAGTTTTCATAAAAGAAAGAGACAGGAATGACCATTTGAAAACCATCTCTATCCCTCTGCAGCACAGGTTTAGTCCTTTGGGAGGTGACCTGTCAGACATGAAATTGATACTCTCATTTACCAGTGCCATGTGCAATCTGTAAATTCTTTCAGTGATATAAAGGTTTGCAATTTTGTTCCAACAAAAATGTTGGGAGACCTTAACTGCCTGGTGCCTCTGATCCCCTACTGAACTTGCAGTGGCCTAAGTCACTGATTTCTGAGCCAAGGAAAGTTACACTAGGTAATCTGAGTAATAACACCACAGATTTCCTACTTCTCACAATGCTGGAAATCAGGAAAAGCAGTGCAGATAAACAGCAAAACCAGAATATACTGATTTTGGAAGTCGCTCAGGAGCATTTTCTCATTGAGGTGGGACTGATGCTGCCACTTCAGCTGTGTGCATCTGGCTCTGTGTGTCTTCTCCTCTCTTCAGAAAGAAACCTCTTGCACAGAGCACCTTTTGCTCTGTGCAAGAAGAATGAGCCTGCTTTTCAAGGAACAGGAGCCCTCTCTGACATCCAGAATCAGTCAGCACTGCTGCTCATCCATGAGAAGGGCTGACAGGCTTTGAAAAGCCATGCAGAGCCTGTGGATACCTCACACCACCATTCCAGATTAGATAATGGCTCTGGGGAGATCAAGTCCATCACTGTTCTTTGTCCTGAAGGGGATCAAGGAAGAAGCAAGGAGAAAACAAGGCTGTGTGTGTCTCCCAATGCTGAGCAGGCTGGAAGAAACCCAGCCCCAAAACTGAGAATAATACACATTGCACAGGAATGGTATAACTTTCAGCAACTTGAAGAAATACTTGTGCTCAAATTTCACTCAGCAAACACCAGTTTTGCATGTCATACAGCTCCTGAGGAGCAGCAAAAATGATGGGTAACAGCTGTGGATGTTGCCTTGTCACCCCCAAATCAATAAGAATTGGGGCAGTACCCATCTGTGTGACCTGAGGAGCAAACCAAGGTTTTACAGGCTTGGTTGTCTTTCCCCAAATCCCCACCCCATAACACAGGCAGTGCAGGGCTGCTCTCCCAGTCTCTGTGGCCTCCCCAGGGAGCTCAGCTGCCTGTGCTCAAGGCAAGGACCCAAAGCCCAGCTCTGGCACAGCACAGCTGTGTAACCTCCAGTCAGGCTCTGAAAAACCCCCAGAAAGTCTCTGCACAGATTAGAGAGGTGCAGCTACAGTCACAGGTGGGAAAGATGAGAACTGTTTGGGGTGGAGCTCAAGAATTCAAGAGGGAAAACACCTGCAGGCAAACATATTGAATCCTTTAAAATAACAACAACCACAGAAAAAAGGTGAGGCAGTTTGGGGACTGGTCCCCAAATTAGGAAAATCAGGGATTATTAGAAATTAGGAAAATTAGAAATTAGGGATGATCACGTTGTGTTTTTGGTGTTACCTCCCACTGCATAACCAGCTTTTTTGGGGTGTCTGTTGTCCCTTGGGGTAAATCTGCTCTGAGCTCCTGATGTCCCTGCCAGCCTCAGGGGTTCTGTCCCACACATGGAGAGAAGCTGCTGCAAAAAACCAGGGATATGGCTGTGTCTTGTCCATGTTGCATGGTGTGGAAAAGCAGGAATTGTCCTTGACACCTCGAGGTGAAGCAAGGACTCAGGTGGGTCACAGAGCACAAACCCCAGGGGATGGTGCCTGCTTGGACACACACAGGTCAATTCCAGCTGGATTCAGCGATGTCTTTAATTTTCCTAAATGTTGAACCTCGACCAAAGATGAGCTTGGACATCCAAGCTGGCACAGCAGGTGCTGAGCAGAGCAGAGGGGGTGATGGAGGATGAGCTGGTGCCCATGTGGAGCTGGGGAGGAGGGCAGCAGGGCAGGGCCTGCCCAAGGTCCCAGCTCCAGCTGTCCTGTCAAGGGTGGCCTTGGCAGCTCTGGGACCTCTGCAGTGCAGCTGCACTTGGGTCCCATCAGCTCCCCCAGCCTGGGGAACCACACCAGGATTGCAGGATCTTTGAGGGTTTCACCTGAACCACACCAGGATTGCAGGATTGTCACAGACATCTTTTATGAAAAATACTTTCCTTAGGATTTTTCCTCCTGAGAAGCTGAGAGGCCTCTGGATCAAAATGTAAACAATGGTTATCTGCTGCTGTGGAATGCAACAGGTGGATCTGTGATTGGTCTCATGTAGTTATTTCTAATTAATGGCCAATCACAGCTGGCTCAGACTCTCTGTCTGAGACACAAACCTTTGTTATCATTCTTCCTTTTTCTATTATTAGCTAGCCTTCTGATGAAATCCTTTCTTCTATTCTTTTAGTATAGTTTTAATATAATATGTATAATAAAATAATAAATCAAGCCTTCTGAAACATGGAGTCAGATCCTCATCTCTTCCCTCATCCTCGGACCCCTGTGAACACCGTCACACAGGATCTGTGGGGAACCACACAAGGATTTCAGGATCTCTGAGGGTTTCACCTGAACCACACGAGGACTGCAGGATCTCTGAGGCTCTGTCAGTCCCCCTGCAGGGATGATCCTGTCCCACTGACGCCTGTGGGGTCTGAGCCTGCGCAAGCCCTGCAGAAGGAGCCCCTCAGGCAGGTGCAGTGTCAGTGCACTGGGCAGGGTGGCTGCTGCAGATGGGGTGACCCTTGTGGCCCTGAAGGCTGCTCTCATTTTCCCAGTGGGGATTATTCTGCACAGGCTGTTGCTCCCACGGCTCCTGCCTCTCTGGTTTCCTCTGGCCAGCCCAGTCAGGGCTGTGCTGCTGGTGCTGGGCGCTGTGGAAGCACCCTGGGAAGCATCTTGTCCACCCCTTTCCTTGGCATCTTCTGGCAGCTGACTCCTCCTGCCAGCTGGAGAGGAACTGGTTTATCCAAACACTTTCTGCAGAGGCTGCTCCACACAAAAGGTTCAGATTTTTCCATCCCATTTCCTTATTTCCTTATTTCTCCCTTGAACAGAGGACCCTGTGGTGCTCCCCAAGGAAGGAACTGAATGCAGCTGTAGGAGAAGGTAAATTAAACATCCTCTGCAGCTTGTGGCCTTCCTCCTGCCTGCTCTCATTCCTTCAGCCCTTTTTCATCTCAGGCTGCTCCAGGCTGGGAGCAGGATGAGCCTGGGCTGTCAGTCCATGCCCTGCCACCCCCACCACAGGCAGCCCCCACAGCTCCAGCCCCTGGGATGGATGGGGATAACAAGATCTTGTTCCTCTGGGCAACACAGGGCTCAAACAGCCCACAATATCAAGCACAGAAGTTTGCCTAATATTTTTATTTTATTTTATTTTATTTTATTTTATTTTATTTTATTTTATTTTTATTGGCAGCATTTAAATCATATTATAAAGGAATTGTGTTTCTTTCTAAAGTGCATCAAGCAGTTCAAAGGTGTGGAGACCAAAAGAAGGTGTGGGTAGGTATAGCATTTGAAGGATTTGTATTCCTCTCCCTTCTTATTCAACCTGTGGATGAAAAAATGCATAGTTCACATATTTACAGAGCTTTGCAGAAGGTTACCAGTTACTTCCTCTCTAATATCCCTAATGTAGGGAAAAACACCATTTGAAATTGTAGGAACGTCAGAAACCCTTTGCAAAAGTAGATCATAAGCATACCATTGCTCTCCTCCTATTGTCAAGAAAGGATTTGCACTGAGAAATCCTATTAATAGAGATTATTTGCACAAATCGTTTGTGCAGCAGACTCCAAATAATTTGTATTACATACTTCTCCTGTGGCATGTATGTTAAAATTGTGTATTTTTAATAATACATTCATGTTGTCACTTACAGATCTACACAGCCATGAGTCACCAGTGTCTGGTTTCTCCTGAGGTCAAGTGCAGTCAAGCTTAGAGATCTGTAAATGCCCAAACTTCATTAAACACTCACCAGTCCCCAGTAATTCCCATTCCAGTAAGTTATCACAACTGTCCCACAAAAGCTTTCCAGCATCTCCCACTCCCTTTACAATCCTAGGATGTGATTTATTACTCCAGTCTGGGTGCTCTGAGAACTTTTTAATAGTACTAATTGCCTTATTATCCACTCCAGTGCTAGAGTAAAACCTTTTGACATTTTCCCTCCTTCCCTGAGGAAAACAAATCCCAGTTCCTGGGATATTGCCTTCTGCTCCCTTTGTGATTACTGGGGCGAGGAATTCCTTCAGGCCCTTTGCCTTATCAGCCTCATCTGTCACCAACTTCCCATTCCCATCTCTCTTGCTGCTCCCTAATCACTTTGCATCTTCCATTATTCTGTGTTATTTTTTTCCCCTCTCCTTTTTTTTTTTTTACTTAGAGTGTCAATCTTCATCACATATTCTATTCCTTATTTTCTATCGATGTATTTTTTTCACGTCAGGCTCTGTGATACTTACCTTGCCCCAGTTTACTATTTTTAAATTAGTGTAGGAGTGCCTATTGAAAAAAAAAGAAAGAAAGAAATGCTTTTCTTTATGGCTGTTCCATATTTAAGAATTTGCTGCAACAGCTCCAAGCAAACCACACACGTGCACAAATTCCTGTGTGTCAGCTACCAGAGGATCTTAATTTTCTAAAAGCAATACTTATATCACCATAAAAAAAAAAACAACCTGGTAGGTCTCTAACCTTTCCAATGCTGAGAAAATAAATAAATTTTCTTTTTTCTTTTTCTTTTTTTTTTTTTTAGTGAAAACCTGGAATTAATTGCAGTGCCACACCCCCTCAGCATCTATTTTTCCTGCTCTGTGTGAACAGTAAGAAGAGAGCAGCCACAGAAAACGTTTCTGTTGCATGTTCAGATGTGAAGGAGCACAAGGCTAAACCCAGGAGTAGGATGGAGGAGCTGTGTGTCAGGTCAGCTTTGTTCAGCCAAATCCTGTAAATTCCTGAGGAGGGAGCACCCACAGCCTCCCTGGGTGAGCTGTCCACTGCAGCACCACCCTTCTGCTGGAAGATCTTTCCCTGATGTCCAGTGTGACTTTCCCAAGCCACAGCTCTTGTGGCTGCTGCCCCTCGTTGGGAAGGGTTTGGCTCCATCACCTTTGTGCCTCCCCTTCAGGTGGCTGTGGCTGCCTCAGATTCACCCTCAGCCTTTCCTTCCCCAGCTGAACAACCTCAGCTCCCCTGGTAGTCCTGGTGCTTTAGACCCCTCAGAAAAACACCCTTAGGTGTTTTTCTCTGGACCCTTTCTTCTTTCTCAGCCTCTCTCTTGAACTGGAGGGTCATGGTATTCCAGGTGAGGTCTCCCAGGGCTGAGTACAAACAGGCAGATAAATTTCCATAACTGCTGACCATGCTCCTCCTGAGGCACCTCAGCCTGGGTTTTCTGTCATATGCAGTATGACTCCAGGGTTCCTTAAAATTCCAAGTCCACCATGACTCCTGCAACCTCTGCCTATGGGGTTCAAAAGGCCAAGGAAAAATTGGGATTGTTCAGCTTGGAAAAGAGAAGGCTTTGGGGTGACCTAATTGAGGTTTCCCCTAAAGGAAGCCTATGGAAAAGTCTGAGGCTGTTTGAAGGGGCATGGAGTGGCAGGACAAGGGGGGATGGCTTCAAACTGACTGAGAGCAGGTTTAGATCAGAGCTTAGCAGGATTCTTCCCTGTGAGGGTGGTGAGGCCCTGGCACAGTTTACCCAAGGAAGCTGTGGATGTCTCATCCCTGGGAGTGTCCAAGGCCAGGCTGGATGGAGCTCTGAGCAACCTGGCCTGGTGGAAGGTGTGCCTGACCAGGACAGGGGGTTGGAATGAGATCACCTTTAAGATTCCCTCCACCCCAAACCATTCTGTGAGTCTGTGATTCCCAGTTAGGCAGGTTTGCCCCAGAACATGGACATAAGCAGGATACAGGGCACCCAGCCTGACACTCATGTTCTGACAGACAAATTCCTCTTCTTGTGCCTTGCCTTTAACTCCCCCACTGTGAGCACTCCCTGGTTCCCTGACTCTGTGCAGACTGCCAAGGGTCTCAAAACCTAACCAGAATTCCTGTAAAAACATAAAAAGAGGAAAGACCTGTGCATCCCTTCCCTGGTTTGTTGTACCTGGGCTTTCACATACAAACCAGTGAGTCACTGAAACACGTGCCTGGCTGTACTTGCACACACAGCCTCAAAACAAATATGAAGAAGCAAGCATGTAATTCAGCTTTTACGTTTGAAAACTAGATCTCATATGTCATATGATATATTTATGTTCCACATAAATAGAAAAAATATTATTATGTTGGGGAAAGGCATCTTCTCAATGTTTTTAAATTATACATTGTTATAAGAGCATTAAGAATATAGACTCCCTTATTGCTGTTAATTTTCCTTCTTCCTCTTTATTGGCCCAAGTGGATTTTGAAATACAATTTGGCAACTCTTGATTTCCAAACATTCCTTTCACACATCTGTAGGGCTTTCTTACATTTACAGATTAATTCAGATGCATTTTGGCTTAGATTTCTGTCTCAGCAACATGTAGGCTATCAAGGCATTTGATTGCCTCGCTGGAGAGGATTTGAAATCTGTAAATAAAAATCTGAAATTTGGCTGCAGTATGAATTTGGTGTCTCTTAAGCACACAAGAAAACAGAATAACCTCTACTTCATAATTAATACTTCAAGAAAATAAGATGTTCAATTACAAACCATGCTAGATATATTGGTCCTAATTCTCCAGGTCCCATGAGTGTGTAAGGCAAATGTTTGAGTGCCTCTTGTTGTGACAAAAGTTCAAATTATCTATATTGAATGGGAATCATATAGTTCAATATTCAATTATCTTTGTGGATTAACATTTTCTATTAAGTTTTTTTTTTAAATATACAGTCCACATGTGCAGAAATGGGTTTTTTAACAGATTAAGGCTACAAGGACTTGAATTGGTGTGGTGTGATGGTGAAATAAAAAAAGGCCTTATGAAGGACTGAATGTATAACAATATATTCCAGTTCCCAGGTAAGCATCCTACCAAATGAGCAGCAAAATATCCTGGGGTAACCTGCTTTCCTTTCATACTGTTGGAGCATTCCCACCTCAAGCAGCTCATTCAGCTGTTCACAAATGACTTCAGGAAACTTTGAGGTGACCAGACCAAATTTCCTGTCCATGCTCCATACACCCCAGAATGTGTCAAGGTTATCTCATGCCAAAACACCTTATGGTTTGGGAGGTAGGGCACTGGTCTGGGAAGAAGGAGAGGTTTGCCAGGAAAAGGTAACAGAATGTGGCCTCCAGCTTCCCTGAGCTAAGCCAGAGGTTGAGCTGTTGGGAAATCCCACAGCTGAGCTGACTTGTGGCTTCCCCTCATTTTGAAGCACTGCATTTCCTCTTTTTCACAGCTCAGTGTATGATGTGGTGCTCTGTTCCTGGGAGCTGTGGAAAAAACAGAAGGCAGGCAAAACTACAGCAGGGAGGCAGGAACACAGACTGCTTGAGGAACTGTGAAAAGGGGAGAGGGTGAGGGAGGCAGAAACCTCTGAGTGCAGAATCCATGGACTATGCAAATTTGTACCACTGCACTGGTTTACCCAAGCTATGTGCTGGAGTCAGCCTAGGTCCAGCAAGATTTCCTAGTCCAAGCCTGGCACCAGTTGTGCTGGAGTTTGCTGGGCTGTGCCCAGCCCAGGCTGTGAGCACAAATCCCATCTTACACCTCTGTGCTACATCCTGCAGCACTCCAAGATTTAGATGCCTTCAAGCTTCAATGTGGGACAAAACACAACCAAGGGTTCAGCACCAGATGTTTTGTGCACACTCATCCCATGATTATCTTAATTAAAATTGGCTTCTGGTCTTACAGGTCCTGATGAATGTCAGCTGACTCTCTTCCCAAACTGCCCCAAGATAAGAAACACCAGCTCTCCCACATGTCCCAGTACTGGGATGTCACCACACTGCCTCAGACCTGCTGCCAACAAGGGAGGATGGCACCTCCTTCCCCTGGAAGGTTTGACTCTTGTTCTCCCCCACCACCCACCCAGTCCATGCACAGTCCTAGGGTGAACAAACCTTTTTTCTTTCTTTTCTTTCTTTTTTTTTTTTGTGCCCAATCTCTCTTCCAAAATGTCATGTTGTTCTAGTTTGGGTGAACATTTATCTTTTTCCACTATCACCTACAGACCCCAGGGAGCTGCACAGCATAAAAGTTTGATTTTTACAGTAATTCTTTGAGATTTCCAACAATTTTCAAAAGGTTAGGGGGAGGTATTACTGATGCTTATTCACATTACTGAATTCACTGTAATTTATGGAGTCTGCACAGGCAGAATTACTGAATTACAGTCCTGACTCCTGCATTTTACTGTTTGCCTGTCCCCCTCTTAAGCCCTCATGACAAATGCACTTCAGTCTGGGAGACAGCTCTATCTTTTAACTACAACATTTTAATTTTCAGTCTGGCTGCTGAAGCAGAAACAGACTTCAAAGTTTTAGCCAAATTCTGGCCTCTTAAAATTCAGTAATAAGATCATGCTGGCATCTCACCTTAAATTAAAATGTACTGCCCAATGCCTCTTTCACCAAAAATAAATAATTTCAGGAAATACATCATCCCATTAAAATAACAGAAAACAAATAGATGATTTATTAGCAATCTCTCCCCAAATGTACTATTTAATAAGCTTTCAAAAGCTGTTCACTAGAGGGATATATGCCATGCCTTCCTCAATCATTATCTTAGCATTCAGCTTTGAAAAGTGGCTAACAACTACTTGAGGGGAAAAATTCATACAGGTCTGTAGAGGGAAAAGGTAGGATCAGCTGGAATTTTATCATGAACTGCACCAACCTATGGCCAGAGAAACCTAAAGTGATTCTTCTCTCACCTTTAGATATAACTGACACCCTTGCAATGTTGCCCCATCTTTCCCAATTGAGGGCTCTTCCTTGATCTCAGTAGCCCAGAACAGACATTAATTCTACAGACCCACTGGGGCATTATGGAAAGCTGTTTTCCACTGCTAGGTCCATGTTTTCCACCTTTAAGTTCTTCAGCTATACAATAAAAACCATAGAAATGCTGGGTCAGCCTTTCATTAATTTAAGTGTTTCT
Source organism: Camarhynchus parvulus (assembly GCF_901933205.1). NCBI lineage: Eukaryota > Metazoa > Chordata > Aves > Passeriformes > Thraupidae > Camarhynchus > Camarhynchus parvulus. The sequence goes on along the minus strand of NC_044571.1, from coordinate 6,802,537 downwards.
AATCAGCATTTTAAAACTGATTCCCCCCCCCCAAAAAAAAACCTCTTCAAAAATGTTTATTCCATGTTTTTCCTTTAGAATCATGGAACCATAAAATGGTTTAGGCTGGAAGAGACCTTAAAGATCATCCAGTTCCAACCCCCCTGCCTTAAGCAGGGACACCTTCCACTCTCCCAGGTTGCTCCAAGCCCTGTCCAACCTGGCCTTGGACACTTCCAGGGATGAGGCAGCCACAGCTTCTCTGTCCCATGGCCTCACCAGCCTTTCTCCTCTGAATCTTGTTAGCCCGGATTACTTTTTGTCAGAGAGGGCAACAGTAACTCTGAAATCATCCCAGAGAAGGCTTTACCCTCAGAAACCCAATATTCCTGTTACACTTCATTCCCAACCCAATCTACATCCATTTTTTGACTGTACCTTTACAGAGCATCCCCTCACATAGGTGAGACTGATCTGAGCTGGCACATTAAACACTCTCAGGTATTTGCAAGAAAAGCTGCACTTACCTTGGTGCTTTAGCACAGCTGCCACTCCATCACCACTCACCCTGCCAGCTGCACCTGGAGCTGCTGGCAGTGTCTCCACTGCCTCACCAGCACAAGGAACTGCATCACCAGCAAGTCCTGCTGTGCCAGCAGCCACTCTCCTTTTCCAGTCAGGAGTCCAGGACATGAAGCCAATCCCAGCACAAATCACCAGTGTTCACCTTTTCAAAGACACCACTTCTCCTTGCCTTTTTAGTCCCCCAGACAGTTTTACATGTACAACATTATGTCTCTTAAGGCTTAAGAAAATGAAATCTAACTCAAAAAAGAAAACTATAGAAGCCTTAAATGTATTTCAATCAATTCTTGATCCTTTGACTGAAAATCTCAGATGATGCCAACAGAACAGCAGAACAACTTTCCTCTGCAGAAATCAGTCTTGCATCCTACTAATACTTTTGGTTTTAATTCTACTTCTAACAATGAAGCACATTTCTTGGTCACATGAGCAGCCTTTTAAAGGATGCTCCTTTGAAATCCTTTCACAAAGTGCACCAAAAATGCACATTTACAGGTTCATGGTACTAGGTGGTCACTACATCCCCAAAGCCCTTCAGGATACCCAGCTCATTCCAGTCAGGGTGGATGACTCATGTCAGTTGGCTTCAGTACCCTTTGGACGTGCCAAAAACCCACGAGCTTCATCAGCAGAAAAAAGGTGACTGCTTGGTTACCTTCCCATTATTCTTTGGGCTGAACATAATTTCATAAAATATGAAAGCAAAGGCTTTCATATTTTAACATTTTCATCCTTCTTTGTTTTGCTCTAAATCCCAGACAACCCAGCAGACACATTCCTCCTTGGGCTTCCCATTTCCAATAAACTGCAACTGTGCTTATATAACTTCAGATAGTTACTTTAAAACAAAATATTTAGCATCCATGGTCGTTCATGTACTTTGGGTTTGGTTTGGGGGTGTGTCTGCTAAGATTTATTTTCCAAAGTTTTAACCAGGCTTGATGAAACCCTTAAAGCTCAGAGGTATGCAGGACATGCTTCATACCTTACTCACCTTGGCCACAAGCACACCACAAACATGACGTCAACTGTAATACAAACCTCTGGAGCCCAGGGATGCACAAATCTAAATATTTAGAAGGTTAGTATATCCAACATCCCATGTCCTGTGCATCCAAGCTCACACCCATCCATCCATCCAATGCTACTGAGCCACTACTGCTGTTCAGAGAAAGGAACAGCAACCCAACAGAACCGTGGTGGGAGACATTCAGGTTCACATTCATCTGCTGCTACAGCAAAATCCAGAGAAATCAGGGCAGAGCAAACTCTTCCTTGGGTAGAAATTTCTGAAAGGTTCAAGTTTGAAATGCAAGCAAAATGCACTGAGTGTTTGTTTGGATTCTCAGTTTCTTTAGAATAACTTGGTAACAAATCACTAAAACCACCTTAGAAACCTGCCTGGGCAAACACTGGCACCAGGTCCCTGCAGGCTAAAATTGAGAGACTTTCTTATTTTTTATGTACACAAAGGCCAAAGTTAATTTTCACCTTTAATAAGCTCATGATTCTTTGTTATTTAATACTCTGTAAAAAGGTATTACAGATTATTGCAGTGACTTCTAAAGAAGATGGACAGCCAAGAGGCTGAAACCACAATATCATATACAGTATGTAGTCATTGATACTACCTACTACAGCATGAAGAAAAATACTTTTTAAATAAACAGTATTTAACTGAAAACATAGTAATGGACCTTTCATTCTTATAGTATGGTTACATAGCTATATTCCAAGAATAACATTTTAAAAAATGCTAGATCTTGAAAGGCCATAGATAAAAAGAGACATGATGAGGATGAACCAGTTTTGCCCAGAAACGCTATAAATGAGCACACTGCACAGTTTTTCAGCAAATCCTAGTTTTACCAAGCCTCAAGAGGCAAAAGCCTGAAATGTAAAAGCTCCCAAGTTGTCTAGCTAGTCCTCCTGTGTTGCTCTGGCAGGCCCAGTGAGCCACACTGCTTGCAGACAGCGCGTCACAAGTGATCTTGGCTGACACGGATCCCATCGGGAAGAGACGTTCGGCTCCTTACGACGCCAGCCCCAACAAAAAGCCTCCAACAAAGCCACTGGACACCACAATGTTCTGTTTGATAAATTCTGTTGACTGAGAAGAAAAAGAATATTCATAAAGTTAATTGTGTCTGATGCTATTATTTAATATTTATCACAACAACAAGAACACTGAACTTGTGGAGAAGGTTGCAGGGGGAAGCGATGTGTCTAAAACCATATAAAAATAGGTGGCACCAAGGTAGTGCAAACTGACTCTCAGCTGTTTTTAACAATATTTTTAAAATACAGTGAACCTTTAAAAAGTAAAAATACAGAGGAATTGTTACAGCAATTTCATGCCAATACCACTCTTGTTTTGAGTAAAATAAGACATGTTTTACAAACTACCTTGTCAAAAAAAGCCCGAGTGCCACCATGACTTCAACTGCAATCACATAATTGTTTAAAAGAAAAAATACTGCTTTTTGGAAGATTATTGGAAAAGAAATACACTCCATTATGAGCCAGCTTCCTAACAACTTAATCCTAGGAAAAACCATTTATGTATGATGACATGGGTGTAGAGTATTTCATGAAGTAGCAGCACAGAGTGTAACACCTTTTATCAAATGTGCCATTTCATAAATCCTCTGCTTCAAACACTCCAGATTGGCAACTAACACACGGTTACAAAAAGTCATATAATCTGAGAGGAAAAAAACACAAAGGAAAACCAAAAACCTCATCCTATTCCACCCATTTCTCCAGGGCAGTAGTGAAAGAGAGGTTAAGCTATTTGAGGTACAGAAGCAGCAAGAAAACCCTCAATCTTGAACTTTCAGTTCACATTCACATTAAAATTTAAGGAAATTTTTAATCAATCTACATGCAACTTCATACAGGCTAAATGTGGGATGTCAAAACTCATTAATTACAGAACACCAGTGTGGCTGCTGTTTCACTGTCTGCAGCACATTCACAGTCAGGATTCTCAGCTATTCAGAATGAAACTTAGATTGCATGCATGGAACATGAAAAATATGTAAAAACAGTCTTTAAAAAACCCCAAACAACCACAAAATTGATTAAATGGAAGTCTTCAAATGACAGGGTGAAACAGCCCCAGTGACACTGATCAGTATCACAGCTACTCCTTCTCAACATAATAGGCAACTGGCAGATTCTGCAGACAGATATTGTCCAAAATGTATAAAAGTGAGATAAAATCACAACTCCTGTTACAAAGTAGCTACAGCTTTTCTGCAGAAAAAGTCATTCTGGTCCAGACAAGTCATTTTATTATCAGCAGTCTAAGAAGATTTGGGTTTTGTCTTTGTAGTTACCATGTTTTAGCCACACTGTCCTGAACTTTTTACCATGTCATGACCTTACTGGCTTTGTCACCTGCCAAGAACAAATTTGTGTGTCATTTTTAACAGTGACCAAACCAGAAAGCGGAATGAATAAAAGACAGCACAATCTGATAACTTTAAATCAATTATAAAGCCAAACTATTTTTGATGTGTTCCAGTTTTGCATCTGCATTTTCAACTCATTATCACCTGCAGTGAAGGTTAGAAAATCTAACTGGTAAAAAGGAGTTTATCACCTCAGACTCACCTCTTCAATGAGAGTGTTGATTTCAGGAGCTGCCTTATTTGCACGCTTTTTTAACTGTTTTTTTGCTTTGTTTACATCTTTTTCAACTCTCTTCCAGTCAACTTGTACATATCCACTATGACTAGCAATCTAGGGAAATAAAGGCAGTTAGTACAGCTGCAATTCACATTTCATGAGTCAGAATACATTGTCTTGGTGCCTACAAAATAGTTTTTATTTTTACTCATTACAGATACAGGAGAAGACATTCTTCCAATTTCAGCAGGTCCTCTGCTTCAAACCTTTCCTCAGTGACAGCAGTTCAAATTAGAACAAGCAATGGCAAAGTTCAGTAGACTTGTTAATTCTACCAGTTCTGTGTTTTAGCTAGAAAAGCTTCGCAATGTTTTTTCTTCAGCATTTACTGTTACTTTACTTGTAAGAAAAATACATTCATAAGACAACAATGAAGAAACTCTTTTGTTTCAGCTTCTTTCAGAATTGTAGACTTCTGATTTGTGGCAGAGTATCCAGGGCTAATCAAAATCATCATTAGAAACACTGAAAACTCTTTATTTTATCCTACACAATTTAAACTGTCCAACAAAAAAAATGTACTCATTACAAGAGAATTCTCACCCTTCTTACAAAACAGAACTATTAAGTATAAAAATAACACAGCCTGAGAACAAGTTCTGTAAAATCAGAAAAACTAATACATTTGAGGAGACTGGTTCATACCAATTTACACAAAAACTTCCAAATTTTATAGCCTGTCTAACCATCATCCCAAACCTTTGCCTTATTTCTGTTACTAATATTTGATTGGTGCATGTTCTAGAAAACAGTTAAACAACTCATTATTTGGGGGGAAAAAAAGAGAAGAAAATCAAAATTAAGGATTACTGCTTATTTTAACTGTAAGGACAAATAGTATAAACACTAAACTGACATGTAAATGACTGTTATCCAAAAACTCTTTGTAAAGTGTGAGATTTCTCAGGTACTTCTCAAGGTCACATGTGGGTGGGAAATCCACCCAATCTACCCAACAGCCTTCTATGCAAACTGTCCAGTTGGTAAACATAAGTCACAGATAATGAACTTTTGTGGAACAGGTATTTAAATATACAATTTATTAGGTTTAGCCTAAATACACAATTTATTATGTTTAGTTTCACATCACCTACAGGCTCTGAAGTTTGACTTTCACATGGATCTTTCTACCAAATAACTGAAATTAGACCATCTAGTTGTACTACAACTGCCACAGTAACTAAGCAACCTATCTCACCACAAACTGAGGATTTCATAATCCAGAAAATAATAAAATTAAACAAGTGCCAGACAGATTTTGTCTGAATTCAAAACAAAACTTCTAGAAGATCACCTCTGCAAGAAAGTCAACTTCAGTTTCCACCTTTGCATAATTAAAAAAACCAATTCACTGGACAAATGCAAAATGGAATTACTATATTTTAAACTCTCTTTTACTCATGCCTCCGAATGTAATTAATAACAAATTAATTGACTTTGCCTGTCTACTGTTAAGCCATTTATTCACATGGGCACTAAGGCCAGGCAGGGACAGCTCATTAAGGGCTGTCTGAACAGTATGAAAGCAGGAAACCTGTTTGAAAACTGTACTGGTTGCACATCCAGTCACTGGATGACATACCAGAAAAAGAAAAACAGCTGCACATTGTGGCAATTGTTATTCTATGAATTTAACATGACCACAAGAATTTCAAAAAGGCCCCAGCATTGAATTGGTGCCTTCTCACTCATACAACTGAAAATTAAATGTGACTGATCTACTCAGTCTAACACAATGTAAGAAATGCTAATGTATCTGCTTGCTTGTAAAATGCAAATAGCTCTTGGAAGAAACATTTCATTAAGACAATTTTAATTAGCTCAGTTATCCAGAGAGCACAAAGATGAGGCAGAAGTTTTTAATTAATATCTGTTTGTAACTACTGCAGAGCTTACACTTGTATCAAAACCAGACATCTTTTCTCCCTGAACTTTGTAGCCCTGAAATAAGAGATTCCAAATTCTGCTTATTGAGAGTTTATAAAATAAGCAACAGAGGGTAGTGTTTTGAATATAAATTTTTTAACTGAGAAGAAAAAAACCCTGTACTTTGCCAGTGACAGAACCTCTGTCATATCTACTTTGGCTGCAACCCCACTAATTACATAATTTCATATATAAGTGCAGAAATAATACCCTTGAACTCAAATGCTGAAAAAGCAGACTTCAATTTTTAAACTCCAATGTATCATCAAAATCTACTTGCTTATAACAGTAAAGTTACAGAAATGCAAATTCTCAAAATTTACTATTTTTTTAAACTTAGGCCCTACAACAACCAAGCAAAATAACAATATCCCATTATCATATCCATACTTGGATATATCAAGGAGTCAGGATTATATTAAGGTCTATACATATTAATTGCACATATTATTAAAGAGAGCTGTGAGGGGTGGATTTTAGGTTTTACAGGAATTTCTCTCTATATATGGTAATGGAATAATAGATCTATTATATACTTATCTGTATGTCTCATAGCTCGTTATCTGTTCAAGACTGTCCAAAATGTTGAAAAAACAACAGAATTTTTTCAAAAAGGCAATTGAAGAAATACATCAGTACAGGAACACTAAAAATGTGTTATCTTTCTTGATATTAATCAAGGAAAACTGACAATCTGCAAGGGCAGACCTCATTTTGGGGGTGATACTGGAGAGGCACACAGGTACTTTGTTATTGTGAAACACTAATAATGAGCAGAAAAATGGTTTGGAGCAAAAAATTGGTACAGCAAGATGGGAGAAAAGAATTTTTATTTTCTCAAGGCAAAATTGAATATCCCACTGGAAAGTGAGATATTCAACATAAAACTGAATCCAGCTCTTCCTCACTAAGCCCCCAGCCCCAGAAGCAGGTTGGTCCCTCCCTGGGAATGTCACTGGGATGCCACACTGGCTTGGAATTACACTGTCCTTAAGGTCCCTTCCAAGCCAATCCATGCTATGCTTCCTTGATCACCATGGTGCACTAGCAACAAACCCCTGTATAAGATAAAGCCAAGGACATCTCAGAGTTTATTCTGTTTCTTGTGTTGTTTTCCCATATTTACCTTTCCTAAATTAGAACATAATTTAATGAAGAATTCAATTTAATTCATCAATGGCATTTTAATGGGCTGAGAAAAAATGTGTTAGTGAAAGCACAAATAACTGAATAAAAATCCAATTTCATTATTAAATAATAGACAATGCAGAACAGAAAAAGCTGTAATTTGTATGCTGACTGCAGAGCAAAAGACAATGAAACTGCTCTTGAGGATTTAGGATTTTAAAAATAAAGAGCTGTTAGGTGCTCATTAAGAACAATTGTTTTTAACCAATTAATTAACGTAGAACCAAGAGTACTTGAGTTTGTACCTCCCTACTCCAGGATTTTACCAAACTGTGCTGTATAAATGAGTTACAGAAGGAAAATCCCTTACTTGTTATGAGAAATGCACTATATTTTCCTTAATATAGTGCCTGGATATTGCTATTATACCAGCATATTTGAAGAACTACTTCTATTTCACAAAAAAGAAAGGCATAGTTAGTAATCAAATAAGAATGAATCAAATTAAGGTGTGGAAATATTCACCACAAAGATGTGATAACAGATCATGATTTTGAAAAACTGCGCAAATTTCACATAATTTTTATTCTTTTTCTTATCTTTTCTTATTTTCATATAATCTGTATTAAGACTGAAGTTCTAGATCACTTACAAAAACATAAAAAATTTTTTTTGCTTCCTGTACAAACTGACACTGAAGAATGTATTGCTTTCAGTTTCCTACTACATTTCTTGAGATGAAGTCATCACCCACTGAAGAAAAAAATGTATTTTTTAAATTTTAAGAATGAAATGTTTCACTGAATGAGCTTTAGCCAAGAATCTTGCCTTCTGTAGTTATTATTCTTGTTCTAGCATGTAATTATAATGTCAATATTGCAATCAGCAGTTGAAATGAAATTTGCAACTTCAGAGAAATTTACAGATAAAAAGGAACTTTCTAGTAATGTGCTGAAATACTCTTCTGCCCACTCAGGGGAAGCACTGAACACGTAGTCATAGAACCAGGATGTGTGATCTTTAAATGAAAAAATTAAAGACTACAGAAATGTAATTACACCATAGAATTTATGACTCAGCCTTAAAATGCAGAATGTTTTGAATTAAAAGAGAGACCAAGGCATTTACTTCATTTCCTTTCAAGAGAATTTGATCTTACTTAAGATCTAGACAATCCAATCGAAATACTTAACTCATATTTCCTCTTGGATAATATTCCTTTTTGGATTCAGTGTAAATGACATCAACCAAGAAATCAGACACTCAACCACAGGGCAAATCTAGTGGATGTACAGGAAAGCTCCCCAAACCTCACAGCTCAACCAGTAAAAATCCTGCACAAGTGATGTGTTTTATTCAATTTCCATTCTCCTTTGTCTACAGGTCTCAGCTTTAACTTTTCAGCTTCCTGTGGTCAGGAGCACTGAGGAAGGTACCTGCAGCAATCTGCTGCCTCCACCCTGGCTGCCTCTATCTGGCAGCTCTTCAGTCAGAAAATTATCATTAATAGAATTAAGACCAATGGCATACAAAACATGGGAAGAGGAAAAAACCAAACCAGCCCCCAAACCAGTGGGGACCATGATTATGAAGGAGATATGTGTACTTGACACAGCAACATCTCAGTGTATTACACAGCAGCAGCTACCACCCCATCCTTGCTGATCAGTGCTTGACTGCACCAGCCACCACAATCAAACAAAATAAAGCAGGATATGCCTTTTAGAAACCCTCCAGGCTGATGATGGAAAGAATGAATACATCTTTAACCTCCCCTCTCAAGAAATTGTGTATCATTGATCCTAAGTAGGCACCAACCTATATCCCCTAGAACAATCTGAGGAAAAATTAGAAGTTCACAGGTATTAAAGCATGAAAAATGCCAGTAAAATCCTGGCATCTTACAGAAGGACACATGAAATTCTTCTTCACTTAAAGTTTCATCTAATTTAAAGGTTTTTTGGAAATATATCCTCCCCTAATCACAGTATCTGATGAAAAATGCAAATGATCATGCCAGATAACATAATTAAAAACTTCAGAACCCGAAAGCCAGCAGCGAGAGGAAGGCAATGAAGCTGTCAAAATTCAGGCAGGCTTCAGAGATTCAATAGATAAAACATGGCAAGGGGAGAATACAGAAAAACACAGCTCATACTGGGACCAGAACAAGCTTTCCAGGCAACTGCCAAAGCAGCCTAAAGCTGTGATAAAATTCTCAAACCAATGTAAAACAAACACATTTTAAATTCTCCCTAACCATAGGTTTTACAGACAGTTCCTCTCGTCTGGCAACATTGAATCACAGACAGTACTTCAGCTTCTGCTCAGAAGTTCTCTTGTCTTACCACAAACTATTTTACAGGACAGAGTAGATTCTGATTTACTGCTGATTTTCAGAAATGTCTCTTTTGTACATGTGTACACAATATTCCAGCTCAAATGTAAGGTTTTAACTGATAAGACTAAAAAGATGAAGCAGATAAGAAGCCTTCCTAATTAAATGTTACCCAACAGCTGTGTTTTTCCTATTGTTTAGTAAATAACATTTGCCAACTTATAAAGCATGAAATGCTACATACTTGAAGCAGAAGAAAGCCACCACCTACTGCAGTTGCTGCAAGCTTTCCGACTTTCTGGAACAAAAATCCCGCACACCTTAGGGGAACAAAACAAAAAAAAACCCAGTCTAATGAAGTTTTCTGCAGAACAATGCCACACTGCACAATTCCTGACTGCAACTATTACCATTATTTCATTTAAAAAGCAAATGTATCATTTCATATTTACAAATTTAAAAATCAAGGCTATTTAATGCCAGCAATATTAAATTAACAATGTCTAAAGCAAGACAATGTGAGTAATGGTTGCTTGTTCCTGACTGTCTGATGGCCCCTTTAAAGTAAGCTTGAGATCTCTAGATCTTAGTGCTATTAAATGTAGCATGTTAATAAAGCACAGCATAATTACATAACAGTGCTACTATAACTGTTCCCAAGTGGAATGTAAATACATTATACCATAATTTATATTAACTGCACAACTCATAACTGAAAGATCTCAGTAAAAGCAGCACATCCCTACCACAGGAGTTAAACTCAGCGAGGGCACTCTGCTGGGACATGGTGTTAAGTCTGTTTTTAATGGATTGAGGCAACAGAAAATTACCTTGTTCTCAGTCTCCAAACCCTCCCTCATCAAATGGAGAACAGCACAGATACTGATATTACAGAAGGCAGGAAGGGGCCTCTGGAGGTCAGCTGGGCCAGCCACCTTCCCAAAACTGCTGCAGAGCCCAATCTCAAAGCCCCATCAGGCTGCCAAGAGCCCTGACTCAGACATGAGTTCCCAAGGCTGATGGTTCCACAACTTCCCTGGGCAATTCCAGTGTGTCTAAACACCGGCCCACACACAGAGGGGAATTTTCCCCCTGCATATAAATAGTGAATTCTTATTTATACATCAGTAGGCACCCAGAGAGATGTGCATCTACAGATACTGTAATGTGCATTTTCCAGATCATTCAATAAGCCAGTTTTTATGGATGCCAGATGAACTATTCCCTAGAAACTACTGAGTTTACATGTACACATGTAACTTTAAAAAATAATTTTAAGGCTACAGAAGCAAATTATAAACTCTGACTGAAAGCTAAATCCACTTCACAAAGCTGTACTGAGCCTGGGTACAACAACCTCATTTTTAGTATATTTCATCTTCCAATTCTTGTATAATCCCTCTTTAAAAGTCACTGTGCTACCACAATGGTGTTTTTCAATGAATTTATAGTTTCTCTGTGTACTGGAATGGACAAACACCATCCAAATACCTCTGAAAAATAACAAATATCTTTGCTGCTCAGGCCGTGACCACGTTTTCCAGTTTAAATTCTCATCTTTACTGTCTAGCTTTCACCATGAATTATTCTTGTATAACTAGGCTATGTATCAGTTACCATCAGAGCAAACTGTGAATTTGTTCAACATGGCTGCAGCTCAATTTAGAAGAAAAAACAGTCTCCAGGAAATGGGGCTCCTAATTAAAAGTATACTTTGTTATACTTTTTTCTTCCCTTCATTTCTTTTACCTGTAAAATATGTCTCAGCCATAATATAACTAAGTTTCTAAATCTAGACTAATAAGGAAATAAGCTTTTCCATACAAAATAAAAGCTACGTGCATTTTCCATTTATTTCTCGTCATTTTAGAGCTCTGACATTTTCCCAAATCCTTTCCACAGTAACTAGTATGAGTTCCCTCGGATAACTGATGTTTCACCACTATTAAAAACCACTTCACAATGATGAGTCAGAGTAACAAGCTAAAATTGTTCACACATGAATAATCTTGATCAATGCTAAAGGAAATCCCATTAAACATAAATTTATCTGCTTCAAATACCCTTGGAAATGGATCTTCTAACAAAGTAAAAGGTCTAGGTCAGTTATGGAAAGGGAAGCTCCCTCACCAGCCAGTCACACCTCCCATCACAATCTGGGTGGCCACAGAGTATTTTTCTACAATTGGTCCTGAGCTGCGGCCAAACAAACGATTCCACCAATGGTGACGCCGAGCGTATTCTGTTAAATCCAGCACTTCGTAGGAGTCATCGTCACTGTCGTGCTCTGGAAAAGAAAAAGCAATTTCAAAAAAGTTATTTTCTCAGTTGTGGAGTAAATTAATAATTTATGTGAAAACCCCAGACCCAGTCTGGACGTTAACTGGGTAAATCCAATGGTGTAAATTGTGGTGTACAAGCTACCCATGGTCCAGCAGCTCCCAGAACAAAGGATTTGGGGATTCTGTGCCATCACCAAGGTAAGGTGTACAAGGCTACAGCAGTGGTGTAATCGATAAAATCCATGACTGGCTCTACAAAGGTGAACAAGAAACCCCCACCTGTTCAAGTACAGGAACCAAGAGGCATTAGATGAAACTACCAGTTAGCTCATTCAACATAAAGAGAAAAAACCCAACAAAAACAAAAGCCAAAGGGACAGACCAACACTTGGAAAGATTAAGAACTTGTGGCCCAGTGCTCTCCTCAGATGACCAGGCATCAGCATATGTGACTTCTGTTCCTTTTCCACAACAAGTGAAACAGATGATGCTGGGACTTCAATTGAAGTTCCATGTTCACAGGACAATTCTGCCAATGTTTCCAAAACAGGCATCCTACAACTTCAAATTGAGAGATCCTCAACCCCGTGTATACTTGAATATCAGAGGAAAGAGATGGCTCTAGATTTTTAAAGAAACATATTTTAAAAGTGTATCACATTCTGTGACACGTACACATGAACTGACGTCCACTTTGTTTAAATCTATTTAAGGTTAAATCTAAATTCAGCAATACTGGTTGAACATTCCAGAAAATAGGAGCAGTTATATTATGACCTAGAATTATTACCTAAAGTAAGACTGTAGATATAAACATTTTATTAGAATTTTGATGGCTTTTTAACTTGTACTACCAGTATGGGTAAAAATTTCAAAGACTGCAAGAAGTACACATGTAGGTGTGCATTATTTCCTTTTATTACCACATGTTCTTGAGTACTAAATAATAAATAGCGAGATCCATAATGTTAAAATGTTGTTATTGAATGTCCTTTCTTTGAAATATTGACGACAACACGTTTAACTTCTTTAGATGGAGAATATCAAAACACTGTCACGAACAGCTACATTAATTCTGCCCTTAAATTATTATTATTTAAACCAAAACTCGTGTACACAAGTATAACACGTTCTGTGGCAAATAACACTGCCAAAGCGTCTTCTACTGATGAAAAATACTCCCTGCATGCGGCAAATGATGTTCTGGACATGGCCCAAGCACATCGAACTGTGCCAGTGCCGAAAGGCGCCGCACGACGAGGCCACAGCGATGCCCTGCGAGCCCCGCACGGTGAAGGATGCGACGGCCATGGGGGCTGGAGGCTCCCGGTTCCCGTCCCGCATCCCCCCGGCACCTCCGGCTGCGCGGCCCCGCGTTCGGCCAGCACTCATTCTGTCTGCGGGCCTGCCTAGAAGGGGTTTCGGTGGTTAAATCCGGGAAGGACATTCAGCCCGGGTGATGCCGAGGGTGCCGATGCGCCGGGCCGCGCGGTGGAAGGGGGGGACACGCAACGGACTGGGGAGGCGCAGAGCCCGGGCCCTCCCTCCCCGCCCCCGGGACGCAGCGCGGACAGCTGGAGGGGGCTGCCCGCCGCCCCTGAGAGGAGGAAGGGCGCCCGCCGCGCCGCCTCCTCCCCGCTCCCGTCAGGAAGGGGCCAGCACTGACCTGAGGCGGAGCGGGGCCGCCGCGCCGCCATGTTGGCCGGTGCTGAGGCGGCGAGCGGCCTCCGCGCTGCGCCCCCAGCGGCCGCGCGCGCCCCGCCCCAGCGCGGTGCCGCCCCCTCGCGGCCGCTCCACGCATGCGCCTCCCACCCCGCCCCCCCGGGCGTCCCTGAGGGGAGAGCTGAGGGGCGGGGGTGCGTGCCGCGCCTTTGGGAATCGTGGGGTGTCCGGAGCTGGAAGGGACCCGCAGGGATCATTGAGTCCAGCTGTCCGCCCTGTGCAGGACACCGCAATAATCCCACCATGTGCCTGAGAGTTATCCCAACGCTTCTCGAGCTCCGTCAGGCAGCTGTGACCACTGCCGTGGGGGGCCGGTTCAGTGCCCAGCCACCCTCTAAGGGAAAAACCTTTTCCTCATATCCAACCTAAACCTGCCCCGACAGAACTTCAGGCCATTTCCCCAAGTCCTGTCACTGTCCCCACAGAGCAGAGATCAGTGCCTGCCCCTTCCTGTTCCTGTTCCCCTCACAAGGAAGCTGTAATTGCGGTGAGGTCTCCCCTCAGTCTCCTCCAGGCTGAACAGACCAAGCGCCGTCAGCCGCTCCTCACACGGCTTCCCCTCAAGGCCCTACACCATCTTCGTTGCCCTCTTTTGGCTTCCCTCCAATATTTCAATGTGTTTCTTGTATTGTATTATTGTAGTGCCCAAAACCGTGCACAATATTCAGTCGTGTGCCATGAGGGGCTCATTGATCCCAGTGAGGGGGATAGGAACCCCAAAACCTTCCCAGTATCTCCAGCTGTGCGTGAGGAACAGAGCACTGGCTGCAGGCATGGCTAGACAGCAGCTGTGTGCCATGAGCTCCATAAAAATTAATAACCAGAAAAAAACAAACACAAGGCCCCTCAAAGTACAAAGGTTAAAGCCAATGTGAGCTGTGAAACATTGGAAAAAATTAAATTTGAGCCCTAGTGTGCTCCCTCCAATGCATTGTTGGGGGTTCAATGGGCTAAAAGCCACATAATTGTATTTTCTTACTTTTTTCAGTTGTATGCAGCCATAATATAGACACAGTAAGTGCACTTTCAGGAGTGTTATCACAATGTGAATGAAGAAAGCATCAGTGAACATAATTTATAAATAATAAAATTGAAAACAAATTATTTAAAAGTGTTTACAGCCTCTCTCTCACTTGGACTCTTATACTGCCAATACACAAGACAGGCAATTATAATGGAAAAAATCCACTTTTCCCTATGTCATAAGGCTATTTTTTATAGAGTAAGCATTTAGGATTTTAATTAAACCCCTTAATTACACCAGCCTTTACAGACATACCAAAAAAGGAGAAAACGTATCTTCCACAAGAAGGTCCTTCTTTAGTCTGCTCTGAAACTGAAATTAGCATATAAAACTTGAAATTAGTGTATAAAGCGGTTGTTTGCTTATTAAATTATTTTTATTACAAACATTTGCCATTGTGATAAGCGGGTGACAGCATGCCAGACAGAACTAGTAATATATTACTTTCTCTAAGATTTTCAATAGATATATTCCTATATATGGAAGACAGATTTGTCTCTTATGATTTGTTTTGACAAACACTGTGCGTCTTGGGAGTTTTCTTGTTTAAGCATAAAATTGGTGGGTTTGGAATTCACTTCCCAGTCAGTAATAAAGTGTTTATTGACTTTTCCCAGTCAGATGCCAGTAAGGTAAGAGAGGTGACCAGAAAGTTTTGCTCAGGTTGTGTGAACCTGACTATTTTTGTACATTTTGTAGCTGAAATTAATATTTGGCTGCTTCCCTATTTTTAACTATGATCAGTTAAAAATAGCAGCACTTCTCAGATGACTTTCCCCGTGTCTGTACAAACAATTATATTAATTTCCTTTCAGAACAGGGAGGTTTGTGTAATTAGCACTTTTAAAAGGTTAACATTAGAAGCTGCATTGTGTTCTACATGTGACTTCTGTTTGCCTCCTTTTGCACCTCTCTTGCCAAGTCAGGGCGGTGTGGCAAGTGCCAAGGAAGGAGTTAAGGAAAGACCCAGGGAAGGCCCTTTTGGCAGGTTTTGGGCTTGTGGTATCTCTGTTCTGGGATCAGGGTGCACCCCTTGCCCATCACAAGACATTTCCCAGTGGGTTCCAGTTGTGTACGATGCAGTGGTGCTGCCAGCCCTGGTGCTCAGCCCAGCCTGCTCCTGGTGCTGTGAGTGAGCCTGGTGTCTGCCCAGGATCTGCAGGCACTGCCTGGGGGTTGGCTCAATGCTTGCCTAGAAAATGGCATCAGGATTGTTCTTGCTTCCAGCAAAATCCATACCCTGTGCAGAGACAGCAAAACTTGCGGCTCCAGAGACCAGGAATAACTGGGAGAGCTTTTACCAGCCCCACTGTGATATATAAAATTCTATTCAAATCTCTTGCACACTGATGCCTCCTGCAAGCTATTCATGGCAGATTCTGACAGATTTTCCAAGGAAGGGTAGACAATTTAAACTTAGGCCACATTTTGCTTCACCCTTAAAGGCTCTTCAGGAACAAAATGTTTTCCTGTATCATGTGAAGGACTGCACAGAAAAATTGCTCTCTTTGCCCTGTAAGCTCTGGCTACAAGTTCAGGCTGTGCAGCCACCCTCTGTCCTTGTACCTGTGACAAGCAGCTTTGCTGTCACAGCTTGCAAAGGGACATACATGGCACACTCATGCCTTACAAATAATAAAAAGCTCTACAATAAGAAACCAAAAATCCCAAAACCCCAAAAACCCCCAAAACCAGAAGAGAGGCAGAAACCAGAAAACAATCTTCAAATGCCTATGTGACTCTAATCCTAGCAGCTTTTGTGTTGCTGACCAGAATTCCAAACTGGGACACACATCCTTTAATTTTTTACCATCTTGCATGATTAATTATAAAAACTAAAGGCAACACACACTCCACTAAGCCTTACTTGTGAGTGAAACTTGTGTTCTCCACATGCTTTACCTGGTAAATGCAGTCAGAATAACCTGGCAATAAAGGTGTTGGAGTGAATGGATGATTCCTTTTTAAAAACCTGAGTGGACATGCTGTTATTCAAAGCTCTGTTGGCTGGAAAATGGCAGGGAAATGTCTGGGAAGGAATTTACGTTCTAAGTCCATCAGGATCCTGCTGTGAGGCAATAACCTGAACCATTAATGCAGTAGGAAGTTCCATGACTTCCTAACAAAGAGCAGTGCAAGGGCAGGCACTGATCTCTGTCGTGACCAGGGACAGGACCTGAGGGAATGCCATGAAGTTGTGTCAGAGGAGCTTTAGTTTGGATGTCAGGAAAAGATTTTTTCCCCCAGAGGGTGGTTGGGCACTGGAGCAGGCTCCCCAGGGCTGAGGTCCCAGCTCCAAGCCTGACAGAGCTCAAGAAGTGTTTGAACAACACTCTCAGGCACGTGGTTGGATTCTTGTGGATGGGCCAGGAGCTGGACTTTGATGATTCTTATGGGTCCCTTCCAACTCAGGATATTCCATGATTCTGTGACGCTAAAATGAAGATAATCCTCCCTGTAATTATTATGTTAACAAGTACATCCTTGTGTCTCCTCCATCTGCATGTGGTGTTTTGGATGACTTGCTTGTATTGCTTGTCTTCAACCTTTGTCACTATTCTTTGTAAAATGTTTGTTGTGAGGTTTAACAAAATTTAATTGTGAGAATTTTTTTCTTGTTTGTGAACATAATTAAATTCTGGTTTTCAGTTTTGTAGTACCCTAACTCGAAAACAGCCTCCTTTAGCTTAGAATCACAGAATAATTTTGGTTGTAAAAGAGCTTTAACATGATCAAGCCCACCCATAAATCTTAATTCATTTATCCTAATGAAATTTAAGTCATAAATTCCCACCACAATCTATGTATGAGTGGAGGAGAAAGGGGCAGAGAAGGATATGTCTGTTGTCTTCACTAACTAACAGGAGTTTAAATTGTCTCTTGCTGAAGAATTCAACTGATACAAAAAGAAAAACCAAGTTTAGTGTGCTGTGGAAGGTGTTTAAACAGGTTATAACCAAATACATCACCCTGATAAGGTGCACTGGATTCACCTGCATTTTACTTATTAAACAAAACTGATGGTTAGTGTCAGGTCAGGCTGCAGCAGGACACATTCCCATGACCCAAGCCTGGAAAAGTACGGAAACAAAAATAAAAAGTTAAGAGGGGGGATTGATCTTTCATGTTCGTTTTGTTTACTATATTGTTAATAATGCATGCTGATTATCCATTAATCTTTTGATCTCAGCTCTGATGAGTTACCAGGCTTGGGCTGCAGCACAGAGCTCTGACCATGACCTCCTGCTATTGTGTGAATCCCATGCATGTGTTGGGATGGTCAGTGTGCCGTGCCCGTGGAAAAACGCTGGGATCACGGCCAGAGGGGAGCGGGGGAGCCGAGCTTGGGGCAGAGCACTCCTGGGGCTGAGCTGAGCCCATCATTCCTTTAGGAACTCTCCTGGACGCAGCCAGGGCTTCAGCGGTGGCAGCAGAATGCAGGAGGAGATGACTGCAGTGACTCAGGAAGGTTCATCTTGCACAGTCAAAATGCTTAATGAAAACTGGAGTGTTCAGCTGAATTTGAGGCTTCGTGTGATTGCCCAGGCAAATAAAGGGCAATGAGGGGAACTGAATCTTAGGAAGTCTTGCAAGGCACTGGAAGGTTGTCTTCAGTCTCATATAGATGTCTCTCTGTTGTTATATTCTTGTTTAAAACTTTTCTCCACATGCAAAGTGACTTTTTTAAAAATGAAACAGTTCTGCCGAGTCTGTGTTCTTAATTTGCTGTTTTCTTATAAGTAAAACATAAAAGATTTTTAATTATCTAGACGTAACCTTTTGTTTGCTGTATGTCCATATGATAAAATTTCAGAAAAGTGTGCTGACTGTAGTACTGCATATATTTTGATTTCAAGTTGTCCTTCAGAGATAAATATCTAATTCCCTTGGTAAATCCTGTAGGTATTCTGGTGTTCCCTGCTACTGTCACTCAAGTACTCGGACAAACCAGCAGAGAGTGAGAACAGACTGATAGTCTGGCAGTCTGTCTTGCCAAGCAAATGTAAGGAATTACTTTTTAGAGGAGCTGTGATGATGAATCAATCATACACACCACTTCCACAGCTAACAGATGTTCCTATTTTCTGTAGCATAAATGAACATAAACAATGAAAAGAAAAACGAAACTTCTTTGCATGGCTTTTTACAAAGTTAAGGGTAACAGGGTAATAACTGGGCAGGGCAGATTCAGAAAAATCCACACTGAAAAAGTTGAAGACCCTCCAGAAATACCATCTAAGAGGTGAAGAGCCCAAAGAATTTCAGATTTTTCTGTTTATGAAACCCTGCACCAAGAAAAGGTTAAAAATCCTAAACTTAAGGGAAACATGGTAATAACGTTTTTCATTTTCTTGCAAGAAACAAAAAGCAATACAGAACAGTAATGAGTAAACACTAGACAGTACACAAAGAGAAAGGATAATTACTGTGAGTCATCAGTGCTGGCAAGGAAAACCTTTGATCAGATGCTGCTGTGCCAATCACAGGTAGCCTTCACTGAAACACCTGGCTGCTCTCAGGTCACCTCAAGCTTATGAAGAGCCCTCCCACAGCTTCTTCTTCCGTGCTGCCTGGTTTTGGCTGGAATAAAACCAAACACATTTCCCCCAGATAACTGAAAACTTGCCAAGACAGTCAAACATGAGACTCCCAGAGTACAGGGCTGCCTCCAACTGCCCCGTTCCCCACGGCTGTATCCCCTTCCTAGATGGAGATCTCAAAATAACATCTCTCTGGCCAAAGGACTAGCTTGCTTCAGTGACCCTGAGATCAGGGGAACTGGATTTGTTTCCAGGGGTAATTCTCCTGCAAAGATTGAGGCCCCTGGCAACTGGGGAGACAGCCTGACAAGCTAGAGAGGCATTCCTTATTGTATTTGTGTGCAGTAAGTGTAATTCATCACCAAGACTTTCCCTAACTTTACAGAGGCAATGCCAAACAAAATTTAAATAATTTCTTTATAACAAAGCTTGTCTTGAAAGATTGCCCAAAGGATCAGACTCTCATTCAGTTACCTTTCAAAGCTCAATAATAATGAAATAACTGTATCAGAGCATTGTTTCCAGTAGCACTGTTAATTTTTCCAGGTTTTTAATACTCATATCTTGATTTCTTATGAAATACTAATGCAGTTTGACAAAAATTGAAAGCAGCCATTGCCCCTGATAAAACTGTTCAAAGACAGATGACATTCACCTTTTCCTCCTGGTTTTGTCCAATGTTTGTTTCTGTGGAAGTATTGTACCCGTCGTGACTCATCACCACTGACCACCTTCAGAACTTACAGTCTCTACAAGGACTTGATAATGATTTTTGCAGAGTGAGAGCTGTACCCCCCTAAAGAAGACCAAGCCCTACTCTGCAGAGATTTCAGCACATGGCAAGACAGAGGCTGAAGCTGTTTGGGACACAGTTCAGAATTAAACATCTGTAGAAGCAGCAGTCCTGACTCTGATTGAACCTGAAAATGGTATTGGTAGGGATTAGAGGAGGAAATCTAGTTTGTCTTC
This sequence comes from Camarhynchus parvulus, assembly GCF_901933205.1. Taxonomy (NCBI): domain Eukaryota; kingdom Metazoa; phylum Chordata; class Aves; order Passeriformes; family Thraupidae; genus Camarhynchus; species Camarhynchus parvulus. The sequence goes on along the minus strand of NC_044571.1, from coordinate 6,782,350 downwards.
TGGTCATTAACTCAATAAGCAAGACATTCAGGCTGTATCCACAGAAGTTTCTGTGCCATACCTTTCCTGGCACTGACACCATCTGCCAAATCCCACAGGCTGCAGCCCAGTGACAGAGAGGTAGCAGGATCTCCAGTCCATCCATTGGTGTTTGAATGGTGTTCTCACTGCCTCATCCAGAATTTCTCAGAGAAGGAGGAGAAGTGTCGGATATTTGCTTGGTCCACTGTCCAGCTGGAATCTAAACAAGAACCTAGAGTTCTCTAGTCTGCTCTTGTACAAACCACAGATTCACTCAGAAGAGGGCAAGCAAATCTAAAAGACCAAAGTGCAGCCAGGGTGACTTCTCGGAGGAATCTCCCCACATTCATTTTTTAAATTGTTTCTTTCTGAGGGCTCTTTCTGGGTATTTGTCAGATGGAACATTAGAAACTGTAGTGGTAGGACAAGGAGTAATGGGTTCAGATTGAAAGAGACAAAATTTGGGTTATGTATGCAGAAGAAATTCTTTACTGTGAGGCTGGTGAGGCCCTGGCAGAGGTTGCACAGAGAAGTTGTGGATGTCCCATCCCTGGGAGTGTTCAAGGCCAGGATGGATGGAGCTCTGAGCAACCTGGTCTGGTGGAAGGTGTCCTTGCTTATGGCAGTGTTTTGGATCTTTAAGGTCTCTTCCAACCCAAACCATTGTATGGCAAGCCCCATTTTGAACATGGAACTTGTTTGCTCCCTTTTTATTGCACACCAGGGCTTGCCTGGTGTTTTCCAGGGAGTTGTGTGGAGGCTGCACTGGCAGCTATGACAGCCAACTGCTGACAGCTTCCAGTGCTCAGCCACACATGAGCTGCACAGGCACAGGACATGCAGGAGGACTGACCTGTGGTTGCCTGGAAGAGGGGGATGTTATGGAGAAGTAGTTCTTAGACACAGTCTCCACAGCTGCATAAAAAGATGTGGGAAGCAGGGAGATGGACATCCCAATCCAAAGAAGAAAGGGAGTCCTTTTGTTCATGTACATTTTTATATGTACATGGGGTAAGATCAGGAGTGACACAACTCAAAACCTTTCTGTGTCCATTTACCTCAACTTTGCCATTTCTAAAGACATGGATGCTTTCAGGGCTGCCCGTGATGAGAAAGGATGGATGCTTTTGTTGCCAGGATCTTTTCTCTGTCAGTATTAAGCTCCAGAGACCAAGTCAGGTGTGCTTTGCGACTCCGCCCCTCTGAGGTGATGCTCACTCATCACCACAGGGCTGCTCCAAGAAAGGAACAGTGGTCTATGAATCTCAAAATCCTTCACACTCATGTGGTCACCATTCACAGCATCCTCCAGAGGGAACTGCAGCAGAGATGCACATTAGGGGAACAGGAGGAATTTCTTCACTGAAAGGGTTGGAATGGGCTGCCCAGGGTGGTGGTGGAGTCACCATCCCTGCAGGTGTTCAAGAAACAACTGGATGTGGCACTTGCTGCTCTGGGCTGGGTGCCAAGGTGGTGATGAATCAAAGGTTGGACTCAATTATCTCAGAGGTCTTTTCTAATCTCACTAATTCTGTGATCCACAGGGACCTCCCCCTGGAGTTACCAGGAAGGTGGTGAAACCAGGAAGGATGTTCTGATAACGATCACTGGGGTAGATGTACTTCTTCTTACTTACTCATGACATATCACTGAAGTTAAAAAGTAAACTGGTGAGGGAATGATAAAGCTGGGCATCAACAGCTCCATATTTGTGAAATACAACTTCACAGCACATTGTCCATAAACTTTGTTTTGCAGTATTTGTTTTATGGTTTTGCTTATTTATATTTTGCATATTTTATGTGCATTCTATATCCCATAGGCAATTTCTGCATTCAGTTCAGCTTTTTTTTCCCCTTCTGATTGATCAGGACCAGTAAGTAACCTTTAGAAAATTTGTTTGTTCTATTTGTTCCTGTCTTCTTCCTAAATGTTTGATGAGTGGGTGATTTGTTTGTGCTGTCATTACGAAAACCATATGTTGATGTGGTCTTATGGGGGAGTGTTTTTATTATTTTAAGAGTTCAGCTAAGGATGTTTCCAAAGGAGTCATAATTGCTCTTCTAAGTACAAAGGCTGAACAATGACTGGCTTACAAATAATGCCAAAAATCTGCTCAGCTCAGTCTAATTATTTCAAAGACTAAAATCTGTTTCTCAGAAATGTCTTCTTTCCACAGTCTGAACTTTTTAATATACTAAGAAATTTATATTTCTGGAAGTTCTTTATGGTTCATAGTCCCTTGGAGCAAGGAAAAGTATCCAATTTTTCATGTACATCTCAATGTATGCAAAAACTCTAAGGCTGCCCCTGTCTTGATGTGAAATTTATTGTGCCCCAGCCTAACCAGTGGTGGGGGTTTGTCTTTTCATGGCTGTGATCAAAACTGGAGGGAATTTTCTGCTGGGAGACTGGTGCCTGTGCTGATGCCATCTGCTCAGTGCTCCTGGAAACACCTTGTGAGGCTGTTTGGTGTCACAGATGAGCAGGACACAAGGGCCTGACATGGGTGGTGTCAATCTTCTCCATAAATATGAGATTCCCACTGACATCTCGGGGACTACATGAACTACAAGGAATGCACCATGAGTGTAATGGCAGTAAAATGATCCCAAAATTGGCTGGTCTATAAGGGACTAGGTACTATCCTGGCAAAAGGAGAATCTCTGGAAGTGCCTCAGCTGCTAAAGAGGGAAGTATATGGTAGAGATCCACCCATATATCTTATATCTAAAATATTAAATAACAACTATTATTCAGTGCTGCAGGAGTAAAGAAAATGAAGAGTGGAAAATAGCTGTGCAGCTGGCCAAGACCTTGAAAAGGACAGGCTCTTCAAAACAGTTTTCAGAAAAACAATTTCAAACCTCCCTGCTGCAAAGCCTCCTACACAGCCCTTGCAGAGAACCTTTTAGAGGAGAACTTTAAACAAAGGAGCAAAATTGTGTGGCCACGTTTTGAGAGCAGCAATGTGGCAAATAAATGCCACTCATTTATAGGTGCACAGCAGCCAAAATCAGTTACTGATAAAGCTGATTTCTTGTGGGTGGCAAGGAAAAATTAACAAGGGGGGAAAGTAGAAAATACTGATTCTGCACTGAGGGACAACGTGCCATGCTAAGCGTCATGCTAATGCACTTTGAAAACATATGTGTGTATATTAAATTTAAATGTTACATTAACCCTGCATATATTATATAAATGCCATTAGGTTGTAAATATTACCTGAGATAAATGTGCATGGACTTCAATTTTTTGTCTGTATGTGTATATATATATATATATTTATAGTAAGATCTGTGTAATTAGATTATTGGCCAAATGAATTGTTCATTTTTCTCCCTAATCCAGTAAAATTACAGAGGAAGTTGACCCAGTGGTCAAAGCTGTCCAGGTGTTATTTTGTCTCAGACCTCCTACATTGTGTAAGGTGGGGTCTCTATGTCTTACATGCTAGAGACCAATGGTTTTAGAGTATAAATAATATATAATCTCAAATCCATAGTGATCAAGGCTAGCTAGATGGACTAACTGGCAAGGGGTTAGAACTAAATTATTTTTAAGGTTCCTTTTGACCCAGATCATTCTACAGTTTTATGAAAATAGTAACAGATAATTTTTTGGAGAATGATTCCATTGCAGAATTTCTTGCTCCGTGTTTCCTAGCCTCCAGAAATATCTTGTGCTGATCATGGACTTTTAGAATATCATGATCAGGAGATCCTAGGGGTCTGGAAAGTGATGTGAATGAAAACTCTGTCAAGTTCTTGGCTGAGGAATAGGAAGTTGTGTGTCACTATAGGATACGAAAGAACACAAGTGCACACTGCTGCTCTCAAGGTGAAGAAGAAAAGGGAAGTTTATTTTCTTACTCCAACATTTACAGTTTTCAAAAGTGACAGTGGATTAGAGGGTGACAGTGCCACCTCTCCAATGACACTGGACAAACCAACAGTCCATCAAATTTGTCCTCCTCCATGAAAGAGTGCAAAACAATGAGTTATTTACAGAAAGTGTGTGAGAAAGTTCTCTACAAGAATGTCAACATCAGAAGGCTTAGAAAATCTTAAAAAATCAGGGCAACAGTTGTGTTGCTGGCTTTTCTTTGCTTTTGATCCAGGTTCATCTTGGTAAAGTGCAGTAGCCTTTATAAAATGGCTCAGGCCAGGTTGGGGTGTTCTGACATCACCTCAGGCCACTGCAGACATCTGATGGGAAGCCTCTGTCTCCAGAGCACCAGAGCCAGGTCTCTGTGCTGCCAGGGGATGGGGTTCAGCCTCGCTGAGGTGCACCCCATGTGGTGCCTGAACCTCTGGGGCAGCCTCTGGCTTCCAGCACTTCTCTGAAACTCCCTGGTCCTTCCTCATGCCAGAGCTGCCTCTTGCATTTCCACTCTGCTAGCCAGAAGCCATTCTGCCCTCAAACCATATGTGGTGCAGGGAAACACATCAGGAAAAGACCCAGCCCCATTCCTGTGCCTTAGATTTGCAGTTTCTGGAATTTCTCAGACCCCTCAGCCTGTGGTGAGCAAGGACAGCCTAGCACTGCACATGGGATGCAACCAGCACACTCACTGCCTGGACTCTTCCAAGGTATTTTCCCTGCTTCACAATTCAGAATCATCCCACATTATTATTTTGCTTTGGAAATTATGGTAAAAATAATTCCCTTTTTTGAAGTTCAATGAAAAATGGATTCACTCAAACTTACCTGAATTTATGGGAACAAATGCCATCATTCGCTGCCTTATGGAGGCTGTAGGTTACGAACAAAGAGATAGGCATAAGAGGGAGCTGGAGGGGAGGACTGAGAAGCAGGTTTTTGTCTTTTTTTTTCCCACCAGGCATATCTTAAAGCCCTTCCTTGATCACCTTGGTATGGGGTACCCTGGCATTTCTAGCTCCAGCTGCCAGCTCTAATGGTGCTACTCATATTTGTTAAACAAACCAAAGAGCAGAAACCTGTCCCTTAGCTGGCTGTGCCATAGCACAAAGACAAGCAGCTTTAAAGAGAAAAAACCCCACAATGTTGAGCTCACTGCAGGATATTGTCTTTTTGGATATTCCTCGTGTTTCCTTTGGGGCTGTAGTAGCCAGGCCAGCCAACTTGGGATACTGCTGAGCATTGTTAATCTAAAGCAGTGGATCACTCCTTATGAAAATAGATGTTTTCAGAAAGGAAAATACTATTTTCTGTTGGCTATGGGCTGTGTTTGTGCCATGACCAGTGGGAAAGCAGTATTGTAGCAACTCTGGTATAACACTACCCCTGAGTTTGCTGCCTGGCTCCACATCCCCATTGTGGGTGGAAGCCAACAGGATGGATGGAATGGTGGTTCCCCAAAGCTGAACTGCAGCCAAACCCTAGGGCAAACTTCTGTTTTAGCTCCTAGACAGAAACCCACCCACCAGTTTTCTTTGGGAAGAACAGGAATTCAAATGTTGGTTTGGCCTGAAAATTGTTCTGGCTACCCTGAGGGCAAAGGGAAGATGATTCTGCAAAGCCACAAGAAGCAAGTATTTTAATTCACAAATCATTTCCCTGATTTAAAATGCTAATTTTTATCTAACATTTTCCTTACTCCAAAACCACATTGGGTTTCAGTTACATTTCCTTTGAAACCAGAAAGCGATCATGCTGAAAGGCAATAAAAGGAACTCAAATTACATTTTTCTTCCTTCCTTGTGCCTTTCCCTGCCTCCCCACATGTTAGAGGGGGAAAACTGGATGCTACTGTCTCACAGATTTGGAGGCAGGAGCAAATGGTGCAGGATGCCATCAGGGAATCAGTATATTTAGCAGAGGAGGGGTATTTCTGAAGAAGTTTAGCTAGAGCTCCTTGCAGATGGCTTGTGGCTGGGGTGGAAAAGCTGGCAGGTGCTCCTGAGTTTAACTGAGCTCTCTGAACACGTGGCAGAGAGAGCCCTTGGACTGCACCTGTCCCATGCAGGTACAGTCCGTGCCCCAGGTGGATTAAAGCCCTGAAATGCACAAAGGGGTGACAAAGGGAAATGTGTCCCTGTGGCCAGTGGCAGCGAGAAGGCAGCAGCTGCTCAGGGTACCTGGGGCAAAGGCAGAGCTGGGACTGCCAAGAGACTGAGCAATGGTTTCACAACCCATTTGTCAAGAGGGATAATTCGGAGCTAATCCGTTCTGAGATGCTGCCTTCGTGCCACTAGCAGGGAGATTAAATCCCTCTGTTCCTGCAGTGTCTGCTATCTGAAAGGAGAGAAAATCAAGTTCCTCTTTGTCTCAGGAGTAGAAGAAATGCCATTATCCTCCATGGAGGCAGGGGCATACGCTCAATCTCAAAGGTCTGCTGGTGTTTTGATGCTGAATATTCTCACAGCTTGCATTGTCACTTTCACATTTGCAACACAAATATGAAATATTGCCCACATTGTCCTGGTAGTGTTTGCCCATGCTTTGTGAAATTGTGTGTGGCTACAGATTACACAGAACAGAGGGAATATGGGCCTGCTCCTGGCAGGATTCATTCATTGCCCTTTAATGGGATTTTATTGGTTTGTAATGAAATGCGATGAATTAATCACAGCTCAATTATACTTACAAATACATTGCTGTATTTTAATGTGTGCATGCATGTTGGTCTGTTTTAAATTACCCAGAAAATGTGAAGTTAGCATAGTAAGATCAAAGAATTCAAATTTGTCCCTCAGTGAACAACATCACTGGGTCGCCACACAAAGGCAGGATGGGAACAAGCATAAAGAAGCAGAGAGCTGGGAACTTCCCATCTTGGCAAGGACAAGGACTGGCAAATGCAAGAGGCCAGACAATCTGATGAAAAACTGATCCTTATTCTCCCTTCTTGTTTTCCACTCCCACATCTCCCTTTTTCAGCCTGAAATTCACTCTGCTTGTTTCCAGTGAGTCCCTGCCTTGCCACTCTGTCAGGGGTGGGGTAGGGGATCCTGAGCTTCATCCTCACCTGCTGGGGAGTGCTGCTTTGGGTTCAGGCACCTCTCTGTCCTTTCAGATCATTCAGCTTTGTCCCTGGGTTCTCTTTCTTTTTTTTAATCTCTGTATCAGTACTACTGGATAGCCCAGTTTGCTTTTGGTCTTGCCTACTGGGAATGTCAAATGAGGATAAAATGAAACTGTGGGTAGATAAAACATAAGGAGGTTTCTACAGTGAAATATGATATGTATTAAAATCAACTTGTTCATTAGCACTCACATTGTGAATTTATTAAACACTCTTGGTTAACAAACAGAGTTCCTAGTTCAGTGTCTAGTGTTGCAAATAGCTGCTTTCTGTTTACAAAATAAATTGCATCTTCTACTGAATAAAGAAACAATTTCATATGGCATTTTATTTCTTTCCAGCTAAGTCACAAAAAAGTTCACTGGTGCCTTACCTTACACATGGAGCAGCCACAGGCTGCTCTGAGGAGCTGTGTTCACTAAAGGGCCTCCTTGTACAAACTCCGTGTAACACATTGTATCACCATTTTCACTTCTGCAAAGTAATTTATGCTTACATTAGAAGAATCAGAATAACATTTCATAGAGCTTCCTTAAATTCTTTACTCACACCGAGATTCCTGGACAGTGTCTGTGTCTAGCACTTGGCTGTAGTTAAAGTAGCTCAAGTAATAGCAATTCTAAAAGAATGAATGGGAATGCTCTGTTGGACTTGACCCTACACCCAGCTCCTCTGACCAGACCAAAACATCTTCTAGCCTGGGTTCAAATGGACATTTAGAACAACTCAACCATAAAGGGGAAACAAAAGAATTATCTTAGAAAGAAGTGAAATTAGAAAGTCAAAATGTTTCTGCTCTTCAGGTGAAAAAAATTGAAGCAGGCAGCAAAGTCCAGCAGAGGAGCAGGAAAGGGGATGGAATGGGAGCATGATGTGATCCAGGGAGGCAGGAGCATCCAAGGGCTTCAGCTGGGCACCTTGGGATGGTGGGTGCTGGAAGGGCACTCGGCCACTGAGCACACTGGCACCGTGTAAATCAGCAGAGAGGCAAAAACCTGCAAGCACCTGCTCTGAGCTGGAAGATTTCTGCAGTTTCTTACTCATTATTATAAGAGACACAGAGCTGTTTTTCTAAATATAGAAAAACATACAGTAGAAATTACTACAAAGCACTCTCGATTACTTGGGTATAAATAAAGCAAGTCATGTTCCACTTTTTAGTGCAAATGCTATTTACAGCATCAGAGCCTGTGCTAATTTTCACAGTTACACAACACGCTACTGTTCCATGGAGTCAATAGGACTTTGGAAGTGAAAATGAGGAAAGGTCTCAATCACAGCAAAATATTAAATGGCTACAGGCAACTGTTGTGAAATCAGAAAAAGTACATTCATACTACACATAAAACTGAGCTTTTTAAATTATGATAGTCAAAGAAAATAAGTGCAAATAGATCAGTTGGAAGGCAGGGGTAATAATTAATATTTACACTGTAGTTAGGCTGTTTATGTCTAAAGTATTAAGTACAATTCTTCAGTGTCTTAGGCTGGCATTTGATTGATCTTGCTACTGTAAAACATTCTGGTTTCTAAGCTACCAAACCCCTTTTGTTGTTGTTGTTGTTGTTGTTGTTGTTGTTTTGGTTTGGGGGGGTTTTTTGTTAACTTCCATTTATTTTTATTTGGGAAAGAAGCATATTTTGCAGCACTTTGGGCATTATATCAATTTCTTTCATAGTGATCGTAGAGCAAGCTCTATACTAATGACATCTGAATTAAAAACAACAGAGCAAAAGATTTTTCACTCATAACCTCCCAGCAGAAAAATAGATCAATAATCCAGAATTACTTGTCTCTTTCATAATTCCCTATATAAAATAACTACTTTATGCTTGATGTAAGAATAAGATGACAAATCCTGGCTTTTGTGGAAAGCAGCTGTTTGCTAAATCCATCTTCAACTCACTGCAAATGAAAATGTCATCTGTAAAGGTCTCTCATTTTTTTAGGATAATTCATCACACTGATTAGGCACCTCCTGAAGCAAGATGTTATCGACTCCTGGTTTGGAAGAGTTAATTCACTGCGCTGCAAACTGATGTGAAATGAAAGAGTTGCCGGGAAAGAAAGTTTTGGCTTTGATATGGAAAATGAGCAGAATGAAACTGAGACATCAAAAAGAGCTTTTTATAGAAAACACTCTGTAAAGCTGAATCAGAATCACAGAATCAATTAGGTTGGAAAAGACCTCTGAGATCATCGAGTCCAACCTGTGACCAGTCACTACTGTGTCACCCAGACCATGGCACTGAGTGCCACGTCCAGTCATCCCTTGAACACCTCCAGGAATGGTCACTCCACCTCCTACGTGGGCAGCCCATTCTGATGTCTAATCACCCTTTTTGTGAAGAAATTCTTCCTAATGTCCCACCTAAACCTCCCCTGGCACAACTTTGCACTGTGTCCTCTCGTCCTGTTGGTCTTTTCCTGGGAGAAGAGACCAAACCCTGGCTACAGCCTCCTGCCAGGGAATTGTAGAGAGGGATGAGGTCCCCCCTGACCCTCCTTTTCTTGTGCTCCAGGCCCTTTTCCAGCTCTGTTTCCCTTCTCTGGACATGCTCCAGCACCTCAATGTCCTTCCTGAATTGAGAGGCCCAGAACTGGACACAGGATTGGAGGTGTGGCCTCACTAGTGCTCTGTGCAGGGGGCAATCACTGCCCTGGTCCTGCTGGCCACACCATTGGTGACACAGGTCAGGTGCCATTGGCCTCCTTGGCCATCTGGGCACAGCTGGCAGAAGTTCTGCTCCAGTGTCCCTGGTCACTCTGGGCAGCAGGAACACTGACTGATGCTCTGTTTGGCGCTTCTTACACCCACTCCAACTGAGCAGCTCCACAGCATCAGGGTGGGAAATAGTAACAGTAAAAAGAAAATTCCTGTTTGTGAAAAACCCCAGCACACATCAACACCACCAAATGTTACTGCTGAGCCCTGCTCCTTGCCTTCCTTCCAGTAAGTGCTAACACACAAAATGTACACAGGCAGGGCTGCATCCCCCAGGCCCTGGGGTAGCAAACAGAATGCAGCTCTGATTGGGAACAATGGCTGATTAAAAGTGCTGCCACTTCCTCCTGGAGGTAAAGGGGTAAGCTCGGCCTCCAAACATTTTTTTTCTGGCAGATTTGGATTTCCAGAGATTGAAACTCTTGTAGTCAATCTCCCCATATGTACAGCCTTTAAAGTGAACTGAAATAGATGGCAGAACTGAAAAAAGAGACTGACACAGTAAATCACAATGATTTATGAGCATTTAGGTATATTGGAAAATTTACTCATTCCCATTTATTTAAAAATAAATACATTACTTATTTATAGTCTTCATTCTCATGCAGCAGGGAGTGCTTTGGGGTTTTCTTGACAAATTGAAGTCATTGGATTTTACCAATTACAGGGTCAAATTCCTCTATCCCTTGGATGGCTGTATATGCAATTTCAGAAGGATGAAATACAGATTTTAGATATTAAAACCTTATTTTATTAGTCATCCTAAGACATCCAACCAATACAAAATGAATCACTGATTTTTCTGTGTCTCTTCCTATTTAGTTGAAATGTTCAAAGGAATGCTTTATGCTGCCATGTAGATATCAGTAACTAAATGTTTGCTAATAATTAGCCTGAATCTTACATTTTTAAATTTCATATATATCCTTTCATTTTATTTAACGAGTTGCCCTCTAGATCCCTTCCTGATGCAGTAAGGCTTGCTTAGCTTATATATTTCAATTGTACATCAGTCTGGAATATTTAAAGTAGCAGAAGCATGTGGCGTGCAGAAGCATGTGGCAAATTTTGGGAATGGGATAAACAGGAAGCACAATAAACATGATCAATATTCCCTTCTTTTGCTGACAATTTTAGTCCCTGAAACTGTAAACACATAATGCCAAACCTTGGCATCCAACCTTAGGGAGCTTACTAAATCCATGCCACTCCTCCAGAGACTGCTGATTAGGATAATCAGTAACAATTTCATGTTTGGGTGTTTTTTAAAACATCTTTCTGATGAAATAATGACTTTTAACCTCCCTATCAGTTTTCTGATCTTTTGTAAATCCCCTAGTTATTTTTCTGTTAATGAGATGAAACTGAAATTGGTATTTCAAATGTGATCACAAAAGTGAAAACAAGGCAATACATGCTGGTCTAGTGGGTCATCTCTGCTGCTCATTGTTTTGGGTTGTTTTTGTCTTTTTTTGGGTTTTTTTTTGTATACACTTGTCTGATGCTGTTTCCAGGTTTCATCCAGCATTTCTGTCATCCAGGCTTGTCCCACCCCTGGAGCAGCTCTGTCCTGGATCACATCACCTTAGCAATACCCCGTCACACCTGGCCAGGAGTGCTGCAATTTCTTCTTTTCAGTCTGCATTTGCATTATTGCATTCTTCTGGTGTTTGCATGTCAGAATTCATGTTAATTCTGGTAATTCATGATAATAATCAGCTTCCTTCCTTATTTCCTAAATGACTTATCAGTTTCCTCCTTTTGAAATAATTACAGAAGTAGCTGGGCAAAGGGTGCATGGCTGGGAATACAAATTCTAAGCAAAACTATCAATTAAATAAGTCTGAACTGCAAAAGTCCACAGAAACAGGCAGACAGTCCAACTTAATAAAGCAGCAAAAGAACATTTCAACTGCCAAAACTCCTCCACAAACCTTGGATGGAAATATAATTTGGAATTACAGACATGTACTATAAAGAGAAAATACCACAGAGTGTGTTATTATAATAGGAAGGAAACAATAAAGAATTTATTAAAATTCTTGAGATAAAGAAATTTCAGAGTCAGAACTCCAGTTCTGGTCTTCACCCTACAAAATCCGTTTTGTATTACTTAGCTGAGAATGGAGAATGAATTTACTCTGTTTTAATTAAATAATCTACAGGCATTTAGAACCATTATTAGTTTATGTTTGGCTGAAAGTAACAGTGAGATTTTGAAAACTCTGAAAACAAATTAAGGGTATAAGGTTCATATATTTGCATGATTACTTTGATTTATGGGGATAAAACCAGCATTTGCACCCCCTGGTCACAACAGTAGGAAGCTACTTACCTTTGTACAGTTCATTAATTGGTTTTTTATTGTTTTGTATTTGATTTTGCAAATTTGGACGTGGCACAGGAAATTAACAAGACACATGAACAGAAAGGCCAGACTGTTTTACTAGACATAGTAGCAAAAGAAAAACAAACAATTTCGTAGAGGATCCTATAAATGTTTATTTGCAGGCCTGACAACAATCAAAAAATGGATAAAATGCTAAAAGAATCTGCATTGTTGACTAAGTAACAATAAAAATGCCCGGGGGTTTTGGGTACTTCCAAGTCTTGCAGTGATGTGTTGGTGATCCCCAGCCCTGCCTGAAACCTTCTGCACTGCCAGTGCTCATCTAAACAGCAGCAGGCAGGTAACAACTGCTTCCAGTTCATCCCATCTTCCTCCTAATCCTGCTCGAGCTTTTATGCTTTAAACACAATTTGCTTTAGCTTTTCCAGCTACATTTCTGTTGGGAAGATGTAATAATATGCCTTTACATTTTCTCCACAAGACCTGTCCTGTTTGTTTTGGTTTTCATGGAATAAAATACCTTAGCAGTGGTGCCTTCTGTGTTCTCATTGTATTGGATTCAAATCCTGTGGATGCTGATTCCCACCTTGGAGCCTGCACTTTGTGAACAGCAGCTGACACTGTTTGCCCTACTAATTATCATAGGGATTGTTTCTTTCCTGTGATACTCTTCAGGTGGGTCAGCAAGCTGCTCTTGTTTTCTGCACAGCCCTGTGATCACAGAACCACAGAGTGCTTTGGGTTGGAAGGGACCTTAAAGACCATCGAGTTCCAAACCACTGCCATGAGCAGGCATGCCTTCCACCATCCCAGGTTGCTCAGAGCTCTGTTCAACCTGGCCTTGAATATTTCCAGGGATGGGGCACCCACAGCTTCCCTGTGCCAGTGCCTCACCACCCTCACAGTAAAGAATTTCTTCCTAAATCCACTCTTTTTCAGTTTGAAGGCATTCCCCCTGTCCTGTCACTCCAGACCTCTGTAAAAGCCCCTCTCCAGCTCTCTCATAGGCTCTCCTTAGGCACTGGAGGGGCTTTAAGGTCTCCCTGGAGCTTTCTCCAGGTTGAACAGCCCTGCTGTCTCAGCCCCTGTCACAGCAGAGGTGCTCCAGCCCTCTGGCCAGCTCCATGACCCTCCTCTGGACTCATTCCACATCTTTCTTGTGCTGGAGGGCCCAGACCTGGATCACTAATCCTGCAGGAAAGATGCAACCAGAAATACAGCCATGGATGGAAGCAACACCAGGACTTCCCCTTTTGGCAAGGGCCAGGTTTTAGATCACCCTGAGCAGGCTTCCCCTGTCCTCTGACAGCAGATTCCTGATCCCTTTGACATTAGGTGGAAGTGCTTCACGGACTCCAGTACAACCAGAATTTGTCTCTGACCAAAACAAAGGGGAAAAAATTCCAAGTAACTTGAAGACAAATGTACAAAACACCACGTCAGTTTTGACACATCACTCTGATGCACAGGTAGGTCACTAATAAAATATTTAACCTCTCAGTATTCCTGTTTGAAAAAACACCACCACCATCTGAATTTGGAAAGTTCTACCTGCTGAACTGTGACACAGCAGTGCAAGCATGATTTATCATCTCATTAGCAATGTAGAGGAACAGAGCATTTTCCAGTAACTGCTGTTTATACATGACATTACATGGCATGTCATAAATGCGCAGTCCCCAAATATTTCTGTTTACAAGCTGCCACATGGAGAAGCCAACTGGCATCTTGTTTAGATACTGATTTCTGACACGTGCTTTGTATACAGAAAAACCTGATTTATGAAATGTGAGATGGAAACTTGACAGGTTTTTTCAATACATACAAAAATAATTGACAGCACATAAATCACAACAACATCCAGAACACACTTCTAAAAGCTTAAACTGCTTCTTTTTAAAATTGGCTATGATTTTGCAAAAATATTGTAAGTTTTTAGCTGAATTGGGCTCAAGTTTCTTATAATTTATACAAAAGGTTCTAATAGGCTGGATGCTTTAATGACAAAAAAGGGCTGATAATCCAAGTCTGAGGCAGTAAGACTGAGCAAAATATGAGAGTGAGGAGACAGAAGGGAAGGCTAAAGCCCTTCAATCCCTAACTTAGACACTTGACCTTGTATGAAGTATTTTAAAACATATTAAGTATGGGCTAATACAATGGCTAAAGTTTATGTAGCTTGTCCTTGACTGACCTGGGTGGAGCAGTGCTAATTTACTTAGAAATGGTAGAGAATTTTTTTTTAAAGACAAAACTACTGTTATTCTGTATGGGATAACTGTAAACCCTTTAAATAGGGTATTTTCTCAAGTGAAAAGTTTAGACAAAAAAGGATCAAAACCTTTTTCTTCCTCCTTAGTTTTGGTTTTCTTTCCTTTCCTTCTTTTACCCTCAGCCTTCTCTTTCACCCTCTTCTATTTTGCTTCAGAAAAAAAATGCAGAAAAACAAACAAGAAAGGTAAATAAAGATGAATATGGCAAGAGTTTGTAATTTTTTAGTTTCACTGAAGACAAATGAAAATTATAAAAGAAGGAAGTTCCATAATAATTTGTGGTCTTTCGACTAAAAGTGACAATGGAATAAAATGTTGATATAGATCAGGTAAGGTGTAACAATCTACAATGGTGTCTTAGACATTTTATTTTGTAATTTCTAAAAGTGACTCAGAACACATGAAGCTCAGAAAATAATTTCATTCCCTGGATCTCATGGCTTTGTCTGAAAAGGGAGAACATCTCCTGCATCAGGGAAAGCACAGGAAAAAAGCCTCTGGAAGAAGCAGCTCCCAGAGCACCACGAGTGGCATCAACCATCAAGGGAAGGTTCCAGCGAGCCTTGGTGGGCTAATTGGACAGGGCAGAGTTAAGAGGACCTTGAAAGCCGAGATTGCCCATGCTGCAAACACCTTTCTTTAAGGGCTGAATAATCTGAATAAAGCTGCTGATTTTCCTCCATGATGTGGTCTTGCTTATTCCTCAAAAATCCTGACTTTTATTGTCATCACTGCCAACAGCAGCAGCAAGCAGGGTAACAATTTACTGTTTGTTAATTAAACAATAAAATGCATTAAAAATCCCTTGTTTTCTTTCCAAGAAGCCACAATCCTAACTTAAATTTTATGTGTAAGTCAATATGAGACACAAATTATGCCAGATGAAAGGCACACACACTGTGCAGCCTCAGACTGACACCACCCAACAGCATCACACAAAACCTGGAATTCAGAACTCTGGGTGCTCTGGGAACGATCACCACCATCATTACACAAAATGCTCTGACATTTCCCTACAGCAACAAGACACTTTTGAAGAGACAAAGGCAACTGAGAAATGGCAGTGAAGCAGAACTGGAGGATGTAAAACCAAGCACTGTGGAACTCTCCAGAGCCATGACTGGGTTGTGCCAGATGACACCTCTGCCCAGAGACAGCACCTTGTTCTGGGCACGGCACCACAGTGCTGAGAACTCCTCAGCTTTTAAAAATCACTAGCAGTAAATCATCTGGTGTGTGAACCTTTGTGCCCCACAAGCCTGTCCTGTAAGGGATATGACCCTGAGCACTCCTGCTCTTTGTGCCATGCATTAGATCCTTCTGCACGAGGACTTAAAGCTTCCTGGAGGTCTGTGACCACTCTGCTCTCTGCAGGTACATTCTCTTCAGTGATGTTTGCTGGCAAGGATCTCTTATTTGCCTGTGTTTTTGTCACAAGAGAATATTCTGCATTCTGAAACCAGCTACTTCACTTGCAGAAGTGTTCTGTAGCTTTTCTAGCATCCAGTAGTGTATTCCACTGCAGTAAATGCTTTGTTTTCCCAATAAATTACTCGGGAAATTAACAGCTCTCTCATTGAATGATGTAACTGTTACTCACAGATTATCTGTCAGTCTAGATGTCAAAATATTTTTATTGAGTGTGTACTTGCAAATGCAAAAAGTGACTGTAGGATTTTGAGCTCGGATGAAGTTCACTAAATTTCAGAAAATAAACCGATTTTTCCATATTATATTCAGCTTTTTTGTTATTGAAGGATAAATTGAAATAAAATGAGGGCAAAAACCTGCATGAGAAACACTGACACTGCCTGCCTTACTCTAAACCAAAACACTTCCCATTAAAAAGTCAGATTACCTATGGATAGGACTGAACAGTGGACAGGTCAAGTGGCAATGAGGTGTCTGTGGTGGAGGGTGACACAATTTCTCTCCCTGCTTAGACAAACAGCAGGATATGCTTTACATTCATTTTACAGTGACAGGGAGGAAGCCTGGAAAAACACACTTGTGGGGCACACACATTTCCCCTTGGAAGAGTGATACATTTGAGTTAGAAACTCAAAGGCTGAGTAGAGAGGGACAACTGTGCAGTGATTTCCATTACAAGTCTGTGGAGGATGGCCAAGAAAGGAGAAAAAGAACGAGAGCCAACTGGGAGCATGTAAATACATTAATCTGAGAAGCTGTTTTTAAAATACTGCTATGTATCAATAAACAATGGAACCTTTAGGCATCAGTCTGGGATACAGGCTGGCTAATTACCTCTATTCCCCCCATTTCTCATGTATGCAAGAATAAAAGCCTCCCCAATAACCTGCTGGAGGCCTATTCCATCCAGACTTCCTTTAAATGGAAAAAGAGTTGCTGTTGCTTTGTTCAAGGACTGTGCTCCAGACATAGAAAATCACATGAAAGCAAAAGCTGGTGTTGACAGAAGAGAAACTTCTCACCTGGTGCTCACCCTACTTCTCCCTATATTCACTATTACAGGCAATTCCTGTAACAGGAATTTGCACTGTGCCAGGCCAGCAACACCCAAATTGCTGCTGTGGCAGAACTCCTGGCTCAGCTTCATGCTGCAAAGACTCCCAGGTACATCCAGAAGCTTCTCTGCCCGTGTGCCACAGCTTGGATGGATCAGAATCTGGAGCCAACGTTGTGCAGTGTGATGAGGACAATCAGGAAAGGCAGCAATCAGAGCTCTACTGGTGCAGGTTGATTTTTGTTCCCTACCTGGATTGCAGCCCAGAGGGTGGCTGGGAAGGGGCCAAGAGAGGTGCTCTGGTAGGTCCCATTCTCCTCCTGAGGAGAGGGAAATAGACTTTCCTGAAAAGAAGTCCTGAAGAAATATGACAGGAAGCCTTTAATGATCTGCTTCAGAGATAAGACAAAACATTGCTGGGTATCTCTTTATGACTAAATATCTTTTGTAATTGTTGGACTCTGTCCTAATTGGCTTTGATACATAAGAGGCCTGCTTTGTGAGCTGTTTGGTTAAAACATGTTGTTCTGTTCTGCTTCCTTTCAGATGTTCTATGGATAACATTATTAGGCTTACCTTTTTGTTCATTCCCTATAGCATTTCTATGCTAGTAGAACATCACACACATGCTCTTAATTTGATTCAATCACTGAATAAATTGCCCAACTTTAAACATGAGATTTATATCATTCTATTTTAGTGCTTGTGCATCCACTGATTGCCTGGAAGTTTATCTGGTTCATTAAAGCATGGGTGCATTTAAATTTGCATTTCTTTATTTTTTGGTAACACTTTTATTGAAGTGTCCAGTATTTTACTAGAAGTTCTCCAATTATTTTATTAATAAATAAATAAGTTATTTAATTAACTAATTCCATTCTAATCTTTGCAAGTTCTGTATCTTCACTAGCATGTTCACAATACAGATCCTGATTTCATCTTGAACCTCTTGGCTCTTTGCAATTAATAGCACGATCCAAACTGCTGTCTCTTGTACCTTCCACAGCAAAAAGTTATTTAGAGCACCCTCCCTTTTAGATAAAGTAAAACTCTGCTGAAACTGGAGGATGAAGTTACCCCAAATTCTGAGAAGTGAGAAGCAGCTGTACTTTTTGGAGGAACTGGAAGCTGTGATAGGAATCCCAGCTCACATGGCAAGGCAGATGATGGCTGTCAGTGACCTGAGTGCTGGAGCCCACTGAGCCAGCCCAAGGTAAGGGCTGTGCATTCTTCAGGGGAGGTGTGAGTTATCTTTGAACACAAAAAGATGTTACAAAGGTGGAAACAGCCAGAAAAGTGATGGAGTAATTTTCTAGAAAACACCTGGAACTCTGAACTGCAACTCTTCTGGTTTCCTTCGCATTTCAAACCAACTGAGATCTTTCTGCTCAGGAATATGCCTTCGTGGACTCCTGGTGAAGAAATGCATTTATTGTTGTGAAGAAACAACTTCCAATAAATTCAATTTACTAAAGAAATCTATCTGCAAGACCATATAACTGCTTACATCAAAAGGTATAACAATGTTTTAGAAAAATAATCAGAAATTTCCATAAAGCAGAACTTCATTTATCTCTGAAATAAAACGTTAACAAATTTCCACAACAAATAAGCCTGCATGCTTCCCTTTCCTCAATATATGCTTGTTTTCATTAAATTTTACTGAGCTGAATCTTATGTATTTCTCATCAATAGAAATTTGGCCAATCTGCAAAATCTGAAGTACTCTCCCTGATGTAATTTTACTAGTTACTCTGAAGTCATTAGCTGGTATTATTCTTCCATTTTAAATACCCACAGGCATGATTCTAATTTTGAGTACAACATTTAAGCTTCTAATACAAACAATTACATGTTCATGGGAAAAAACTTTCTGAATGTTAATGTAGAGGAGGAATCACAGTGCACATGTAAAGGCTGCAAAGCAAGGAGATAGTAGTTAAAAGTTTAATTTTTAATCTTTAACCCTCATGGTCCTAACTGTTTATTTATCATTACTTTAAACACTTTTCTCAATGGACATCTCTAATTTCTAAACTTCTCAATAAGCATAATGGAAACATTTTAAAGCTGGGCTTAAGAGGGAGTGGTTAGTTCAGGAAGATAATCTTTATAGTTATAAACCAAAGAATTAATATAAAAGACAAAAATTCTTTCCTAAAAGTTTCTGTAAATAGTGACATAAAAAAAAGTCTAAGAACAGTAATCAGATGAAAAAAAAATTGGTAAGAGTTTTCTTTAGAATGAAAGAAGAGTGTGAACTATTTTTCTATATAATCTACCAGTTTCATCAGTTGTAGATTATGTTTCTTTTTTAGCCTTGCTGGCTGTGTAGAACTTGCTCCTTTTTGCCCATGCTCCACTGGGAAAGAAATGTGTACACAGGTAATACAGCAAGTGTTATCTGGAAAAATGAGTTATTCCTCCTTCTCTGTGGATCAGGAGTTTGATTCCCAGTAACAGCTGCTGTATCAGAACAGTAAAAAAAGAGATTGTGATAAAGACCAACAGCAATTTGCCCAATTCTTCCAACTTAAAATCTAACCAGCAAGCTAATAAACAATTACTCAGAGGTAGTAAGGAGTTAGTAGTAGGTCATTTCTATGGCTCATAAGCTTTTAGAGGTACCAGGTTTTTGTAATTTTTAACTTGGTTTTTATTACTGTGATAGCAATCTGCAGTCAACCTCACAAGATGCAATCATTTTACTGTGCTGGGCAGCCATCCACCAGCTCCTCAGGCACCGCTAGGAACAGGCTGAACGTCCTTACAAAACAATCTCAGGATTCTTCACAGCAGCTGTCAGCAGTGATGCAAGATTTATTAACAAGACAAGATTTAATTGAATTCAGTATGCTACTCAGTAATGCAACCACTGTATCATTCGTTCTGGCATTTGATTTCACATTACATTGATGTTATTCTTAAATATTTTTCAGCATGCCACACAATATTGCACAGGGATAATGACCATAAAAGTTGTCTGGAAGTGGCTTTCACCTCCTGTCTAGAAGTTCTTGTTTTTTTGTTTTTTTTTTTTAATTTGAGGATTTTTGGTTGGTTGATTTGGGGTTTTTTTTTTATTTGGGTTTTTTTTTTTTGGAGCAGGGTGGAGGCTATTTCAATGACTGCCTCAGTTTCCAATATAGCTTTGCAAACAGTTAAATCAGTATTGCTGAGGGATGGCACAGGGTTAGTAACAGTGGCAGGGAGGGGACTGTCAAAAGCAGAGGGTGCTTTTCCCAAATAAATGTCATGGGACCCCTCCTGAGGCACCATCATTTTGGTGACCCAGCTTGTCATTTTTGCCAAAGTGCTGACACAGTCATTTGTTTGGCTAAGACTAGGGGGAAAAACCAAACCAACCCCAAACCACATGATCCTTTCTGCTTTTTGTCAGACTCTTTGTCATTTTAACACAACATTCATATTCTACACATCTAGTGGAAAACATGATAGGGAAAGAAAGAAGAGCTGGAGTGACTGGTCAGAAGAATTCAGCTACAGAAAAGGCCTTTGTCCACTCACTGCTCAAACCCTCCTCACACACTTGGCTCTTTCCTCTCCTCTTTGTTCACAGACTCACAGGATGGGTCAGGCTGGAGGGGACCACTGTGGCTCATCTGGTCCCACCTCCCTGCTCAAGCACATGGCACAGGATTGTGTCCAGAGGGTTCTGGAAGATCTCCAGTGAGGGAAGCTCCACAGCCCCTCTGGACAATCTGTTCAGTGCTCAGTCACTGCACAGGAAAAAAATTCTTCCTGTGGAAGTTGAGGTGGAACTTCTGGGCATCAGCTCATTCCTCCTGCCCCACTCCAGGGCACCACCAGCTGCTGTTGGGATCTCCCTTTCTTGTACAGCATCAAACCACCCACCTATGGCAGGGTTTGGAACCAAACCACTGCACCTGGGAGACACAAACTGTGATCCTCCTACTTGCAGTTCCCATGTGTTTTTTGCAGACCACTGACAAGAAGCACTGCAAAATTAGTAACCCCTAATAGATATGAAAAAATTCAGCTGATTCATAAAAAAGGTTTAACAGTAGGGGTTTTGTTCTTCACTAACCATATATATTGTATTCAGCTGTTTTCAGAGACAGAAGCATAAATAGTGCAGGATGTCTCGTTTAGCATGGGTTAATGTAACAGAAACCAGGAACAACACTGCATTTACAAGAAAACCTGGGTCTTGCTCGATTTCCTGAAAAAAAGGAACTCTGATAAGCATTTAAATTTTGAAAGCTTATCTGGACTGATCCATTAAAAATAGGGCTTGATCTTTACTGAGCAGAAAGTCTATTAAGGTATTCCAGAACCTGGAGGTTTACATCCTTGTGATGGTGGGATTTTTCATTAGAAATATGCCCGCACTGAAAGAATATATAATAAAAACAAAACAAATCACTTACTAAAAATCCCAAACCAATTACATGATCGACAACAGAAGTAATTAAAAATCACACATTTGTCCTCTTCTTTGTATAGGAAACAAAAACTATGATCTGAACAGGACTGAGATAAATTTCTCAAGACTGTATCCTGGCCCTTTTTTGTATAGATCACCCTTGGGAAGAAACGTATCCATGCACTTTCAAACTTTTATGTCTTTAAAATAGTGCCAGGTGCATCATTACTTTCATGGTCTCTAGACCAGACTGGAGTAGCTTGGATGCCTTAATGTAAAGCATCTGAGTTCATCAGGGGACGTGGATATTTTTTATTGAGAGGAAGGAATATTAGAGGGACTTTCTTCTCAGTGATACTAAGAAGCCATTGGACAAATGTTTTGTTATGTGAAGATTTGAATTTACAATTTCCAGTGAAATTTTGTCTATCCGCTAGTGGCAGAAAAACAACCAAGTTAAGGATATCAAAGCTTTGGAAAATATTGCAGATTCCCAGTGAAGCTTCCCTATGCTGCCCCAATTCCCAAGAAACTTTTGTCCCATTGAGACTAATGGCAATTTCCTTCCTCTCACTCAGCTTTCAGTTTGGGATTACATATCCATGGAGAAAAACACTGTTTTGACTTTCCTCACAAGAGAAAACCACCACAGGTCTCATTTACAGACAGAAAAACCAAAACACCATTAGAGAAGAACATCTCACAAACTGACTCCAGTAGCACTGAGTATATTTACACAAATACACAACTGCAAACTTCCAAACAGAAACCAAACTGTACCTTGAGAAACTGTAAGGTGGGAAATTCTCCCAACCGTTCCCAGGGATTTCCTGTTTCACAGGTTCTCAACTGAATGAAGTGCAGCTGAAGGGGGAAGCAAGGAAAAATGTACTTAAAGGCAGGGTTAGCTTTGGATTTTATGAATGTCAAGCTGTGGTAGAAACTACTTGTCTTCCTCACATCATCCTGGTGCTTGCAGCTCTGTGAGAGGCCTGATCCAACTCTTATTGCCATGCAGAAGACACAGTGGAGCACGCCTAGAGAAATTCTAAACATAACCTGCCTCTTTGTAATAGCAAACTTAATAAAAAAACAGCAAACAAAAAAAAAGCACGTTTCAGTTTGGCGTTTTGCTTATCTTCCAGTTACATATGATGAACACATTTACATGCTTTGAGTACAACCCCATTGTGTCCTACACATCAAATTAATGGAATGCCACCTCATTTTGGGAAGATTCAAAAACAGAAGAGAGTTGTCCTACAGCAACTAAGTCTGCAGATGGAAGCATGATGTTTTATTTCATTTGGAATGCCCTGACTCACCCATTGTTGAGAGGGAATCCTGAACTGCTTAGACAAGGATGGAGAACTGCCATTGTTTTACTAAGTGCAAGATGGAGCTTCCTGAGGCTTTGACTCTGCCACACCCAATGTCCCAAAGCTGCTCCTGCTGTTTGCACCTTTAAAACTCTCACCTGGGCACAATTACAAGATTTAGTATCTACCATTGCCTGTGCAAAACACCTGATTTTAAAAGTGGCTGATGTTGTAAGAAAAAGACAATGAGAGACTACAGCCAAAAAGTGTTCAGATTAGTTATTGAGGATTTTGTCCTTTTAGACATCCACATAAAAAGCAACATACACAACAGTTGAGGCTTTTAACATAAGTAATTCCCAGATACTTTCTCAAAAAGATTTGTGTATGAAACACTAAATTAAATCCAGTAAGAGCATGTGGCATCCTCTGTTCTTGGAGAAAAACAAAAATACCAGATAATGAAGTATTTTGGATACTATTGGATTCTGTCCCAGGATTGACAAAAGTTAACAAGATATCCCTTCACCTGGTTTGCTGAGCATCAGGATTGGCTCTTTTCAAATGTTTACACAAAAACCATCATAATTTTTCC
This sequence comes from Camarhynchus parvulus, assembly GCF_901933205.1. NCBI lineage: Eukaryota > Metazoa > Chordata > Aves > Passeriformes > Thraupidae > Camarhynchus > Camarhynchus parvulus. The sequence goes on along the minus strand of NC_044571.1, from coordinate 6,759,165 downwards.
TCAGAGCTGGTTTAGAAATGTGATTTTTCACTTCCAAGGCAGAAAACCAGTAGGCTACAAAGGTATCAGCCCAGCAACTAATATTAAGTCAATACATATAAAAACAGAACAGAAACAAAAAGATGGAATTTTTTCCCTCTTCTTTACAGCATTTGCCAAATTCTATGAAGTTACAACTGTCAATCTGAAAACAAGTTAATATAATAAACACAGTATTTTATTAAATTCCTGCATGGAAACACATGCAAGAAATTTCAGTTTCTCTGCACTGTTCTGGAAGAGCAGAAATCCTTGTTCAGGATCATCTCCTGTCAAAAAAGTGATTTCTTTGGAAAGTGGCAAGTCATAAACTGCCACATCTGGTTCCTAGGGGGAAGACAGACATTCACCTAAAACTATTACCATAAATTAAAGCATTTCCACATTTGGAATGCACACCAAAGACACAACCAAAAGTGCTGGAGGTGGGAGGTACAGGGTCAATTGGAAAAAAGATCTAAAATACCAACAGTAGCACTGTAAAGGAACCACCTCCTGGACAAGGATAATTTTGGAGATTATTTATTTCTCCAAGTCAGCAGAGACTGTCAGTTAGTATAACATAGATCTATATACTGCAAAAATAGTATACAGATATTCTAACAGTTGTTTCTTCTACTGGTAGAGCTTCAGCAAAGAGGTCCCAGTGTTCGTGCTGGCATGCAGAGAACTGGTCTCTCTTACACAGAAAATCTACAGAACACCCCAAAATGCCCTGATTTTTGAGTGCCATCAAACAGCTCAGAACACAGTTAAGGTGATGACACAAATTCATGGTTTTCCATGTTGGGATGAATTGCTGCCGTGTTGCTGCACAGGGATGGATATTGCTGCTTACCTGGTGACTGTGTGGACTCCTTATGACCATGAATTACCACTAAACCCCCAGATGAGTTCCAGCATTAAGCCTTTCAAAGACAATCCAGGTTTTAAACTGATGCTAACCAAGGACCGAGAGGGCAATAGACAAAAATGACCATACAATTCAAGCAAGACAGAACAATAATAATTAGGGTCTATAACCAGAGCATTTAGACTTTATTTTAAAAACTTTCATTTAATAAAACCCTGTATTTTCTTTCTTTATAATAACCAATTTCCTAGACTAGTTCACTCCCCTTACTACCCAAAGCTAGCAAAGTGCTTCTGAGATTAAAAAGCAAATTTCTTCAACATAGTGATAAACAGCATTGTGATGACTTCTTTCCTATTTTCAATAATAATTCTCCTATCATGTATTGGTTTTCCTTATTGCCAGCAAAAGCATTTGCCTTTTTTGTGAGGAAAAAACCCCAAAACAACAACCCAAAACTTTGGGGTTTGGATCAGCTTCCTCACCTTCTTGACCACCATATGCTGTTAAAATACAGATCATCACAAAACACCCACCAGAACTTTAATGTGGGTAGTACAAGGAACATGTAAATTGCAGGTACTTTTACTGCAAACTCCTGGACAATAGAAAAGTCACTGCTAAAGTACAAAAAGGAAGCACCACAGGACTTTTGTTCCAAATATCAAAATAGATTAGTAAGTGAAGCTTTTCTTCTTTTACCTTGGAGTAAAAGAAAACAAGTAAGGAAAACAAATGCAGAAAAAGAGAGAGGTGTTCATGAAGCTCCTTTCTCCCTAACTGACCTATTGGCAGATTTTACTAGTTTATGCTGCTTTCCCTCACATGCCAAACAGCCACATATTTCAGGCAGGTTGGCTATAATTTATCAAGATGGCAACAATATAAGTATTAGATTTATGTTTTGTAGAACACAAAATGGCCTCCTGTGGGTTCTGTTGGCCAGCCTGCTTTTTTCTTTGCTGTCTTTCAATACGTGCACGTTGTCACACGAATCCAAGGTTGTCTCACCACGTTCTGCCTGCTCTGCTGCAAAAGGATTTGCCTCATAGTCAGAGGCCTCCTGAGCTATTGACTCCACACCTCAAAATCCTTTCTCAAACAGCAGCATCAGCAGAGATCACACTGGCTCCTGAGCTCCTTCAGACTCTTGGCTAAGGAGGTGACCTCTGCTCTCATTTGCTCAGCTGGCCAAGGCTTGCAGCTGCCCAGAATTTCCAAAAGCAGGAATGAAAACCAAACCAATTGGAACTGATTCAAGCACCACAGTTTTTCCAGGGATGGATCTTGCTGCAGGTGACTATAAAGTATGCTTGGGCTACATAAGACCATGAGATTTGAATTGTATCCAACAGGGACTGATCTACTGCTCCTTCAAATTTCCTACCTGAATTGGGAGTGACAGCAAATAAATAAACAAACAAATAAGGGTATGTGGAAATTCAGTGCCAGTAATTCAGGCAGGGTATAGAGGCTAAGAGTGGCACTGACAGTACCAGAGAGGAAACTCAGGGGTTGTGAATTCAGGTGCACACAAGTTGCAGCTGGACTGGGACTCTGCTTCTACAGTCCCCTGATTTGTTCTGTTGTCCAGCAATCCCTTTCTCCCACTGAGAAATGGTTTTGTCTCCTCTCCTTTCTACCAATTTATACTCAGGATACTGCAAAGTGGAAACTTTACACTTGAGAGTCAACACTGAGAAACAATCTGCATTGAAACCCCACATTTATGGCACATTCCCAACCAGTCAGGCTCCTGGCACTGATTTTGGCACCTGAGGAAACTCTGCTGAGAAAATCCATGACAGAGAACCGTGGACAATACAGATGAACACCGATGTTTGATCATAGTGTTCCCACTATTAGCAGACTATGGCCCATTCCCAGAACCAAAAATCACTTGGGTTTTATCTGGATTTCAAACTTGCAAGTCCTTTAAACAGAAATTCCTGTCTCTCATACCCTCTCAACAAACTGGCTGCTGACTCTTTTATGAAGAAATGCAACATCATCAAACCCAGATGCTTTTTTTTGGTCTTCCTGCATTTGCATCAGAAAGCAGAGCTACATTACAAGAGCCTGCTTTTAAGAGCAGCAGGGACACACTACTCTGAGTCTTCATTTGCATTATTTAAGACTTTGTCTTGACCAGGTCTCCATTCCTGCCAGTCTCTCTGCATCATCAGGACCAGAAAACGCGTGAGGATCCACCTGAAAAACATCACTGACACGTTAGTTTAAACACTTACAGAGGCAGAAATGGCCTTCAGTGTTGTGAGCATGATTGGAGAGGGGCAATTGAAGGAGAACCAGCAAGCAGCAGCACCCACTGCGTAGGCTGGTCTTTGGCCTTCTTCACTGAACTCCCAATGGCAGCTAATGGGTTTTACTTTTGCTTTAGAGCATCTAATAATCATCGAACAGGAAATTCAAATGGGAAAAGCCAGCCCAGACATGGAGCTTCAGTCAGAAATCAGAGAAGGGAAGCAGTGTTGTTATAGAAAGGCGTTCTGATCCATTTCCAGCAAAATGGGAATGAGCTGTGCCCTCACATACCCACAGCAGGGCTCAGCTCCTCGTACACACCACAGCGGAGCCAAGAGTGAATGATCTGCAAACATCTTACTTAAAAAGCCCTCAAGCCTCCTGGCTGTGTGGCACTGTAAAGAGAAACGTGGTCCCTTGGGTTCCTGGTTGAGGTGGGAAGGGTGGAGGAACCCAAGGACGGTGTGCAGGCACAGGAACAAGCGTGGATGTCCCATCTCTGGAAGCGTTCAGGTTGGATGGGTCTCTGAGCAACCTGGTCTAGCGGAAGGTGTCCCTGTCCATAGCAGGCGTTTGGGATGAGATGACTTTTCAAGTCCCTAAAGGCAGTCTGTGATACCCAGGTAACGCTTCATCTACGGGTCGGGCTGGAGCTGCGCTAAGCCGTACAAAGCAGGGAAAGCAAACAGCAAACCCCCTTTCCTTCCCGCGCCTAAAGACGTTCAGAGCTTTACTCACACTCGAGGCGTGCCCAGGAGCCCAAATCCCCCGCTGTCGCTATTCCCGTCCCTCGCGCTTTTCCCGCCGCTCCGGCCGGGTCCGGGCCGGGCCCTCCCCACCCTCACGCCCCGAGGCCCTCCAGGCATCGCGAGACTTGCCGTGCGTCTCGCGCGAAGCGCGCGCGGCGGCTCGCGCCACGTGACGGCCGCGAGGGCGCGCGCGCGCCGGCGGGGCCTGCTCCACCTGTCACGGGCTCCCGGGGGAGGTGGTGGGGGGCGCGTGGGCGAAACCAACGGCGGGGGTGGCCCCCGCCTTTCCGTGCGACCGTTGCCCGCCAAGCAAGCAATTCCCTCACAGTCCCGTTCAGCCCCGTTCCCGCTCCGGGAAACCTTTATTTTCCGCTTGTGCCAAGAGCACCACGCCCGAGGCGGGGCGGGGCGGGGGGTGCGAACGTGCCTACTGCCTCCCGCCGGTGGGACATGGCGCCTTCCTCAGCGGCGTCCACTCCTCCAGCCCGGAGCCCCCGTTACGCAACTCCACCCGTGAGCGCAGCCCTCCCTCGTTCCTCCTCCTCTTCCCACCCCAGCACCCGCCACTCCCGACATCCCCCCACTCTCCCCCGCCGTTCGCTTTTAAAGGCGCATCCCAACCTGCTGGTGCTCGCTAATCGAAAAGCTCGTCTGAGTGACGGCATGGTCGACCTATCACAAACGGAGACTCTCCGAAACCCCGCCTCCCTTATCACTTACCGGCCAATGGCGTGAGGCCGGCGGGGGAGGCGGGCGGCGAAGGCCAACCAAACCGGGGCGCAGCGGCGGCGGAGCGCAATGACTGACGTAAGTCAACAAAGGTCACGTGGGGCGCGGCGGCAGCACCGATTGGCTGCGCGGACGCGGGCGGGCGGGGCTGGACGGGGGGGGGTCGCGGTGGCGGTGCGCGGGGTCCGCGGTGTGACACAATTACAACAACTTTGGGCAGCGGCTCCGGGGAAGTTTGTACGGGCGGCAAAACACACCCCGAGCCGCGGGGCGGGCGGGGAGGGTCCTCCCGGCTCCCCGACACCTCGGCTCCCCGCGCCGTCGGAGGCGAGCGGCGATGTAAACACCGCTCCGCCGCCATCCGCAGCTGCCGCCTCCTCCTCCTCCTCCCCCGAGTCTCCAGCGCTGGGGCTCCCTCCCCCCCCTCCTTCCCTCCCTCCCTCCCTCCCTCCTCCTCCGAGCAGCGGGGCTTCCCCCCGCCTCCCTCCCTCCCTCTCCCCTCCCCTCCCTCCCTCCATCCCTCCCTCCCCCTCCCTGCCGGCTGTTGTTGTTGTAATAAAAGTTGTGGTGTGTGTGTGTGTCGGGCACCCCGCCCCGCCCGGCGCTGGGGGGTGTTGGGGGCGCGCAGGGAGGGGGGGGTGCGATCCGCGAGTTAATTACGCTGCGTTTCCATGAAATCGTGCGGAGTGTCGCTCGCCGCCGCCGCCTCTGCTGCTCCTTTCGGTGATGAGGAAAAGAAAATGGCGGCGGGGAAAGCGAGCGGCCAGAGCGAGGAGGACTTCGCCAGCTTGACAGCCCAGGAGAGAGAAGCCCTATCCGGCCTCGACAGGTACCCGCTCCCCACTGCGCCCCGGCCGCCTCCGTGTCCCGGCTCGGCCCGCGCTCCCTCCGTGTCCCCCCGCTCCCCTGCCCGCGGCTCCCCGTGCGCCGCCGCTCCCGGGCCGCGCTCTGCCCTCGCCCGCCCGCCGCGCTGACTCTCGCTAACGCCGGTGCCTCTCTCTCCCCTCCCTCCCGCCCGCTCCCCTCCTCGCAGCCGGCTCTTCGGATTTCTGAGGCTTCATGAAGATGGCGCCAGAACGAAGGCCTTGCTGTTAAAGGTAAGCGCGAGGGTGGATGTGGAGCGGGGATGGGGGGGAGGGGGGGGGAGAAACGGGGGATGGGGAGCGAGGCGGCCCCGCCGCCCCTTCCCTCGGGACCCCCGGGCCCGCACGGTGAGTGTGTGCAGGGGGTGTGCGGGGGGCACCGCCACCTCCGCGGGGTCTCAGCGCGTTGCTGCCGCCTTTGCCCCTTTCCTTTTTACCCCCCCCTTCCCCCCGCCATTCTCCCCGAGCGGGACGAGGGGAGCGTGGCCATGCGGGTGCCCGTCCAGCCCTGGGACGGGAAAGTGGCGGAACCCGGGGCCGGGAGCGGACGGGCCGGGGGAGGGGGCGCGGGGGCGGAGGGGGGGAGGCGGAGGACGAGGAGGAGGAGGCGGCAGCGGGGGGAGAGCGAGGGAGGGAGGGCGCGCTCGGCGCTGCTGACGTTGCCGCTCCCCGGACCCTCCCTCGTGATTTTCGCCCCCAGCCGCCGGGAGCGGAGCCGGGGCCGGAGCCCGCAGGGAGCGCGGGGTCCGGGCTGGGGCGGGCGCGGTGCTGAGCGGCTCCCGGAGTCCGTCCGAGTGACTTGTTTACTCTGCGGGCCCCGCTGCCTCCATCCAGCGTGCCCGGCCCTCACCGAGCCCCGCGTCCCGCCCGCCGTCCCGGCTTGACAGGGAGCGGGGCGTCCCACGGGCTGCTGCCGCCCGGCCCGGTGTCCGGAGAGAGGTGTTTGTCTCTGTGGAAAGTTGTTGGCCCTGTCATTTAGTTAAGTAATGGCTGCTCCTGTCGGCCCAAGATGGCCGGACAGGGAGGAGAAAGAGAAGGGGGGGGAGGTAAACACGAAACAAACACCGGGAGCGAATGTGGGGAGCGTGGAGCCCCCGGTGAAGGCTGAGGGAAACTCTCCTGCGCATCCCAAGTTCTTTCTGGGCGCTTTCCTGCTGCTTTGCAGCGCCGGTGCCCTCCTTATCAACCTGTAGCACGTTCTGCTGCCCATCCGTGAGCTGCTGACAAAGGCTGTGCGGGCCGAGTGTCTGCCAGCTGTGCTTAAAACACCACACGCCAGGGAAACGTTCGGGTTACAGAATAAGTGGAACTGTTTTTGAAATGCCACACGGCTGAAGCAAAGGGGACAGTGCTACTCTGGTTCCTGCTTCCTGGCTTGTTCCTGTCAGTAGTCTGGCGTTTGACACTGCTCATCCCATTGTTGTGCCCGGACTGTGTCGTGGAGAATTTTTTTTTCCTGCTGCTGGTTTTGGTTGATCTGAAGATTTGACTCTAAAGCGTGTTGAATTGGATAGCCTAGGCCTGTGCTTGGTTTTGGGTGTTTTATTTCTGGCAGGATTGGAAAAGCTCAATGTCAGGACGTGGGGGGAGGGGGGAGGGATGGAAGGAGAAGCGAGTACACTTTCCTTTCTGCTTATATTTAAAAAGAAAAAAATCTCGCGGTTTCCTTTCGATTTTCAGAGTTATTTATAAGAGCACTTCTTCCCATTAATCAAAAAGGTAGGGGAGTGACATGTCAAACCAGTTAAATAATGTACATTAACTGTTGGTGGACCAGAACTCGTGTCTGCTGTGTGAATGCTGCTGAGGCTATCAGAAATATTAGACCGAATCCTGTATGGGATAGAGCTTAAGGATGCCAGATAGAAAATAAAAGCTTCACATCTCATTAGATCATCTGTCGCATAAAATCCCTGGTTTAAGTTTTATTTTGCATGCTGTAAAATTAAGTAGTGCAAGGAGCAAATCAGCCTATTAGTTGAGTTTTGTGCCTTTCTTTTGTGTAATGCTTTTTTTAAAATGCCAGTCAATTGTAATTTTAGTATATAGGATATGAAGTTGCAGGGCGTTTGGCTAGTTTTGAAGTACGTTTTCAGAAATACCTATGTATGTTCTTTTGCTGTATTAAGCTGTGAGTCCATGCAATGAATACTAAAAAAAATCCCCAAGCAAACCAAATATTTTGCTATTTCACCTCAGTTTTCAGATGGTGTTTTGTACGTTTATGAATTGCACAGTAACTCATGAAGCATGTTCTTTGTAAAACTTGTCTCTGAGAAAGGTAGATTATTTAAGGAAGTAGAAGGATTAAAATGTTGCTGTTCAGTGTAGAGATGTTCGAGAGGAATTTCTTGGTTTGAACCAGTTTCAGTTTTGTTTGTGCTCTTTACTTTGAAGGAACGTGCTTGTGTTTCTGTTACCGATAAGAAGTTGCTATTTTTAAGGTATTTTCTGCTTCGTTCCTGTTCTGTGTGAAGCTTTATGCAATTTATGCTCTATTGAGGGCTTTAGAACAATTAATCTAGCAGACCACTTTAATTCAATGTAGCAGTTATTTTTATAGTAGAAACTGTGGCCGAATATATGTGCAGTTAATTAATAGGTTTTACAGCGATAGCAACAAAATGTTTCCTTTTGTGCGTGGAGCAACAACAGCTAACAAAGACCCTAGACTACATAATTATGAAATCCTGACTGACTGATTTAAGAATCTAGAAGGCAGCACGTTACAGTGTGAGATTTATGTGCAAGTGTAGCAGATAAGAAAAACCATTGAGTCATGTTTCCAGAGGAATTCTTCACAAAGGCAGAAATTTATCAGTGCTCCCCTCGATGTGAGAGGAGCACACCTACTATTGAACCTTTTCCAGAGGCTGCCAGGCTGGGGCAGTGAGTGCTGGCAGTGCTCCCTGGTTACCTGTGTGTGAGGTGGCAGGAGCAGGGTACATGTCTGGGGAGGCTCACGGGAGGTTTTGGGTTGTAACTATTTGGGGAGCAACTCCCTTCCCTGCCTGGATACTTGTGCAGCAGGAGGAGTCTGTTCTGGGCTTAAGTTTGGTGCCTGGGTGCGAGAAGACACTCCTTATTTTCGGTGGGGTTCACTAAGGTGTGCGTTGGCTTGGAGGGGATTGCAGGAGGCCTTTGCAGTGGGAACTTTGGTTTAACAAAACCACACCCTGACAGGATTTAATAATAAGAAAACTGGGATCTCTTTGAGGGTTGGAGGGGGCTTCATGTCTAGAGCTTTAATTTAATTGTGGGTTCTCTTTGTGCTGCAGTCCCCCGTTTTTTGGTGGTTTTGCTTTGTAGGATGTATGGGGCTGTAGTATCGTGAACTGAGCCAAGCTGTGTTGCTGGGTGTAGCAAATCAAAAGGGCAGCTTGCACATGAGATCTGTACAATTTTATGAATTATTGAAGGTATAGATTAAGGGTCAGGAATATTGTAATGTTGCCCCATGTATTGGGTATGTGCTAAGCCAAAAGAAACTTTCCTGTAATGATGTACACGCTGTGAGTTTGTCTGACAAAGGAATGGAATTTTCTGTTGCCAAAAATTTTGCGTTTATTTTGCAGAAAAAGGAGCTTGAAAATCATAGTTTGCAGTTAGTGTGGTTTTGGGAAAGAGGGGAGGGAAATTAAGAGATCACCTTTCAAACTGGTTGAAATGCTGGAAATCCAACGTAGTCAGTCTTGTGCAGGAGAAAGTGCTCACTGTTATGCTTCCGTAGTTGACAAGAACATTAACGTGAAGGAGGAAAAAAAACCCAAAACAAAAACCCTGCTGGTATCTTGATGTCTCTTTCTCCCAGGAAGGCATTCTAGCGGGAGGTGAAGCTTAAAGATTACTTGAGGGGGGAGGGTGAGGATATCCATTGTATTGGAAGTGAATTGCGAAGCATTTCCTTCTTTTTCTTCCTTTTTTTTTTGTTTTGTTTTTGATGATGTTTCCAGTGTTTAGCCAAAGTTGACTTGATTGCAGTGACAAACCATCGTTTCATAAGCTGTAATTGGCATCTATACAGATGTAGGTTGATGTAGCTGGTCTGATGTATTGGGTATAAGATGCTTGTTAATTCCTATTCATTGAGTTTAATCAGTTTGTCATATCCTGTGGACAAAAACTGAAGCATGTTTCCATTTAAAAGTATTGATGTTGAAGTCGATTTGGAGAGATGAAGTAGTTCCACACAATATGCCATGTTTTAGTCTGTGTTACCTCTCATGGTTTAGCAGCCCTTTTGTTTTCCAGCTGATTTTAAAAATGGTATTTCCTTTGTGTGAAGGCCACATGTGTTGACAAAATTAACAGCGTGCTTATCTGTGCTTTTATGAAGCTTACAAAATATATGCACAGTGACAATATTCTTTCATTTTTCTTACGGTTTTAGTGTTGCTTGTTTAAAAATAGTTTCAGACAATGTGAATTAGTATATGTTGGCGTTAATGTTAATTTCCTACTAATCCATAATAAAATATACACAGTTTTATTTATAACAAACTGCTTGAAAAATAATTATGCAAGAAAACATTTTAGCAGGTTAATCTTAGTGTAGTAAACTGGTTTTTTTTTCCTTTTTCAATAACTAGAAAGATTTTTGGCTTGATTTATTTTCTTCAAAACAAAGAAATATTGCTTGAAAAAGAATTAAGAATGTTTGTCTTATATAAAGACAGTACTGGGAATTGAGAAACTGGAAATTGGTACCAGGAGACGTTGGTAAGGCACTCCAGGAAGTGGGCAGCCTCTCCAATTTCTGTAAATTTGTATCTGAGTTCTTCCTTTATGTTTGGGTTTGTTTTTTTGTTAATATGTTGTGCATTTCCTATTACTGGTTTATTATCTAGTGTACTGTCTGTCCTGTGGAGCAAGTTGAAGTTGGATAAAATTTTGTATATTGTGTTATGGGTGGAACTGATTTTCTAGCATTTTTTGAAGGGGTCACATTTTTGAGTGTGTTTATTAGGTAATTTTAACCTGAGCCATAGATTTCTTTAAGATCAGTATTTTTTTTTTTTTGTATGCAGTTTATATTAAGAGGGTGCAGCTTTCTGGGATCCAATTAAGGTGCAATGGGTGACACATTCTATAGTTCCTGGTTGTGTACCATGTTTATACTTGGAAATCACAGCCATAGTGTGCATATGGTTGTGTATCCTGGTACTTGGTTATAGGTTTGCAGTATTTGTACTTCATCCAGTATTAAAACCATTTTTTTTTCTAAATGGACATTACACAGTACTGTAAGTATGAGATACTTAGCATGTGTTGATAGTTTCACAACCAGTGTTTGAGACTTCTTTTTTTTTTTAAATAGTGGGATTTTGTTGCTCTAAGCATATATTCCTGAATGTTTTGGCTGTTCCTCAAGTGTAAAGTACAGTGTTGGTACTACTTTCTGAAGGCAAGAAAATTGATGAAGTCAGAAACATTACACTTGTCATTTTAATGTGTTAATGAAGAGAAAAGGATGGATCTCATGTCCACAAACAAAATGCTTTTGTAGAGGTGTAATTAGGATTGCAGGACTTGGTGTGTTGGCATTTGCATTTCAGCAAGTTTTATCTTCACTGTCAGGAGACCATAAATAGGGAATATAATGTAACTTTTTTTTTTTGTTGTTGTTGAATGCATATTACATATTGTAGCTTTTAAGTCCTGATCTACTGAGTCTGGAGGCTGAAGTGGTCCATTCCTCTAAATGGTATATGTGCATCATGTTAAGGTAATTTGTGCCCTACTGACTTCAGTAATCAAATAGCCAAAGTGGGCAGTGGCTGAGGATGGAGGAGAGAGGGAAACACTGCTGTATTTTAGCAGCTGAGGAATAGAGGTTCTGATAAATTATTTAACTTTTGAAAGTGTGAAGAAAAACTGTGGCAAGGGTAGGGCACAACTGTTTTCATCCCATTCCAGTAATTGAACCGTTGATCCTTTTGTGCATCATGCTACTCCTGGCCTCTAGCTTTCCCATTTTCTTTAGGTGAATCCAGGTACAGTATGTGAAGAAGGGATAGACAATCTAAAGCTTTGTCTGTGCATGGTATCACTCAGGTGTGCTTTCAGCATGGCTCTGTGCCTCTTGCCAGCCTGCAGGGCTGTTTGTTCACTGTAGTGGGTTGAGTGGACTTGGTAATTATAGAGGTAAAACTATCTGCAAATGTTGATACCATCTGAAGTAAGTGTTGAAAGCATCTTCTAAAAGCTATGCCATATGTTTGTTATACCATTTTAGAAAAGAGTAGATGTTTCATGCTTGGATAGCTTGGTGCATGTAGAAACATTTGTTTTCATTGCATTAGTGAGATGATGCAAAATTAAAGAGAGTCATGGAAAATGTTTATGGCTATAAAGTGACTTTTTCCTGATTAACACTTGTCACAAAACTTCCCAGTGCCAGATTTATATGCCATGGCCCACTGTTGTTCTTTATCCCTCTGACAATTAGACAAACTTATGTTCTATGGAGAAATTAAGTTCTGGTTTCCAGCCTTACAGGTTAATCAGTTAAACCTTAAGGTTATTCTCAGATTGCTGAGAAAAATAGTTCTTCTTGGTCCTCACCTGGTAGAATTTTTGGATAATGGGAGGGATTTTGCTGTATTTTCAACAGTTTGAAAGGGAAGGAAATGTGTGTATTTGTAGCTGGAGAATGCTTACGTAGTTTTGTAAAAATCAGTTACTGCTTAGAGAGCTTGGATGAGCTTCTGCAGAAATGAGTTAAGGAGATGGGCTGTGGGTGTGAGGTGAGTTAGGAACTGAGCTGGGTGGCAGGTTTAGCGTTGGATCAGGTAATTCCGGGAGCTGAAGCACTGTCCTGCTCGTTCTGAATGCAGGTGGGTATTGATACCACTTTAGTCCTTCAGTACCATACTTACCTTGTATTTTACATTAAAAACTCATGTAAGTGACTTAGTTTTAACCCCTTTTCTTGGTGAAGTCCTGCAGCTGTGGTGTTTGAAGCGTGATGTTTGAATAATGTGTTTTCACAATTAAACATTGAAGTGATGCTTATTAAACTTGATGTGTCATTATAGAGAGCAGTTGACTCTTTGTAGAAAATGTTAGCAATGTTAATCTTGCAGAATGCTTAATTTGTAGTTAAAACCAGATAAAATTGAAATCAGTGGGTCTTGTATGGAGCCCTGCAAAGGCTGCCAGGATTTGTATAGGTGCACCTGAGAGGATGAGCTCAGTACCTTACAGAACATTTTTGATATGAAGAAAGAAAGGGATTGTGTTTAATATAGTTCAGTCTGGGTTTGTTGGACGAGGGAAGTTCAGTAAAGCAAGAAAAAACACTTAAATATTTATTACAGGTTTCTGCTTTATGGATAGGCAGACTAAAGAAATAACTATACTAGAGTAATTTCTCTGTGGAAAAGCTCTTTCCAAGACTGGCCTGTTTAAATAGGGGTCTGCTCAAAGCTTGTTTTCCAGAGGAGTTTTACTGGTTCTGTCACAAGTAGGTTGGGCCATTTGATAGTTTGCTTGTGGCCATTATAAAGTCTGTTGAATGGTACATGTCTAAAATGAGCCTCTGTCTAGGTTTGGCAGTGGTTCTGGGATTATTCTTGATACTAAATATTATTATTTGTATTTAAAGAGTCATACCTAAAATACCATGTTAATGAACTAAACCCCCATTAGGCGTATTTGGGAGTTAAAGAATATTGTTTATCAGGTACTTTCACTGCAGAGTGTGAGAGGATGCAGGGATCACCATCAGAGCTGTATTGACAAATTACCTTCCTTTATGGTTCTTGGATTTGCTATGTAGTGTTCATGGCAGGAGCTTATTTAATTAAGATGTAGAATTAAGATCTCATTTACAGTTTTGTAAAGGGAGTGCCTAAAATTGTGTGATGAATTACAAACAGAGCACTGTATGTCTGCATATGAATTTCTTTTGTGGTAAGTTGTTAAATTAATTGTTGTTTGCTAAAATGGCTTTAAGTCATTTCCTTTTCTCACAGTGGCATTTGAGAATTATGATTCACTTCTTGCTATTGATTGGTTACTAAAGCAGACTGAATTGTGAATATACTTTTCCTTAAATTTCTGCTTCCATTTTGAGAATTTAAAATTCTGAGCAATTTCAGAGTATCATTTGCAGCATTAGACAGAAGGTTCAGTGCAACAGCTTTTCAAATAGAGCCAAGAAATGTATTTTTTTTGGTCAGTATTCTGTTGCTTTCACTCTAGTTGCCATTTTAACTTTTTATTTAAACAGTGGTTTTGTTATCTTATGATTTGAAAACTTACTTGTAGAGGAAAAAAGAGTAGAATGATGAATTGAAGTTAAGGTTTTATTTTTAGATATTTTTCTTCTGCCTAACAGAATTTTAAATACTTTGTTGCTTCTCATATGTTTTAGTGAAACATCTTTGGGCCTGTGTGATGAACCAGGCTGGAGAACTGCTTCTACTCAAAAATAACCTAGTAAAAATAGAAAACTCACTAGTTTTAAATAACTACTATTGAAGGTTAGTACTAAGGTTTTAGAAATTCAAAGAGCCAGCTTCTGGTTGCTCAGAACTGAGTTGGGAGGGATTCCAAGGGAAGATTCCCTGGTGGATAAAGGAGCTAGTGAGTGCTGGGAATTCTTGTAGAAGGCTCTTCTGGGCCAGTTCATCAGCTTTAAAAGGAAGGGAAGTAGGTAGGGTAAGAGATGTCCTTGTCTTAGCTGCCAACTCCTGAATCTGCTCAAAACCAAAAGAGGAGTGTACCAGGGACAGAAAAATGAACAAATACCCACTGAGAACTACAAGGGCATAGCAGAGCACGCAGAGGTACAGTTACAAAAGAGCTCAGCTGGACTTGAGATTGTGCTTGTTGTTTATGATCCTTTACTGTAGTTTTTGACATCTCCTGCCAAACAGAAGAAAATGCTGGTCCACTATTAAACAGGAGAGGTGAATTAGTTGCCAACCAGTGCTAAAAACCAGAGGTTTTCTGCACTTCTTTCACCTCTGTCTTGACCAGCACTCTTGGGCCCCAGACTTTGGGAACAAAAATCCAGTTCCATGCACAGATCTGCTGTCTTTGAAGGAATTATTGGGATGTAAACTATTACAGGAGCTCGAACCCTACAAATTACCCATCTGAAGGTGTTAAGAGAGCTGGCTGGATACTGCTGGGAGGCTGCTCTCTGTAATCTTTGAGAAGTCGTGGAGATTGGGAGATGTTCCAGAAAGCTGGGAGAAGGCTCATGTTGTCCTATCTTCAAGAAGGGTTTAAACAAGAAGGCAGGAAATTATCAGCCCATCAATACCTCAGTTCCAGGGAAAGTTATGGTATGAATCCTGATGAAGCACAGGGTTGGGAGAAGCTGTCATGGATTCAGCAAGGGCAAATCATTGTTGGCAAACTTGATTTCCTCCTAGCCCAGAGTAACCTGCTTGGTGTACATGGAACTAGTGGTGGACACTGTCTTCCTGCATTTCAAGTCTTCCCATGCTGTTCCCACAGCCTCTTCCTAGAGAAACCAATGTCTTATTATCCTGACAAGGGATCTGGCAGCTTGGCTGATGGGCAGCAGCCAGAGCAGGGTGGGAAATGCTCCTTCTCAAACTTGCTACAAATGGGGTCCCCAGGGATTGATACTGAGTCACTGTTTAACACCATCATGAGTGATCTGGATGGTGGCATCAAGTGTGCCCTCAGGAATTTTGCTGATGGTACCAAACTGTGTGGGGAAGTGAACCTGCAGAAAGGAGAGCTGTCCTGGACGGGCTGATGAGAACCTTATGAAGTTCGAGGACAAATGCATGTGGGAGAACATGATCCAGGAGTGCAGCAGTCTGAAGCAGCTCTGTGGAAATAAACCTGGGACTCCTGGTGGATTCAGTTCAGTAAAAATGAGCTGTGTGCTGCTGTGGCAAAGGGACACTGGGATGCTGGATTACACCAACAAGGGCATCACAACAAGGCAAAGGAGTTACCATTGCACTCTGCTCAGCGCTGGTCAAGCCAGACCTGGAATACTTATGTGCAGTTTTGGTGCCCACTAAAAAAAAAAACCAGATATGGCCAGGCTGGAGAAGGTCCAGAGAAGGGCTGCAAAGATGATCAAAGGACTGAGAAGCTGAAGTGGGAGATCCTGGTTTGTTCAGCCTTGAGAAAAGAAGGCTTTGGGGAAGATGTCACCAGCATGTTCCAGTACTTAAAGGGTGCCTACAAAGATGGAGACTCCATTTTTACAAGGAGTTACATTGATAAGACAAGATTTAATGGGTACAAGTTACTCCTGGGGATTAACTTCCCATTGAACACAAGAAAAACTCACAAAGAGACCAGTCAGCCATTGGAATAATCTCTCCAGGGCAATGGTGGGTTCTTCAGTGTTGGACACTTTCATAATGCAGCTGGACAATGTGCTGAGCCATCTTGTCTAGCCTGTGCTTTTGCCAGGAAATGTTGGCTCAGATGTTTTTTCGTGTTAGAGGAGGTGCTGCTGCCTGAGAATGGTGAGAATTCACACCACTTAGGGAGTCACACACACCCCACCCAAGGCACTGACTGCTGGGTCTGGAGTCCCTTTGCAGCAGGAGTGTGCAGTGATCTGGTGGATGGGTGCCCCTTCCAGCTCTTTGCTCCTACAGACTCTTGGACACACTTCCTCCTTCAAGCTTGACCTTGAGTTCCCTGCAGCAAAAACTCAGGCGTTGGATTTGTAAAATTAAATCATTTAATAGAGTGGTGCAGCAGCAGGTCTTGAGCCTGCAGAGGGGGACCCAGAACAAAGAAATCCTTGGGCTTTTTATACCATTTTTGTACCCTTACGTTGAGGTATTCTCTGATTCTGTGAATGCAGTTCATTTTTCAGGCATAAAAAGCTGTGGAGGTCCTTTGAGAGAGAGTTTTGGGAGGCTAGGGTGGGTCATAGTTAGTGTGACACTGTTTCTGTAAGGAATATTTATAAAACTATTGCTCCTTATTTTCATATGGAGAGTGGAATTACCTGTATTTGGAAGCACAGGTTGCCAGAACTAGATTATACAGAATCCCAGAATGGTTTGGGTTGGAAGGAGTCTTTAATAATGTGCAGTTACTCCTGCTGTGGGCAGGGACATCTGCCACTAGACCAGATTGCTTAAAGTCCATCCAGTCTGTCCTTGAACACTCCCAGGGATGGAACATCCACAGCTTCTCTTACTTCAAGCAGAGGAGGGATGGAATGAGTGCACTTGGCTTCCTCACTCTGAAGGAATACCAAGTACTTAGTGAAGTTACCCTGCCACAAGCTGATGTGGGAGAGATTCAGATCTGAGCATGTGTGCAGCAGCAAGAACACCAAAATGTCTGTGAGAGAACTCTGAATGAAGGAAAGATCCTGAAGTATCTAGGTTGAGTACTGAATGAATATGTTTGAACCTACGCCTACTGAAAATCAGACCACCATTTGATTTTAGGGGAGCGGAAAAATGAAGCGGTCTTTTGGGAAGGTTTTTCAGAATACAGTATTTTAATAAAAGGAAGAAATTTTCAGTTAAATTAAGTAGAAGAAAGGTTGAAGAAGAATACTTTCATGAGATGTGAGGAAGAGTAGGAAACCAAGGAATTAAATGGGTGACTTAGTGATGCAGACCATTTTGGGGATGAGGGGAATGGCAGTGTGAATCGTTGTGTTTTTATTCTTTCCTGCAGCTACCTGAGTCTTGTGCTTGGTTACCATCTAAACATTACTGGTAACTTAAGTAACATTTAAGTGTTTGATGGTGCTGGGGCCTGCTTCAGAAGATTTTAAAAACAGGGTAAAAATGGGAACAAAACAGGTAACAAAATTGCAGAGAGTTTGTGTAGGATGTGAAAAAGCTTAGTAAGAGTTACATGCTCTGAGTATAACGGAACTCTCTCCCATTTTTGAAATAAAAGTAAGATGTTGGCTGTGTTTTCTATGTCTTTATCTTTGACTGCTGCTTCCCTTTTTTCCTCTTTATACCTTAAGGAAGGAAAGAGTAAAGAAACTTCCTTTTTCCTCAAGGTAAAAATGAAGCCAAGAGCTCTCATGTGTCTGCTCTCAAGTCATGTTTTGCTGCCTTTAGATTTGAAGGATAAAGAAAACTGAGCAAGTGTGGAAGATACAGATGGATATGTTGAAAGGGCAAGAAATAGTTTAAAGTGTGGAACTGAAAACCTGTGTAAGGGAGAATGATGCTGATCTAGAGAATTTAACAGTAAGTTTAATAGAACAAAGTGTAGAAAGAGTGTAAGATAAAGTGGAAGGGTAAGAAAAATGGAGAACATCCATTATATAACATCATAAAGCATGTCATAGGCAACCTCTGGCAGGAGAGAAAAAGTGCAGGGATGTTGGGAAGAATAAAGAGCTGCAAAAATTATGTACATTGGTTGGTAAACTTTAATGGAGCTTCTGGGCATGTTACAAATATAGTAACTATGGGTAGATTTTACACTCCATGGTTCTCAAAGCTTTATTTGTTCTTAGTCTCTGGTGTGGTGCACAGAAATGTGTTGTTTTCTAAGTATTTTTAATCTCTCCTGCCTTGTAATGGTTGGAAGGGCAGAGCCTTTGAATTTGTGATTTTGGTAATACTTGAACAGTAAGTTTTAGAGTGGGAGACTGCAAAATTCTGAAGGACTATCAGACTTCAAGTGTTACCTGTTAAAATTATCAACAAATTAGGCTTATGGGTCTTCTTTGTTTCTTAAAAAAGTTTGTTCCTTGCTTTTAAGCAGAAAAGAGTGTTCATTTGTTCCTTTTTTAAATCAAAGGGTGAGAATAGTTTTTTATACTTTCTGAAAAATAAATGATAGTAGGAAACTGTTCAGCTACTTTTGAATCAGAACAGTACATGCTTCTTACTCCTTGCTTAAGAGGAAAATATTAAAAAAGCTATTGTGTATGAAGACAAAACTGGAAGCATCAGGCAGTACAACAGAGTTGTGTGTCTGAGCCAACCTCTTCTGGTGCCTTTGTGAAACCCCTCAGATAGACTTATGAAAATGCTGAATTGGAAGGGACCCACACGGATCATCAAAGTCCAGCTCCTGGCCCCACAGAGAAAAACACCAAAAATTCCTGTGCCTGAGCATAGATCCACATCCTACTTTTAGTGTAGGAGCACATGGAATTTAACTAACAACTTATATTTTTGTACTTGAGGGCTTTCTTAACTCTATGTACTGTGTGGAGAAAATTAATAGTTGAAATGGCTTTAATGCTTCTTCTGGCTCTATATGGGGAGGATTTGGAGGTGTTAATGCTTATAGCAGAGTTAATTTTTGTTGCCCAAGTCAGTTGAGGTCCTAGAAACCATCAGAGTCCATGTTAACTAATGAGCAGAATTAGGTCTCATTTTCTACCTTTAAAGGTCTTGTTAACTGACAAGTTCATGTATTAAAAGTTTATTACTTCTGACAGTTTTCTGGGATTAGTTATATACTGTCCATCTTGGCTGAATTTGTGGGATTTATTTCTCTGTATAGTCTCAGTACAAGTAATATTTACAGGTTTATTTGCTATAAATAATTTGAAAAAAGTATTAATGGTTGAATGGAAACGCAGAAAGGAGACTTGCTGTCTTAAAAAAGGAGTAGAGCATGGCAGAAGCTGTGTTGTAGCATGGAAATATTTTGGAGGCAGATGTGTTTGGGACAGGTGAAAGAATTGTGGAAGGTTGTGTAAGAGTTCCTTAGGTAATTCTGGATGATGGGGATATGATCATTGTATAGAATTGCAGTGCCTGATTTTGGAGATTGTCTTCAGTGAATCAATGAGTGTAGATGTGCTCAAACTCTGTGAGGAGAAACGTGGAATTAGAGTGTTACAGTTTGTTTATTCCCTGCCAGTAAAAATGTTGTCATCTTAAATTGTGTTTTTCTTTATGAGTTGATTTTCTTTTGTGGTGGTGGCTTGTTTTTTGCTTTTGAATGATAGAATGTTTTCCTGTAGTGCCAGTTGCAAACTTGCAGCTTGCCCGCATTGTGGCCAAAAATCTGAGAACAATGAGGGCTCCATTATGTGCAGTGAGAAAGGAACGATTGTACTACTTGCTTTTAATTGCTAATTAAGCCAAGTCCTCGGTAGTTTGAAAGAATGGAATAGTTTATGCCTTCCACTTTAGACCACTATTTGCTACTTGGTTGAGGAGAATGATGGCAGGGATGATTTTTGTGATGATTTCTGGATGAAAGTGAAAATAGGCATTTTCATAAGAGCAGTCATTTTTCACAAGGAGCTCTGTGGATTCAGGGAATGTGTGGAGCCTGTGGAACTGAGGAGCAGCTTTGGACTTCAGTGCTGCTGGAGAAGGCCAGGCAATGTCACCTGCCCCATCCTCAGCACTCTGGGTTTTGCGTGACTGCTCTGCATCAGTTTCTGTATCCAGTTTAAAGGTAATTTCAATTTTTCCAGACAAGCAGCAGGAGTATTCTAGAAAAAGCTTGTTCATATTTTGAGATTATTTTAATTTGTTCTTGATTATTATTTTATTTTTAAGATCAGAGAATGAAGCTACCCTAGTAGAGTGCAGCACTGATTCCAGAGCATTAGAACTCACTTTAAAGATTCTTCAGCACAGCTAGGTAGGAATTTTTGATTCCAGGAAATTCTGCTTCCAGAGGGATTGGTAAGCAGATATGCAGATTTACCAACTGAATCAGGAAAACAAGTTTCAACTACAGGTCATTTCACAACGTTTTTCCTCAGGGCTTTCTCACTTCCACAGCCAGAACTCAAAAATGGAGCAAACTGATTTAGAGCAATTCATTAATGAGTTGCTTAAGGTCTGTCAGGCTTCAGACAGCTGGAAAGGAGAAGGAACACATTTCTGCTCCAATGGTTTCATTTTCATGGTTTTTCTGCAGTATTTGAGAACCTTTCCAGATTCCTTTCATGTCATGGCTGAAATGAACGCATAAGGAGATTTTACCTGTTTCACTTGGTGCCTTGTTTGTCTGCGATTTTTTTTTCTAAACAACAACAAAAAATTGCTGTGGAGTAGTACTTATGGTACTTGGGTTTAAGAATGAGTGTGCTGTCAAATTTGGACAACCTTTTGGTGTTGGCGTTCCCACGTGGATCTCAGGCTTTGCTGCTGTGCCTGTGCTGGCATTTCCTGTGCTCTGACAGGAGTTTCATCATGCTGGCATCACTGCACCATCACCTACAGTGTCGCAATCAAACCCCCTTAGAGCTCTCTGCTGCTGTAGTTGAAGGGTGGATTTTTCTTTTTTCTTACCCTCGTGCCTGAACGTGCTAGAACTGGTTTTTGTGAAGCAGCAGTGGTGTCTGCAGCTGGGGCTTTCATGTGCTGCTGGGACACTGCTTGTGGGAAATGAGTTTTGTGGGTGAAAACTGCAGTGTGAGAGGCATGACCAGTGTTATTTAGGTGACAGGTAGAAGAACATTATTAAACATCAGATGATGCAACATTTATGTAACTTGATAGTGCTTGTTAAATTGGTAATCATTTGTGTAGAAGAAATTAATATTTTTCCTAGGAATTAACAGAGGTGCTGAATGGGTAGGGGAAGGTACTGTGATATTGCCTCTCCTTCCATACTCGGATAAGAGAGTCAAATTAATTCAGTTGCTACTTCTGAATAGTTTGGGTTCTTAGTGTACAGCTGAGTTCTTTTACTCCTCAAAATGCACATTTGAAGTGAAATGTTGCATTTTCTTCCTACACATGAATCAGAACCTTGGCTTTTGATTATCCCTTTGGTTGGACCTCTGGCTTTGTAAGAACTTAAAAGAAAGATTCCCTTAGTTTTGGAGGAGGACCTCTTGGGAGGCACAGTTGTACAGCACTTGGGGATTCAGCTGGAATAAAGGATAGAGTTTCCATTGCCAGGTGGCATTTACTGTGGAAGAGTGCCCATGGGATGGCACCTACATGTCTGTATGAAGCTGTAAATCTCTGTAAGTTGTCTTGTCTTTGACAAAAGCTCCATTGCTTGTGTCATGTTGCCCTGTTAACCTCTCCAGTAGGTAAACAGATTTATATTTTTGTTTGTCCCCTCATCGTGTTATCATTGCCCTCTGCATTTTTAGATCTGGCTATCTTAAATTTTGCAAACACCTGGCCTGCTGTCACATAAGTGTCATGATGTGTGGTGTCAGTCATAAGTTTGCACATAGTGCTCTGAAGAGATACAGGTGAGGGGGAGACACTCAATTATTTTAGAAAAAAATAGTTTCAAGATGTTTATTCTCAGCATTACTAAATTTTCCACCTTTCCCCAGGTCTACTACTATGTTTTCCCATTAATGTACGAATAAATATGCAAAATTAACCCAATTAATTGTAATAGCGCATCTTAATATATACATATCTTAGAATGACCCTCAACAGCTTTCTCTTGGATGCTGTCATACAGGTATTTAGTGTTTTATTTCAGTGCATGTAGCCTGTGGAGTACTGTGGAGAAATCTCTTTAATTCAGAGTCATCTACTTTTGGGCAGGCAGGCTGCAAAAACTGGTGTTCTGTCTGAGCTCTTAGGGGTCCTTGTTCTCAGTGGAGGAAATGTTGAGACCTTACCACTCTCTGCAACTCCCTGAAAAGAGGTTGTAACCAAGTGGGGGTCAGTCTGTTCTCCCAGGGAACCAGGATTGGTCTCTCAACCTTAAACAAGGTTTTCTCTTGGGCCACTTCATTAAGTGAGGAAGCTATTTTATACTTATCTTCTCACATGTTTGACTTCTATAGCCAGTGGAAGGAGGACCTCCCAAGATTTTGGGAGGTAGCTTGTATTTGTGACATGAATGTTCCAATTAATGGTTCAGTCTGGATATAGGACTCTAAAATATGAAAGCTTTCCTTCTGTCAGGCAGTAGAGGAGGTGAAGGAAGGATCAGAGAATGGAGAAGGCTTGCAATGCTAAACTTGGGTTAAGAAGCCATCCCTGAGGGGATCCCACCCTGTAATTTTTTTTTCTTTTTTGTTTTGAGGCTGCTTTAATTTTGCAAGCCTCCTGTATCTGATGTTTGCCTCACCTGGAGATCTGTAGGTCAGATACAAACTGACCTATTTGTTGCTTCTGGCACTTGAGGTCATGGAGTAGGTGACTGCTGATGGTTGGAAATGAGTCCTGGAAATGAAGGAGATGCAAGCTGAGCCTTTTGAGGGACTTTTGCATACAACCCATAAATCCCTTTAGCAGAGTTTTCAGGAGAATGAAGCAATGTTTGAGAATTGCACAGTATCATTTACCTAGGGATGGCTTAGCCATAGGTAGTCCCCCTGCAATGCAACTACTGAGATTGCTGTAATGAAATAAGGAATATTTCTTTTGTGCTTCCTCTTCCCTGAATACTCACTGGTAACAGCACAGAATTTTGGACCTTCCAGACTGGTGTAGCAAGACTTTTGAACCAGTGAATGAAGTTGTGCCCATGGACATAGATTTAACTCAGACTTCCATGAGTGACCCTTTTTTTTCCGGGTGTGTAAATGTGTGTGTGCTCTTTGCCCCTGTCTGCACCTGAAGCAGAGTTGCCCATGTCACAGTTCCTAGACTGTTTCCGGGAAGACTCAGCTCTGCTTTTTTGCAAACTTGTTTCTCCCCCATATGCAATGATCTACCTACCTATGCCCATTTTGAGATCTGCTGTCTGGTGCAGCTGCTGATGGTTGTGATGGCTTCAGTGTCCCTGAGCCCTCTTCCTGCCTGTGGAAGGCAGTGCTAAATAAATCACAGTGAATTTCTTATGGCCCAGAAATATTTTCTCATTCCATCATTAGCAGTCAGGCTCACAACATTCCTCAAGGGAAAACCAGAATATAACAGTTGATACTTTTTTGCTTAATACCTTGTCTGTAGAGTACAGCTGGCACTGATGCAGCTGGAATACCAATAGCTGCTTTCCAGTGGCCCATGTCACATCTTTGTGGGCAGAACTGTGCATTTCCTGTTTTCAGGACATTATTTAGTTGCTCTGAGCCTTCTGGGAGGCCTCACACAAGATTCTGCTTGCTAACAAACTATGTGCCAAATTTTATTGACAAAGGTCTTTTCACTTTGTATTTTTATACTTAGCATGTCATGCTGAAAACCTGTTTCACCAACTTAGAGCTGCAGTTTCTATTTAAAAGGTGTATTTTGTACAGATAAACTGTACAAAAATAGTGGTAGTGGTATCACTATCAATAGCTTTCACTGATCACTGGAGACAGTGGTGGCTTTCTGATAGTGAAAGCAAGTAGGAGCATTAGGACATCAGCACTGAAAACAGCACTTTGCTAACTTTAAAACACCACACCATATCTAGACTTGGGTTGATGAAAGTGGGTAATAAATCAGCTATTTAATTTTTGAGTCCTGTACAAAAATGACAGCAGAATCCAACTGTAATGCTGCATTTTGCTGGATCTGCTAATGCTTTTGTCACTTGCTTTTGATCCTGTTGATAATACTTATAAAGAAAAATTGGCATTTCTTTGCTTTTGAGAATTAAGATAATTTTGAAATAATAAGTGGCAACAGCTGCATATATGTGTTTTGGAAAAAGGAGCAAGTCTGAGTCTGAAGCTTACCAAGCAGATAAATGATGCAGCAGAAAGTGAATCATGTGTGTCTGCTCATCTGAAAGTGGGTGGGGAGAGCATCTTTGTAAAAAAAAAAAAGGTTTTCCATCGCTTGGAACATATATAAGAGAACATGGGACTGTGGCTTAGTGTTGCAGATCTTTTAAAAATGTGTGAGCAGGATGATTGCTGAGGGCTTGGCTTTCTTGTAGCATGTTGGTGTTATCTCTGCAGCTCAGAGAGCTCATTCTTGGGTGCTGTGCCATGGCAGGCAGTGCATGCTGGCCACGAGACATCCAAAGATGTTCAAGAAGTGATATCCAGTCTTATTTCTGTGGGGCAGGGTGGTGGTTGTTTGTTTTGTTGTTTGTTACCTCTTCATTTGTTAACAAAGTTATGAATAACCATTTATTAATTTTCTTCAAAACAATTTTAATTTTCTATGTGATATTTGGAAAGCATGTCACAGAATGTGTAGTGCTGCTGAGTTTTGGTTTATATTCTTTTACTCTTTCATTCTTCTTCCCTGGAGGTTGTTAAGCTAAAACTCTTCTTGAAATTTTGTAGAATATTTTTTCACAAGAGGGTTTTGAAAAGCAGTAGTCTTGGTATAAAAGAAACCTGGTTTGTATGAGCATGGAAAGCTTTGGTTTAAGTGGTACTGATATACCCACAGTGTCAGTACTTGTCATTTGGTCATGCTGAAATTAAAGCCAAAATATTTTCTGGAAGACCATAAGAAGGGGGTTTGGTTTTTAAAAAATTAAATATATTTGCTAAAGAATTGTGTTCCTTCATTAATTAATATTTAAAATTGAGTTTCTCTAGAGAGACTCCAAGTGCTGATCCTCACAAGTATTTATAGTGGTGAAGCTGGGCAGATAGCAGATACTGTCTGTGGGTTTTGGTTCTGTGATTATTCTCTCCAGTTATAATGTGTTTGCCTCCTGTCTGGACAGTAATGATGTGGTAGTTCAAAATATTAAGGAGCTAATTTTACCTAAAGTTTCTCAAATACTCTTACTCAGAAGTGCCTCAAGGGCATAAGCTCTTTGCTTAACAATTCAGCTCTTTATTGTCAGTATTGGTATTGGTCTGTTCTCACTTGAATAGAAATTGTTTCAAAACTTGTGCAGACTCTCTGAGAGGGAGCACAAAAGAATTCATAGGTTTATGTGAGAGTTTCTATTTGTTTTTCAAGCATGTCCCTTCACATTGCATGTGGCTGTGTCACAGATGCACAAGTATATGGGATGGCATTATATTTATGAAAATTGCTGTCTTATATGTGATAACCAAAGAGTGTTTCAAACAATCCTTTTGTTTCTCCTGTTTACATTTAAATACTGTTCAAAAGCCTAATTTTCTGATTCTTCAAATACTTTTTTAATTTTCAGTCTAAAATTATATGTTTGTTTCGCAACATTGTTAGACTGAAATAGCTCTTCTCTTTCCGTGGTGGTTGTCCTGTTGGTATTTGTAGAAAAGTCATAGTAGCTTTTGATTTCCTAAGGTAAATAATTTGAGATGTTTAGACTTACTTTTACAAGAGAGACTCTTCTTTCCTCTTACCCCTACAGTTCTCTTCTAAATTCATTTGATTTCTACTGAATGTGGGGAAATTGTATAGAATCTGCTGAGATGGTATTAATATCTCTGCTTTTAAAACAGGTTTTTCTCTGTCTCTTCTACTGCAAGAGCTTGGGAGTATGAGCTGAACCTATCAGGATGCAGATTCAGAGCAAGATGGTTCCCTGCAGTTATTCTGTGGAACTGCTGGCTGTCCAGGATTGTTAGTGTGAGATGAGTGGATGTGGTTTGAGAAAGTGGTAGGGAAAATTAATGAAAGGAAAATCCATCAGGAGCATTTCCCATCTGTGCCCAGGAATTTTCTGAACTTAAATTGATGTAGTCTGGAAAAATATACAGGAAAAAAAAATCCGCTGTATGCTAACCTCTTTCTTTTGCTGCTTTTTCAACAATGTGAGTTCATGTAAAAGCAGTGCTAGTCTTTTATTATTGCTGCTTTTTGTCCATGTCCTGCTCAAGTAAATACTAAGACAGGTTGCTGCACAGGGCTGACTATTGGTCTTATTGTCATCTTATTTTAACTTTGCTGGAAGTCTATCCACTGTTGAGCTCCAGAATACTTTATGCTGTTTTTATCTGCCTTCTGCTGGCAGCATATCCTCATCTTGGTTTGTTGACTTATAATCCAGTAATTAACGTATGTGAGATTTTTTTTTCCTAGTACTTCTAATAAGCCTGTCCCAGAGTTCAGTCCCTTACGTGGCTGTAGAATATTTTAGTGCTACGTGTCTCCTGACTGCCTTCCAAATCCATTGATGGGTGTGGTTTGGAGTTGCAATGTCCTTACCTCATTTACAGTTGATAAACCTAAAATAAGACTGTAAATTCAGTCCAAAGGCCAATATCTTATCACGGCAAATTATGGAGGTCATTATAGGATGATAGGGTACCACCAATAAATGTAGTTAATATTACAGCAGTTCTTCTTTTATGTTGAATTTTGTGCTGCTTAGAGACTATAAAATACGTCTGAAAATGGATTCTAGATAGAGCTTGGCCTGACTCACATGAGAAACGAAAGCACATTGAACTGCTGAATGTGGAGCAAGTGCAGGAGACTGACCCAGAGACTCAAATCTCATGCCACTGCTGCTCAGGAAGAATAAATTTTGACAAATTTCTTTGCTCCTGCTTGCACACTGTGGAGTTACGGCAGAAAGGAAGATGAAATTGAGGTTGTGCTCCTTTGGGTCTGCCTGTGTGTGAGAGGGACTGTCATGGCACGAGCAGCCACATCCCCACACCTGGGAACGTGTGGAAATAAAATCAGCATGAGCTTCAAACTTTGTTTTGATGTTCCACAAAGGCTTGGAGTTTTTCAAGTTATCTCACAGCAGAAGAAATTTGAAATACATTTTCAGCATACTGGAGTTTATGGGGTGCTTTCCATGCATTGGGCAGCAGCTCAGGCCTTGCCAGTCAGCAGTTTTTCCCTGTGGACCACATGCACCTCAGGAGATGCCAGTTCTCCATCTGTGGCCTAAATACAACATCAGTATTCTCTTCCACATGTGCAAGTGTTATTTATGTTTCCAAGCTTAAGCATAAAGGTTACCACCTCCTGTTGCTTTCACAGGACAGGCCACAGGTGGTCCAGAATGATGAGGTTTGCTTTTTTTGGATGTAAGAAAATCTGTTACTGCAGAAAGCAATGAAAAAAGAGCCTTTTGTACTACAGTTGACACTTTAAAATAAAGGGCTTAAAAAGATTGACATTTGGGACTAACTTGCCTGCTACCCTTCTCCTTTTATGATTATTTGAAAATGTCTTTTAATTTCAATTTGATACATTTCAACTGTTCTTAAACTTTCTCACCTTTGTATTTTTTCATCCTCCCCAGATATTCCCTGCAGAGGGATAATGACTTGTTCTCTTAGTGACTGGCATGATTGAAGTGATTATTAGGTGGGGATGCTTTGTGTTGGGTGGGTGATGATGGGAGGCTGTTGTGCAGCCTGCTGGATTAGGGATGAAATGGTAGCAGTGGAGAAGGTGTTGTCCTTCAGGGCTTGAGTCAATTGTGATCTGCTTCCCTTCTCTGGCATTCCCTTGAGACAAAGGTTTCATCTCTTACTTGGTGTTCCCTCTCACTCCTTTATTTTGTCTGAGCTTTTATTTGCCACTCCTCTGGTTGTGCCCAGTGTACTCTTTAGAACTTAACTTAGTGTCAGTATTTGACTGTATTTAACAGATTCTGCTGTTCTTGATTCGGGGATTTTTGGGTTGTTCTGCTGTTTTCCTCTCTGGGGGGATTGCTTGTTCACAGTGACACAATGTTTCAGCAGAGATATTCCAGTGTATAGTGGAGTGTCCATGTTTATTAAGAGAGGCGAATGAAAAGTGTGTGCACCTTTCCGCGTATATTTTCTAATAATGATGAATCCAACTCTTTGGGACCAGTACTTGAAAAAATCCAGTCTGCTGTGGAAATGAGCTTTTCCTGCATTGTGAAGTGTTCTTGTTTGCTGTGGTTGACACACTGGTGTATTCTGTCAATTCAGAGATCCATGCTTAGGCCATTGAGTGCTTTGCAGGTGAATTTATCCTGTAAACAAAGACAGGTTACGTTAGTGACAGTGAAATGGGAGACAAGGATGTGTCTTGTTCATCCAAAACCTTAAAAAGGAAGACAGTCAACGTTTTAGTGTTAAGGAACTGTCCTTTTAATAGAAACTTCTTAGTGACTTTATGGCTTTGGGTCACAATTTTGGTGCATTTTTTGCAGTATTGAGTTAGTTGCATTTTGGAAACTATATTGCCTGTAAAACTGCTGAGGTTCATTCTAAGATTGGACATTAATATGTAATTGAAATTGTTGCCTGCCACTGTAAATACTATCAGAATTGATTGTTCATCTAAAGGCTCGAGTCATGACAGCTTTAGCTGAAGAGAGAACTTAGGAAATCACCTGTGGAGCCCTGTGGAATGTGCCATGTTCATCAAAAGAAAACCTTCTCAACTAATGTCTGATGTATAGAATCCAGTAATTTCTAGCATTGTTTCATTTTAACTGTGAACATTACAGTAATATATTATAAGGGACTCTTCAGAGGTGTTTGGTGTGTGAGCCACATTCACATCCCGGTTTATGAATGCTGCCAACAGAACTTCCTGGTGTTCAGTGCTGATCCTCACTGCTCTTTTGGGGTACTCTGTCCCATTGCAAATTTATGGTCATGGATTTCACACTTCAGTGGGTTTATAAAATGCTCTTTAATAGTTTGGTCATTGTTCTAAAAATTTTTGGCTTTTCTCCCTGGTTGTGAGAGGCGAGCAGTGTTAGAGACACTGATTTGGTTACTCTGTAAGGTGGTGTGAGTGCAACACCACATAAATACTGGTTGAAGATTTGGTTTCCATACAGTGGAATCCACATTATACCCTCTTTTAGTCTACAGATAGACATTTTTAAGAGATAAATGGCCATTAGCTATTTTCTGTTTGCGACTGGTACATGTAATGAACAGTATAAGGTTTGTGAATTGTGTGTAAACTTCTCATTAAGAGAAGTGCACAAGGTTGACTTTCAGAAATGAGTATGTTTGGGATATGTATTGATTTTCCTAACATGTAGTGACTCATTATAAAGGCAGTTTTTAAAAAAACTCATAAAATTACATGGATCAGGGTATGTGGTAGTGAAAGGTAGGCAAAACAGAGGGGGGTATTGTACTTTTTTCAGTTGGGCATTGTGTAAAAGATTCCTTGCTGATCTTCGTGTTGGAAGGAACATCATCATCATGATGGAACTGAGGACTCATAATTGAGTCTAAGTGCTGTGTTTGTAGAGTTCTGCCTAGGCAGATAGTGGTGTGCCCAAACACCTCAGTCAGTACTCACCCCTAATGGATTGCATTTTTCTTTATCCAGCTGTTTGTTTTAAATCACAAAATGCTCCTTTTCTACCCAAGGTTATGTTGTAGTTGTGGATGGGGAAAGGATGGCTGGAACAGAGTTCTCTATATAGGTGGAAGCTTAGTGTCTGTCATTCTGCCTCTGTCCTGCAGGGAATTGTCATGGTCACTTTTGGCTTAAAACTGAGGTTGACTCTGGAATCTAGTACTTAAGGCACTTATGATGAGTATGGGCAACTCAAATTTAAATCCTTTTTTAAAATAAAGTTAAGCCTTGAATCTTGATTGTTCTAGATTTAAGTCCTTAGATAGTATAGTTTTAATGATATAATTTTAATGTGCTGGAGTTTCTTGTGAGTTTTTTGTGCATCCTTTTCCCTCCTATAATAGAATTGGTTTCTGATCTGCTGCACCTACCAGCAATTTCATCCTTTGAAGCTCTGTTTTCTTATTCAGTAGTGTCCCTGAAAATACATACAAGATAGATGAAGAATTGGCATTAATCTTCATAC
This sequence comes from Camarhynchus parvulus, assembly GCF_901933205.1. NCBI lineage: Eukaryota > Metazoa > Chordata > Aves > Passeriformes > Thraupidae > Camarhynchus > Camarhynchus parvulus. Next base: position 6,729,214 of record NC_044571.1, on the reverse strand, counting down.
ATAAATGTTTTCCCACTTGGTATTTTTTAATGTCCATCTGTATATTGGATGTCAAATTTGATAGGGCTTGGGAAGCATTATTCAAGAAGGATATCTAACATCCAGCTCCAGGGAAATGTTAATGAAAACAGGCTGTGGTGACAACCTGCACAGCTGTTCACCCTGCAGCTGCAGGAGTCTTTAGGATGTTTTGCCTGTGACAATCCACTATCAGGTTTTACTTATCAGAAGACTCTGCTGGCCAGTTCCCAAGCAGTGTTTTGGGTGTATTTTCATTTTAGTTGGTGTTTAGTGCACATTATGATGAAAATGCATACTGGTAGCTAAAATAATTTGGACTTGGGCTTTGTAATGCATAAATGTAAAATCTGAAATCGCTATGAATATACTTCCTCTACCTGTTACTGTCACACAGCAGAAATAAGACATTTATTCTTTCCTGGAATAAGGTTCACCAGCTCTGCCATTCAGAAGTGGTACTGCTTATTAGCTGTGGACTGTATCCAGAGGATTGTACTCCTCTTATTTCCTCATTGCAATTTCTTTCTGTTCAGATAGCCACACGAGGGGGGAAAAGGTGAGGCATAAGGCTGGTAGTTTGCTGGCATTAGCAGCAAGGGTTACAGCTCTTGATGGGAGTTATTGTGGTGCTTTTCAAGGTGTTTTCTGTGCATAAAGTTCTCCTACAAAACATTTTCTATGCAGGCTGGTTTTCATGCACATTTGGTCATATTCCAGTGTTGCTTATTTGTGTATGTGAGCATAATTGTGTAAGCATAATTAAGCAGCCACAGAGGAGAAAATATGAATGGCTGTGGAAAAAGGAACATGATATGTGGATTGTACCTATATGGGAGATTTCAGTGATGTGATGGAAAATCTTTGGGGTGGATCCTTCTGCTGCACTGGCTGTGGTAACTTTCAAAGTACCAGCATTGTGAGACTCCTTGAAATAGTGATATTTCAGTATGTAAAACCAGGTTCATTCCGTTTTTTTATCCTTTGTGTCTTAATGTGCTTTTACCAATTCTGTATCTCCTGTGGTGCTGAAAATTCCACGCTTCCCACCCTATTAGCATTAGTTTTTACACTTTCTTTATGAAACAGCTCCTGACCCATTTTCACTTCCATTCTTCTAAAAGAAATCATCTTTTCCTTGTATTTTCAGACTAAGCTACCAGCAATATTATTTCTGAGTACCAGGCCACCTCTAGTGTTGAACCCTTTTGGTACTGAAGTTTAGACTGGGCAGATTTAGCAGAGCAGAGCAATTTAGGGTAGCTTTTACATATTTTTAATAGCTGCCTTTATGTATTGCCTTGTATTCGGACAACACAGAAAAATCATTCTGTTTAGTCTGAAACTAGATATTTTCACAAATATATATTTGTTGTGTCAGTCTTGGTGGACATTGTCTTGTGCATATCTATGTACATTGTTCTCTATTTAATACCTCTTTCTTTCAAGTTCTTTATTCTTTGTTTCACTGTCATTCTTATGCTTGGTGCCTGATAGTCAGTGTTACATTTCCAAAGACTTGGGTCCAGATCCAGAGATATTTGCATAAGTTATTCTGATCCTTTTTTCCTTAGGTAAAACAGGCAGCTATTAATGCAGATTCTGGCTTTATTTGTGGGTGGATTTCTGTGTTTGGTTGTATTTTTTTGTGTTGATTTTAATTATATTTCAAAAATAATTTACCGAATGAGAACAAAACCAGCTATTTATTTGTTGGGTCATATCTTACTTAAAATCTGTATGAGAGTCTGTAGACTCCTAGATAAAACTGGTTTAACATATTAAAAAAAAGATAAGTTTATCTATCAGTGTTAGCTGTCTAAGTGTTCTGAAGTATGATGTGCCACACCTCATTTGTGATGTTCTGTGTTGATATAGGTGAGAATTGCTAGAATAAAATCAGATTTAGTGGTCTTAAATTTTAGTGTGTGGTGAACTATTCACAAGCTTGAAAAATTCCTAAATTAAGGTGCTGCAATTCTACTTGAAATAGACTTACTATGGTAAAAATAGCCAAAAAGATGTTCCTATAGTCTGAGATAAAAACAATGTTCCAATTGCCTATAAAAAATCTACTGCCACTTGGAAAAAAAAAGAAAATTACTGCTTGTGTTTGTTTGGGTTTTTTGGTAAAGGTTACCTGTGAAGGATTTTGAATGATGAAATTCCATATAAAATTTGCCATAATCTCCTGAGTCACCTGATTATGAAATATTTTCAGGGACAGACTAGAGATGTTTCTGTTTCTAATAATTTAGAATTTCTAGAAATGATGTAGGTGTGTGTATATGTACATAGTCATTGATATTTGTAAATTTATTTGACTGTATTTAAAAGAAATAATGAGAAGAATGCATCCTCCAGGTGGACTCAGAATTAATGCAGAGTGATTCACCACATAAACTCCAGTCAACAAATTTTTCATAAAATCCAGTTGGTTATGGACACTGTCAGCTGCAAACGACTAAGCTTCCTGTATTTTATGCATGTAAACTATTTTTAATATGTAAACTATTGAGTTTGCATCTGTCTGACAGAAAACACGTGTCAGGAATGTCTTGCAAGTGTTCTGTATTCAGGGGAGGCAAGTTGGGTTCTTCACTCACTGCTAAAATGTCACTTTTCTCCATTTAATCATTGATTTGCATGGATTCTGTTTAGTATTCTATTCTGCAGATCTGTGCTGTTTATGAAGCAATATTCCTCAGTTTCCAACAATAATTGAGTCCATGTTAATTTTCCCTTGTAAACTTAGCAACCTTTACCTTTTGCTGCTTACTGTGTCATCTTTCATCTGCCATAGACATCATCTGAACAAAAATATTTGTTACATCTTCAGTATAATCTGGAAACACAAAAGTCTTAGACTACAGTAGTGGCTTTTAAAGAAAATTCATCAAAATTGTGGCCATCAGGCTGTGCGTGTAGCTCATGTGTGCAGCTGCTTTTCTTTATTGCCTGCACTGTTTATTCTTGCATCCTGTTTCATGAAGCATTAGTCATAAGAAAATAAATTAGCCAAAATTGATGATAGATTTCTTGAGAAATGTTTGAGGAGGATCAGTTTCTGTTGTTCTATACTAATTGTCCCTGAAATGATGAAGACTTTGATCCTAAGTGTTACTAGCAGACTAGAATAAGCTCACAGCATTCCAATATGCCATAGAAATTTTGCAAGAACAAAGTTACTGGAGGGGCCAGTTCATGTTTTTGCTTCTTGAGGCCTGAATGTTTTGGGGTCTGAGCATATTTGTGCAAGCTGTACTTTCAGCTCTCTTACTGAGGCATTTGAAATAGCATAGTCCATACGTGAAATACAAGGAGAGTAAATGTGTGAAATTGAGAGAGAAATTTTATAACAGAATATGAGTGTTGCAAATACAGAGCATATAAAGAAGCTTTGAAAGCTGTAGTGGGAATTGCTATTGAATAAGAAAGTAAAGGAAGTTAAGGATATTGTGCCAATACATAATATGAGAGCCTTCAGTGGAGGATCTGCTGCATTAATCCAGGTTATCTTCAGTCAAATAAGAATGGTGTGCTTTTCTCTGCAGAAGTAAATGAGATGTTCTTGTAAATCATCTACAGCTCAGAAAGTGATGTGTATCCAGCCAGTCATTGATGGGGGGAAAAATAGCTTTAACTTCTGAAGAATTCAGGCTTGTTGGTTTTTTTTTTCTTTGCTTAGCTGAAGCGAGCCCTGTTTACACCCCCATTGCTGCAGAGCAGGAGCTGGAGCTCCAGCAGGAGGTTCTCTGGGTGGTGGCAAATTGTTGTCATTGTTGTTAGCAAATTATGTGTGTTTTGGTGAATTATGGCAAGGAGGAAGGGATGGGAAAATATACTTTTCAGAGCCTGCTTATTGACACTGAGGGAGGGAGAAGGAGCCCAGCACAGACACACACACATTTATGCCTTCTGCTCTGTAGGTGCCCCTCAGACTGACCAGTGGTAAATGTCTGATTATCCATGTGGTTACTTTATTTTCCAGAAGGATAACATATCAGCTAATTAACATTCTGTTGCTAACCATTACTGTAAGCCTGTATTTTGTTTATCAAGAGTCTGCTGATGTCTCCCTCTCCAATTTTCATGTGTGTGGAAACCCAGGGCACCGGAAATATTTCTCTGTCTGCTCTGAGGTGCCCTAATCCCCAGGGGAGCACTGACTTTGACCCTCACTCATGGAGAAAGTTTCCTAAGCTCCAGAATAGACTAGAATCCATTAAGGTGTGAAGTAGATTGTAGGTGTATCATTTAGGTGGGAGATTTAGGTTTTGGGATTTTTAGTATGTTGTGGATGGAATCAAGATGGAGGGTGCAGGGTGCCCTCCTGAGCTGCTTCTTCCTTCTTTTTCATGGGTTTGGGTGGCATTTTGTAATTGGGTGGAAAAGTCCTCATTGCAGGCTTTTGGAGGTCAGTTATTGGGTTAAAAAGGGAAATAATCTAGGTGTCAGTTCTTCATTGGATAGTTTAGCTTTAAAAGACCTTGGAACAAGAAATTATTGGCCATTTTTGTGGTGCTTCTCCAGCGTGCTGAGCCTGGTGTGGATAGTGTGAAAAACTCTAGATAAGATAAAAATAAACAAGAACCTGAAGACCGAAAAAATCCAGTGTGTCTCTCTTGCCTGACACAAGACCAGTCCAGGAGGGTCAGCCCAACAGGGGAGCAGGTACCCCAAGACCTGTGGAATGTCTGTTCTCATTACCTGCTCACAAAACCCATCCAGCTGGGTCATTGGAGGCACAAGAAAAAGATGCAGCAACTGCTCAGTTTTGTCACCCTCCCCCAGCTTATCTACATATACATTAATGTTTTATGTTGTAAAATTGAGGGTTTTAGGAACTTCTTGAAGATTTGAGTTTGTGATTTTACGCTATATTGTCTGCACTGAAGTACAGTGTTTTTCTTGAGCAGTTAATTTATTACCCAGTAAAAATCAAATAATTTCCATCACTGTATGTTACTGCCTTGTTGTTGCCATGTTAACAATTCAGATTGCTGGCTTTTTGCTTCCCTGTAGTTGCCAGGGTTTCTTTGTGTTTTAAATAAAAATTGCTGACTCAGTGTACTCCTCCATTTTCATATCATTAATATATTAAAGAATTAATAATTAATATTTTGTCATGTTTGGCTGTTTAGTCCTGCTTAGTTTCATTTTGGTCAGTCATGCTTGTCGTGATTCAGAAAGGATAACGTCACATTATCTTCTTCAGAAACAATCTGAACAAGCTGTATTGATTTTAATCCTTTTTTTAGTATAGTTTTTTAACAGTAGTTTGAATTTGTGCTCTAAAATGCAAACAGTTGCAACCAATGATAATGGTAACGGTTTTTTTTCTTTATATTAAGGGAAGTAGAAATAACATTGTCTTTTTTATTTATAAAGCAGAGCTGTAATGTTTCAGTGACCCCTGTATACAATATTTAGAATTCTGATTTCCTCTATTGGATTGATCAGTTAGACTTTTTGGGGTTGGGTGTATGTATTTATTTTGTTATGATATATTCTCAACTCTAGGGTCTTTCATTTATGAAATGACATCATATTAATAATGACCAAAACTGGCATTTAGTTTATGAGGTTAGTTTTGTTTGGTTGGTTTTTTTTGTGAGTGTGGGGAAGGAATGGTTTTAAAACAGGGGGGAAAAAATAATCCAGTTCCTTATGTATTGGAATGATAAGGAAGGAACACACAGGGGTCTGTTAGTACATTTTAAAGGTGATTCTAGAATTATTTCTTCCTTTTGTGAACAGATTTTGCTAGCTTTTTGTGAGTTGGTAAATACACTAAACCTTTTTCTTCACTGTACAGTATTTCAAGGTGTCCTAAGAATTGACAGCTGAATCTGTGCAATCAGGACGCCCCCAGTCATGAACTATGATGTAATGAGAGGGAATTTGTGTGACAATAGTGTGTTACCTTGCTTGAAGGTGGCAAACAACATGAATATTGTTACTTTTTTAGTGATATATAAGCCAGGTTCTTTTCCTGCAGCCATTCCTGCCTTGGTTTCCTGCCTCTGCTCTGCTTGCCACACTGCGAAGCAGCTGCGGGTGATTATTTTGCCAAGTTCCTAAATTCTTCAGGTTTCCCTTTTATCTTCTTGTAGCCTTGAACAAAGGGAAGGAAGTGTATGATGTTGTGTAGCAATCTTCCCTTTCATTTCAGGGTCTTTCTCTTTCTTGTTAATTTGTCAATACTGGCAATTCTCAAGGCCGACTCCATTGGATGCACTTAGAGATCCATACAGTGTGGAGAAATAACAATGCTTAAAAACCTCAGGGGTTTTTAACTTCCTTAGAATTCTTAGTGTCTCAGGATAATTTAAATGTGTTGCACAAGTAGTGCCATAGGTGGCCTTTGCAGTTAAAGAACCATTAAAATTAGATCTTTTGATTTTTCCTTCAAAGAAAACATACATGGATAGGTGCAGTGGTGACCTCCCTTTTACATCCATTCATTCAACAGACAAATTCTTACCTGTGCAGAAAAATACTTGTTACTTTCTAAAGATCTTTGTGGACTGGTCTGGTGGGGGAGAAAGTTTCTTGAGCAAAACCAAAGTTGGGTAAGTCTTTGCCTGGTGACTCTGCCCTCGCTGGGAAGAGCAAGAGCCACACAGTGACCAACCTATTGAGCCAGGGGCTGATTTGGTGTTCCCACCAAGGAAGTAAGGCTTGCTTTTAGTTTCTCTTTCATTTTGTTGGAATGTGCTGGAAGAATTGGAAAAATTCATTTGAAACGACCTTCCCAAGTTAAGTTTGCATAAATACGAGTGTGTTGCTGATTATGTTGCAAACCAGTTACAGGTCAGCAGAGAGGGTTTGCTTTAATGGTGTAATTGAATTGCTCTTACAGGAACAGGTAATTTACAGTTAACTGTGGCTGAAAGGGGAAGTTCTGGTGTCTTAGGCCTTGCCTTGTGCTGGCATCAGTGAGGTGGATTTGCAGTATCTTCAGTTTGTGCTCTAACATAAAGGGAAAATCTGCCTTGTTGAGAATTGCTCTGAGCTACGTGAAAGGCTTGGGCACAGGTTTTTACATCCCTACTACAAACAGTGCTTCAGATACGTGTGATACCTCTTTTAATGAGGATTTACTTAAAAAGGGGCTGTGGGAACGTTGAGGGTCCCCAAACACTTAAACGTTAAAGTGCGTGTGATTTATAATTTCCCTGAACATCTGTACAGAAAAATCCTGGTACATTTGTTCATAAAGTCAAGTTCTCTTCAAACACCTGTAGCCTAATTGAGGTAATAAACAACCTTAGTTTCCTCTCCAGTATTTATTGTAGGCTACCTGTTGTGGTTGCAGTTTCTGTATGCTCTAGATTGCAAAAGACAATATACCAATTTAAGAAAATACCAAAATTTGACTATTTTCTTCAGCAGCTGTAGCAGGTATTGCAAGTCATCAGAAAAAGGGAAGCCTATCTACAAATCAGTGTGTAACAGTAACATCAGGAGCACCATCAAAAATTGTGTTATGATTAGTACAAATCAAGAGATGGGACCAAAAAGTGGAGAGGGGAAGCACAGTGCCAAAACCAAAGTTCTGCACTAAGATATTTGCTGATGCTAAGAGTCAGTACATACACAAATAGTGATCTTAAGAAATGTACTTTGTACTTGTGTGCTTTGCTTCTGATTTTAGGGATGATATTCTTTAAATGGAGAATTGACTGACTGCAAGAGGTGTTTCATAGTGATGGGAATGAAATTAAAGGAGTTGTAGCTTTGATCCTTGGTGAAAAGAATTGCAATCCTTCCACTGCAGTTTGCTAGGGCAAATATGGATCTAAATTTGGTATCCTCAGAACATGGCCAAATAGCTACAGTTTGAAATACTTACTTCAAGTTTATGTAAACATATTTAATGTTTTATTAAATAATTTTAATACCACATGTACACCCGAAGGTCTGTAGCAGCATAGCTTTGTTTTGATTCATTGGAACTTTGCCTCTGAAAACAGCCATAACATAAGGCTTTTCTGGACTTGGGAGCAGGTGAAAGTGTGTGATACACCTCAGTCTTGGGATACAAACTGTGACCCACTCAGAACAGATTAGATCAGTAATTGGGTAACAATTCGTCTTTTTATTTTTGGCATTTCTCCTTTTGATGATTAGTAAAAGTGTACTCACAGTAAATTACAAACATGGACAAGGCTACTGATTTAAATATTCAGCTTGTATCCCCCCCTCCTTTTGAAAAAATTTAATAAAATGTCTTAAGAAATCTCCTCATTTCACAGAATCACATAATATGCAGAGTTGGAAGGGCCCCATGGTCTTCGATTATTGTTATGTCATAAAATCAAGGAGTTCATGATTGCAGCCAAATTTGAAACATGTACCATAAATAGGTGAAAGTCTTAGATTAACCAGCTGGAATTAGAATTTGTTGAAGTCAGTCTGGCTTTTGAGAACTGTGCTGGTGCAAGGACCTTCCCTCTCATATAAGTTTGTTCAACTGCTTCAATTCAATGGCTAGTAAGTTCAGAAAGTTGGGAAAGTGATTTTATTTATTTATTTACTCATTCTCGAAGTGTAAACAGGGTCAGGAGGTAAATAGGGTCATGAGCTAAGGATGATAAGGTTAAAGATCATGGCAGTTATGGTGAATAGAAGGTGCTAGTTCAGTTGTTAAAAACATCTGTTCATAGTACAGAACATTCTTTGCTTCTGTGCGTGTGTGACTTAAAAACTTCTAGTGCAAGTTTTCTCAAACTGAAATTAATTTCTAACTGGATTTACATTTCTGGCTTTAGCATTTCTTAGTCTTAAGTAGGAGGAAGTAAATTATTTTACAACATGCTAGATGTGAAATGAATCGGATCTTGGGCAACACATATGAAGATATATAAATTGCATAAGGAAACATGTTGAGGTAGTCTGTTCTTTGGTTCAGCAAAAATGAGTGAAATAACTTAAATGAAAAATTATTTCTTTAGGGGAAAAAAGCAACATAATGAGAATAAAATCAGAGAGGTTTCTTTCTTGCAGATTGGAAAGAATGAAGTAAATCCTTTTGTGTTTTGTTGATTTTAAAATTAAAATTGTCATGTAAGTTAGATGTTTGTTTTGTGTTTGTGTTGGGGAAATTGAATGTCCACAGAAAAACCAGAGAAAATTTCTGTTGTTCATTTGTTATCAAGTTGCATTAGAATCAGTGAGCTTCCAAATCTGTTCTGACTTTAATATTACATTTCTTCTTTGAAAAGTGATGCTGACTCTGTTAGTGAGAGTGTTTGTAGACCTCATCTTTCAAGCTAATAAAAAACTTTATTATTTCTCAGAAAATGTATTATTTGCTTTAGTAAAGTACAGAATTTTGAAAACCTTGTATTTCTTTTTCCCAGGCTGTTCGCTGCTATGAATCGCTAATTTTGAAAGCTGAAGGAAAGGTCGAGTCTGATTTCTTTTGTCAGTTAGGTCACTTCAACCTCTTATTGGAAGATTATCCAAAAGGTAAGAATTTTACTTCTTCTGATAAATGTCTTTGGGGAATTGTTCTTCAGTGTAGGTGGCACAACAGAATGAAAATCACTGGGTTAAGTCACTGTTTTCTTGGTTTGTACTGTATTTCAGAGCCCATAAAAGAATTAAGACTGGTGATATCTTCACAAAAACACTTTATTCTTATTTCTTGTTCTTTTTTATTTTAATGAAAAACAAAAACACAGCCAAAACACACCTGGTTCAGGTATGAATATGAAGTTGGCTGGCAGGCCCAGTGTCTGATGGCACCCTGTGGGGTGTGGGTGAGAGCTGGGTATAACAGGTTAGAATATTTACTTTTTTCCCCATGGGATGCCTTTTTTCATTGTCATTGCCTTTTAATTTTAACATGAATGCAGATCTGTTTGTGTAGAGAAACAAATAACACCCCCACCCTGAATATGTGTGCTTCCACCCCCCCATGCCTTTTTCCAAGCACACAAAGATGCTGGTTTACAGTTTCCCTGGGATGCAGAAACAGGGAGATGAGTGATAACTGAGAGTAGTTCAGGAGCACTGCTTGGTGACTCAGGCTGGCTGTGGGCTGTTTGATAGCTGTGTGTCTGTGGGTCCTCTAGCTCTCTGTCTGACATTAAACAAGGGTGAGTTTGGCTTCCTGGGACCTTCATTTCTAAAGTGAGAAACATGTAGATTTGATGCTGCTCAGGAGGAATTTGCAGGTATCTAAGTCCAGTCTGTAAATTCAGGGTTTGTTTGGGTGAAACCTCTGTCTTGTACACCCATGCAATGAGTGGGATATAACCACTGGTGTTTACAAATCCAGAGGCATGGGAAAAGTTGCAGGGAATATGGCAGTGTGATGTCTGTGAGATTTAGTGAAGAATAGTCTGGTCTTCAGCGCTTTCATTTTGTTTTAAGAAAATTCTGCCACCATCTCTGCAAAAAAATTTACACCACTCTTTCTCATTAGCCTAATGAAGTTAGGTGTGAGTGCAGTGTGACCTTCTGGACATATTTTATTCAGCAAAAACAGCCCAGGATTATGGACTGACCTGTATTAACTCTCCTTGTGAGTTGATAACAGTTAAGAGTGACAGGACCAGGTGTTGCTGTGGATCAGAGACAGGATTTACTGATGGGGCATCTGCTTTGTACTCTGTGTATGGTTTTAAAAACAAGCATAAAAATCCAATTGATGGTTGGAAGTATCAGTTCTCCAGAACTGTAAAAGAACATTAGTACAACAATGTGAGAAGAAACATTAAGCCATTAAAAATCTGAATTAAAGTACTTAATACTTTCTTAGATGCCTATTTAAAGTCACATCTCAGTTGTAAAAAAAGCCTCAAGAAGACTAACAGCCTTGTTAGTCATGGAGTATTAAAAAATGTATCTGTATTTTTAAAGAAGTATGGTAGTGGTTGAAAATACTGGAGGACTTTTAATTGATGTAAAAAGGGAAATTAAAGGGGTTTTTTTATTAAGTGAGGGACATATGTTCCTGTTCACTCCAGTTTTGAACTCTAGTACCAAAGACTGTAAAACTATTACCCTCAATGCAGAAAGTCATTGTTGTTCTATAACTAATTTATTACTGCTATTCGAAAGAACTAGAATGTTTGTATGTCATTATAAAGTAAAAATAAATTTCATTACACGATACAAATTTTGTTACTTTATTATCGTACATTCTAATTGCATTATAGTTAAATTTTACATGATTTAGAACAGAAAAGAGAGTTTAGAATGTTTTGATATCACTAATGTATATTTTACCCAGATTTTAAGTCCTGAAGTTCCAGAAGTGTAAAGTGCTGAAGGAGCATGGTCTTCAGAGCTATAAATCTATGTAGTCTGAATTTAGTGAAATTAATGGACAAGTCAATGTGTTTAATAAATTGGATATAATTAATAAAATATCACAACATAGCAGCATGTATAATGCCCCACATTTTTTTTCCCTTAAAAGCTTGTTACTTAATAAAATATCTTCATTAAATGCATGCACCTTTGTATATAATGTATGAAGTGGTTTTTATAAAGGCAGAAGTGATAGTGTTCTTTGTTTAAAAAATGCTTGCTATGAAGTTTGTGCAGAGCAGAACAAACTGTGAGGTGACTGTAGAACTGGGATCAGTGGTCAAGATGAAGCAATGCTGGGATGACAGATCTGGGTTTTGTGTTGGTAGTTTCTTCTCTTTAGATCTGTCTCATTTTTTCACAAACACACTGGCAGTGAAGGATCATGCAGCTGGGTGCATTTTGTTGCATGTTTTCAGTGTTTTGATGTAGCTAATACCTTCTTCTTAATGTATTGAGACTGTAGGTCATTTCTTTCTAACAGTTAGGACTTACACACCATAAGAGGGATCTTGAGAAAAAGTTCTGGCCGGTTGAAACTCACATTATTGGTGCTATTACTGGCCTTGCTGCATGTGCTCAGGGGGATCAGTGAGGGGCAGTCAGCTGGTGTTTGATACTGAAGTCTATTTAATTTTTTTTTTTTTTTGTGAAAGCTCTTAAATATTTTAAGTCTCCTCGAAGTGCAGTGTATTTTCTGTCACTGCTAGCCACTGAATTCCAGAATCAATATGCTTTTATTTTTCGTCCTTAAAAAGAAGTACTTGTCTCCAAGAAAAGTTTTGAGTTCACATCAGAAATTACTGGATGAGGCTCGCTCTTCTCAGTATTATACCTGACACTGAAGTGTCAGTGCCACTGCTAGCCTTTAAAAGATCTGAAACTGCTCTGCAGGTTGCAGTTTCCCAAAATGCAGTAAGTTTGATTTGCTGTTGATAGGTAAAGCCATGGAATGGAGTTGCTGTGTTATCAGCACTCTGCTGCTGTTAGGAGAAGGTCCTACACAAGGGATCAGCCTTTTTGCAGGTTTTGAATCCAGTGAGGCATTGCCTTGTATTCAGACACTTACCATCAAGATTGCAGATGAATTGATTTCTGCTTTGCCTGCATGTTCAGAGTGGTTTCTCTGCTCACCTTTCCTTGTATTGATCATGACTGATCAGAATTTGGCTTTGGGATTTCCTAAAATGGGAATGTTGACTCCCCCTGGTGAAAATTATTTCCTCTACTTCAGTAGAATTTTCTTAACTCTAATCTGATTCTTCCTCCTCTCTCTTTTGCCAAGGCAGCTATTCCCAGCTGTTGGATTGTTTTGGAGGTTCCCAAAGCTTTTGTTGCCTGGGCATGCCCTTGGTGGCACCCTTGTGTCTGCGGGTTGCTTTCTTTGTGCTGGCGCAGCTGAGCCTGCAGCTGTGTGGGGAACTGATCCAACTGAAAAATAACCCCGCACAAAAATGCTGTGCAGTTGCCCCAGAATGTGAAACCTCAACCCCGGGGTTTTGCTGGAGGAGGTGGATGGGTTGTCATGGAGGCTTTTGGGTGCTGGGAGCATTCTGAATTCAGTCAGGACTCCTGGTGTGAACCTCTGAACTGTTCGCTACTGGATTCTGTGGGACAGATGGGTTTTTTACCAAATTACTGTGCTCTGGTCTTGAAAGAAAAGTATGTTCCACTGATAGTTGGAGTTTATTTTTCATTCCATGGCTGGTTTCTATAAGCAGTAAGGAGTGAAGGTAGTGATGTTTTAAGGTTTGGGTTCTAGCTGACTTGAGTTCTAATTGACTGCTGTTTAATGAGCTCATGGACTGGCATCATCTGTGTTTTCCTTAGGGATCTTCTTTTGCAGAAGGGTCACGTGCATTGACCGTGTTCAGTCTGTGACTTGGAGGACAGCTCACAGTGGCACAAATGGAAATGTGCTTTAATCATTTGCCTCCTTGAATTGCTGTTCTCTAAGCAAAATTCCTGGAAGTAGAAAATGCAATTAATGAATGAATGATCTGAGAAAAAAATTAATTTATTTGTGCCACAGTTACTAAAACACAATAAATACTGTACTGAAATAATTCTTATTGTTGTACTCAAATGGTAGTCTTATTTTTAAATGTTCTACGTCAGAACAGTTTTAGCAGTATTTATTTTGATTATAGATGGTGACTGCTTTGCCAAAAATACTTATATAAAAACATTTTAGGTTGTTTATAAGATAGTGTTCATTAGTTATGGGGCATTTTTTTTAGCAATCATTAATCTAAAATTTAAAACCCTACTAAAAACCACCCCAGAATGTTAATTGAGCAGCTCTTTTATTGCAATGCAACCTAAACCCAAAATTTAAACACTTTCTGATTGTTCTTTTGTAAAGTTGTTTGGTTGTGAGAAACTCCCATATTCAAAAATGTATGTGTGTTCCTTTGTACTTACAATTCCAGCTCTGTAGGGAATTTCTCTGTGGTGGTGAAGGTCTTTCAGGAATTTGAAAGGCAGTATTGTTATTGGGAAGCATTTGTATGTGCTGTGCTCTGAGGTGCAGGGTTGTAGTGGTAATTTTATAAAATATAAGGGAAAACTTCACAGCATGGACAGGATTGTGCTGATTCCTGCTGGGCTGTCTTGTCTTACTGATGAGTCCTGAAGAACTAGAATGAATTAAATAGCTTGAATGAGTCAAGGAAGAGATGACTGTTTCAAATAAGTGTGATATTTAGGTTTAAGGGGTTTTATTTTGTTGCTTGTAACTGGAACTAACTGGTAGAATTGGAGTTACTTCTATTTAGAGCTGTTTACAGAATCCTGAAGGTGAGATACATTTTGGGTGGTTTAATTTCAGTTGGTTTAAACCATTACGTGAAATTTCTGCAGGAAAAAGGATGCTTAGAACATTAAAATGTTCTTTATAAATTGTATGTATGTGGAGCAGAGGTTAGCAGTCGACAGTTTTATTATAAAATATACCAAGGCCGTGTTTTTGACTGGTTGTCTGAAAATTTTCACTTTGGAAGGTGTTCTGAATAAACACTCAATTGTTAAAAGACCTTTTTGTGTAATGCGCTCTTGGAAGATTGTTGAACTTGATGAAAATCCATTGGGTTTCTTCACTGGTTTTCAGTATTTTAAGACTTTTCACAGAGTTCAAGATCAAAAGGATTTCTGGAATTGTAAATTTCTTGTCAAACTTGTATATCTTTCACATTTAATACTTGATGGGACAGTGGGCTTCACATCACTTTGCTGCTACAATAAATTTCCAGATGGGGATGTGGAGCTGTTAATAAAATTTCTTAGAGGACTATTTGATGATTTTTCTGTCTTAAATCTATGCTTGTATTGCTTTTGTGTGTCAGCGTTCATTCTGTGTTAAAAGGAAGACATGCTTTAGGCTTCTTTGATTGTCTCTTTGGTACTTTCAGTACAAATCTCTGGAGGAAACAGAGAGCAGCATCTGCCTGAGGCCTTAAAACAAAAGACCTGAGTGGCATTTTGCTGCTCTCACTTCCATGGTTTTTTTTTTTTTGGTTATTACAGAATCATAGAATCATGGAAGTTGGAAAAGACCTTTATGATAAACTAGTCCAACCATTAACTCAGCACTTCGAAGGCCACCATTTAACCATGTCCCCCTACAACACATCTAAATGTCTTTTAAATAGCTCCAGGCATGGTTACTCCACCACTTCCTGGACAGCCTGTGCCAATGTCTGACAATCCTCTCACAAAGAAAATTTTCTAAATAGCCAGTCAGTGTCTCTCCTGGTGCGAATTGAGGCCATTTTGTTTGTCCTGTCAAGACTTGTTGCTTGGAAGCAGAGCCAGTTGACACCTCACCCCTACAGCTGCCTTCCAGGTACTTTGTAGAAGGCAGTGAGTTCCCTGATCACCTTTTCTTTCAGGCTAAACACTCCCAGCTCTCTCAGCTGCTCCTCATCAGGTTTGTTCTCCAGACCCTTCCCCAGCTCCATTGTCCATCTCTGAACATGCTCCAGAACCTCAATGTCCTGCTTGTCCTGTGGGGCCCCAAACTGGACGCAGGATTGGAGGTGTGACCTCACCAGTGCCCAGTAAAGGGGACAAGCACTGCCCTGGTCCTGCTGGCCACACCACTGGTGACACAGGCCAGGTGCCATTGGCCTCCTTGGCTCTCTGGCTCATGTTCATCCAGCTGGTGACCACCACTCCTTTTCCACCCATCACTTTCCAGCCCCTTTTTCCCCAGCCTGGGAGGGTTGTTGTGACCCAAGTGCAGGACCCAGCACTTGGCCTGGTTGAACCTCAGCCCTCGATCCCCTTGTCCAGGTTGTTGGTGAAGGTACCAAGCAGGAGTGACCCCACACTGAGCCCTGGGGAGCACACCTGGTGAGCAGCTGGATGTAATTCCATTTCCCACAACTCTCTCAGCCTGGCCATCCAGCCAATGTTTACCCAGCAAAGTCAATTCTTTTGGCTCAACCTTGGAATTTTCTCACCTTTTGATGTCTTTAATTTTATGGCAAAGCAGTTTTCACATTGCTAGGTTAAAACACCATGGTGGGTAAAACCTGCACTATATATAAGCTGTCTCTGCAGCCTGCATGTATCTCTTAGGTGTTTAATGAAGATTTATTTTTTTCCTGGAATCAGTCAGATTTAAATCAAGAGATGTGCTCTTTCCAAGCTTCCCTTGTGCAGTTCTTCAGCAGATTTTCTATTTTACTATTAGTTTCACATCAGATAAGCACTAAGAAATATTAGTGCTCATTTAAAAAACTAAATTAAAAATAATTGTGTTTGAGAAAACACAAACTGTTTTACACAGACCAATACAGAACTTTGGTTTGGATTAAAGTTTTCTTTTCAGGGTATGTAGTCAAATTAAAGCTTGATGTTTCTAAGTTCAGTAAGCCAAAAATTTGTGTTAGTCACATTTAGCCTTGCAAGGTGCCACTAGATGGTGTTAGTATGTAGTTCGCTTTCTTCTTACTCAAGCACTAAAACACTCCAACTGCTCCATGTTTGTATCACTTTGAAGGCCTCTTAAGTTTTAAGGTGTCATAAAGTGAGTTTATTAGAGCAGATCATAAAAGCCATCCTCTGACTGCATGATTTACGATGAAATGTGCTAAAGGTGACAAGTGGGTGGTTGTCACTCAGTCTAGACATTTTTCCTCCCCGCTGTCACCTTCCTTGTTTGTTTAGGTCAAGTATGTAGATTCTGGGTACAAAGAGATATTGTCTTATCTTACTACTGAAACTAAGTTTTGTGAACATCCTATGAAGTTAAGTAGATGGAAAGAAAAATCCTGAAACCACATACACGTTAATTAAGTCAAATTTGTTTTTTATTCTCTGCAGGATACCGAGGAATCTTAAACAGGGAGGAATAAGGAGCAAGTGTTATCCATGTTCTGCTTCTGACATAGCCCTTGGTCCTATCATAGGAGAGGAAGGCAAACTCTTAGGGGGCACATAATAAAGTCTGTCAGGGTTAAAGTAACCATACATATTGCAAAGGGGGTAGTTCTGGGTGACAAAATACCTGTGAGAGGAAACCAGTAAACTCCAAGTGTGTGAACTCATTGAGGGTCAGCTCTGCATGAGGTGTCTGAGGTTTACAGACAGATTCTGAAGAGAGCCTGAGCTCAGGAGGATTCTTACTGTTCAATGGTTGCAATTCTTTTAGAAAGGTGGCGTTTTGCTTTTCAGAGCTATTTCAGGTAAACATTTTATTTTCACCTAGCAATATAGCTGATGGTGATTGACTTGAAAAGCTGTGTATAGCTTTGGGGTATACCTGTCCCCTCCTCTGGGGAGGATGGTAAATGTTGGATCTGCCACTCACAGGGTTTTCAGGAATATGATCACAAGGATTAACTGTTAGAAAAATAATATACATGGCCAGGTTTTGGAGAGAGGTGTTCATAGGAAGAGCATCAACTAATAAAGAAATTAAATAAAGGACAGAAGGAGGGAAATAGGTAACTGAACACTTCTTTTAGTAATTGTTGAGTATTTTTTTGGTGTCTGAATGTGGTCTGTCAGTTCTGTGCTTTTAAAAGCTTTCTGTGATTGACTACAAAAAGTAGTTGAGGATGAGGCAAGAGGCATTGTCCTGCTGTTGATGCTCTGTCCTGTTCTTTGAGTCCAGACATGCATTTTCTGGATGTTTGTGCGTGTTTCACATGCAGGGAAAAAAGAAGTTTTTATGTCCTTTATTGTCTTTATACAATTCCATATGTGTAAGAATTTCAGTGGCAAAGTTTTAAATTGAAAAAGCTCAATAGTGAGTTCCTAATCAAAAGATTGTCTGCAGAATCCTGGTGTGCCTAGGAGTGATTTCAAAGCACTCATTTTATAATGTTTAAGACAGACATCATAACTGAAATGGGATAATTCACTTGAATGTGTAAAAATGAGAGTTGACCCTGTGTTGGAAGAGGGGCAGTAGTTGATAGAATCTTTTTGTGAGAAAAATTGTCTCACTTTGGAATGACCAATCTTGGATGAAAAGTAAAGGTGCAAAATGATATTTCAGCCTTTAGTGTTAGGATTTTTTTTTTTGTTGTTCATTTTTGTTTGTTCTTGGTTTTGTTGTTTTTTTTTTAATACTACTAATGTGCTGCGTGACCCAAGTAACTGGGATTTTTTTGCTTTTGAATAAACAAGGGAATATCATCCTAGAGTCAGAATCAGAACATTGATAAAGCACACCCCCTGTTGCAGATAGGGCCTTGTATAAATTTCTTGTGGCTCTGCAGATTCAGTTGCTCTTTTCTTTCTTATTTTAAAGTTTGTATTTTGAGGGATTTACACTTATTTCCTATCAATACAAAAGTTAATTTAAGGGAGAAGTTGCTTGTAGTTCTACAATAGAGGTTTTAGATAAGGTACTAATTTCTACACCATAAAATTTAGAATAAATATATGCTTATGGGTGACTCACTCAGAGACTATGAAATATAATAGGGTTCAAAATTTATGGTTCATGTTTTCCTTTATATCTACGTTGGTTCAGTTTTTCAAAAATCTTGCTTTCATAATTTGATTTCTGGCATCTCATATGCAAGATTCTTCTTAGGGTTATGCTTGATCAGGAGTATTTCGTATGGGTTCTGTCAAAAGGAACATTTTCTTGAATCCTTTTTTTTCTGTTTTTCTGTTCCTTTAATCCTTTTCAGCAGAACTTGAGTGCTCATGGAGCAGATATTTAGTGTAATTGTGCAAGGGGCTGAAATCAGATTTCAGAGGTAACTTACTATAAGCTGAGCACTTGATAATACTGAAATTATGCATGGTGACACTTTTTAGTTGTCTGACTTTCCTGAGGAGGAAAGGGACATTTAGCTCTGGCTTAATGGAACCCTCCATGATTCATCCTTTTTTAGAAGAACTCTGGGAATTTTAGCATTTCATGTGCAAGAAGTAGAAAAGGAATACTGTTAGCTTAGAACGGGCTGGATGCCTGGCTGTTTCTGAGGCCAGCAGGAGGATTGGACACTTCAGACACTGAGGAGGACTGAAGTGTCCTCTTTGTTCCTCTGGAAGAGAAATGTGGCTCCTTAGAATGGAGGCCTCATCGTCTTATCATGTAAATATAAATAGATTTCAGCAGTCCACGCTTCCCATGTGCTTGTTTTTAATTGTAACTGAGCTTGGCACATTAAATGATCACTTCAGCTGTTCCTGTGGGAAGTTGCTGAACTTTATTGAAGAATGGAAGAGTTGGAAAAGAAAATCACAGCCAAACATCCTTTTTCTTAAAGAAAACTGGTAGAATGTCATGGAGCAAAGACTCCTTTCTGTAATAACTTCCCTCCATGTTAAATGGAGGTGTTAGGATTTTTCAGAGCAAGTTTCTTCTTGCTTTCTTTTTTTCCTATTCTTTCTCTTTAAGGTATTCTGATTATTTATGTAGTTTTTAATACTGTTGACATTTTATAAACTTACTAGCAGTGCCTAAACTGCTATAGGTAAGCACATTCCGCCTCTCCTTTTTAATGGTTAAGCTCATGTGGGTAATTCGTGGATTTTTTAACAGCTATGGTGAAAATGTTATCCCTTTTATTTTTCCAGTATAATTCTTAGCATTCTATTTGATGTTCTTTTCATCTTTTTATCCATATCCCCTGTATAGTTCACTGCAGTATTTGTTTTTTAAAAAAAAATTTTTGAAGAGGTTCTCAGTTTCTTGAATGTTGCACAATATGGTGCTGTTGACCTGAGTATTTGAAATATACTTTAACCCTTAAAATTGGGATAGATACTGCTTGAGTAAAAGGAAAAACCTCCTTTTATTTGTGATGTGATGCATTACAAAACTGTTTCATAGAGCATGTACTTGTTCCTGTTGGGAAAAGCAAAGTCATTACCGTGTTCAGAAGATAATTATTCCTTTTTGTTGAAAACTTATTAATGATATCTAGGAGAAGTTGAATCTAAAAGGGCCTTTGGAGAGGAGTAGGATGTTATTTTGTCTTACTGTGAAAATCCTTTAAAACATAATGGCAGAATGTGACTAAAATATGCTTAATTTTAACATTCTTCAACTTATATTGTTAGACTGAAGTCTTCAGTCTAAGATTCTTGTACCAGTTTTTTTCTGGGGGTAGGGGTGAGGGAGTGTTGGAGGAGGAATTGTGTTCTTAAATTGTGAAAGACTTAGATTAGATTAAGTGATTTTGTTTGTCTGAGTTACATTGTTTTAAATACATTGCATGTTAATAATGTGTGATCAATGAGTCTTCTAAGTTCATTTTTCTAGTCTGGGCATCTGAATAAACCGCAGTTTAGAACATCAAAATTAGAAATTGGTCTTACAAGCATTTTAGTGGCGAGGGGCACCTCATGGACACAGATCAGCATGTTTTGTTTACAGATAAAGGTTGTGAGTCTCCATAGACAGAGGAGTGCGCAGGTTCTGTGTCTTTACCATGATGTGTATGCTCTTATTTCACTTAAGCACAAGAACTTTGGTCAAGTTACAAAAATGAATATCCAAGACAGGCATTGAAGGGTGATAACATTTGTGGACATGATTTATCCATGGTGCTTGCAGGAAATGAAGCTGCACCTAAACTACACATTGTTTTTCTTGTGTCTTAATATGTTTAGTGCTTATGGTTTTCCAAAGCTGGAGTTGTCTTCTTTGGTTGTTTAGTTTCCACACATTGTGTATTTTAATCTTAGGGAGCAAATACTTGAAAAATCAGTATCTTGGTGTTACTGCAGTGAATCTTGACTTAAAATGCTTCATTTTTGATGGTTCCTAATGCTGTGCTTTTAGGAAAAAGCAAAGCCTGTTTGTGTTCTAGTCCGAGGTGGCCTGTTAGCCCAAGGGCAAGATGAATCAACCAGAATTTTTAGTAAGGAAGAGGGATGCAGGAGTGGTGATTGGAGAAATTGGTTGCTAAGTAGAGCTAATATTCTATTGAACAGAGCTGTTCTTAGCACTGATTTCCAGGTTAGTCTTGGCCGTGACTGTGGAATAAAATGTAAGCTTTTATTCTTTTTTCTGCTTGCTTTTGTTTCTCAGAATGAAAGGCCATGTGAAATTGATTTCTCTTTGTATGTCCCTCCTCACCAGTTCTTCAGAAATTACAGGGCATCAGGGAGCGTGGTAAATGAGCTACATGATTAAATTTTTAA
The DNA here is from genome assembly GCF_901933205.1 of Camarhynchus parvulus. NCBI lineage: Eukaryota > Metazoa > Chordata > Aves > Passeriformes > Thraupidae > Camarhynchus > Camarhynchus parvulus. The sequence goes on along the minus strand of NC_044571.1, from coordinate 6,708,250 downwards.
ATCTTAGAACAGCTTTGTCCGGGATGAAAATCCCAAAATTTCAAATTATTTCTTTGTTATAGGTTTTCTTTAAAATATTGCTTGATTTACATTTGTAAGATTAATAATAAATATACTTCTGGGTTGACATTTCATAAAACAAAATTATAATCTCAAGGAATGCATTGCCCACAACAGTGTACTTACCATGGCAGTGTTACTTTTATTAAACCATTTATCATTTTAATGTTGTGTATTCTGACTCTTAAGGATTTTTATCTTTTTCTTCAAAGAAAATGAAACAAAACAAATTGAACATTCATTTTTCTTTCCTACAGCATTATCTGCATACCAGAGGTACTACAGTTTACAATCTGACTACTGGAAGGTCTGTATATGCTTTTTTTTTTTTTTAATTTTAAAATGTGTTGCTGTAAATGTTCAATTTTTTGAAGTAGATTCTGTTCAATATAAGTTTGGATTATCTACCTGCAATGACTTTTTGGCACATAAATTGAGTCTTAATGTAAATGTTCACCTATATGTGCAATTCATTATAAATTTCAGTATAAGTAAGTCTTCAAGTCATGTGTTGAAAAGGCAGCTCAATTAAGATGACAGGTTTAAAATATTTTTTGTTACCATCATTATCCATTATTTATGTAGCACAGATATTTGGGTGTGTGTTTGGAGAGCAGCAGAGCCACTTGAAAGCTGCTGTGTAGGCATTGGACTGGGAATAGGAAAAATGTTCTTAGGTTGCTTTTTGTTTCCACAGACACCAAATTCTTTCAAGTCCTTTTCAGTATTTTAAATAACACTTTTACGTCAGACAGGAGCAGATCCTGTTGGTGTAGTTGTCTTGTCTGTAAGTAGAGGTATTGTGTCTGTAAGTAGAGGTATCATGACTTCAGATGAATAAAATTGAAAAAATTCTTACAATGGCATTGTCAGAAGTTGTCAGCATTGGTGTATTGTCACATGAAATAGTTTGAAGCTCCTGGTTGAGGGAGAGGTGCAGGAGAGCATGGAACACATTAGGTATTTGTGTGGTCTTGAGCAGCTGTTTTCCTTAGAAATGTGGATAAATGCATCTTTCAGATAGGGAGGGCTCATGAAGAGCTCTTGGTACCACATAGAGATGGCATTAGAGAAACATTTTGTGTGTTCTTTGCATTTATAGGGACTGTAACAATGCTCTGAAAAACACTGTGGCAGCTTCTCCCATTTGGGCACAGGATGGGGAGAAAGGCAGGGTAAATTAACGGTGGAAGAGTGAACTAGAGTGAGTGTTTTATAGCAGAAAAAGGAGAGCTCCAGTTGGAGGATGCTAGGGACATTTTTGGTATTGTCTTGTAAAGCCCCTGCTCCAGCAGGAGTTATGCAAGAGCCATATTTCACTGAGCCATTTTGGAATTGAAGGAGTTTTTCCAGAAATAACCCCTGCAGTTTTAAAATTACAATAAAAACATGAATCTATTCTTCTTACGTGTTCTTGGAGAGCTGCTTTAAAGATTGCTGTAAATAAGTGTTGAAATCAATCAATTAATTAAAAATCAATTGTAATAGTTTCTGTTGTTTTTACTCTTTCACATTAAGCATCTCAGAATAGTTTATGACTGGAATTGTTTTTTCTGGTTTTTATTCCAATGACTCGTTACTAAAATAAATGTTAAGTGATTACTACGTAATTTCCCCTGCATTTTCAGAGTTCAGGGTGGAATGTAAATGATTATATGTATTTTTAAAGGTGTAGGTTGTTTTCAGTGTGGCTCAGACTATTGTCTGCAATTAAAATAAATATAAACTCTGACTGTTTTGCAGTTTCATCTCAAGAGCACTGATGGCAATAAAATTTCTGTTTCTATACAATGTGTGGTATTTTAACACACCTTTTTCTTGTATATATCTCCAGAAATTTACCATGCAGGGATTAGTTTGAACAGTTCCAGTTGCAAACATGAGAGCGTTGCTTGCAGTTGACAAAACAATATTTTGAGATCTGCAAATTAAAAATCCAACCCAAGAAGAAGAAGAAGAAACAAAAAACCAGTAATTTTTCTTCTTTTCTTGGCCTCTCCTGGGAAGGATCTCATTGTGAGCTTCCTTAAAAATATGTAGCCCAAAGTGGTTCTTTGCCTATAATCTTGGGAGATCTTGTTAATTTTGGTATTCATGAAAAAGAGCCTGAAAAAGTCCAAAACCATTTTTCAGCTAATAACTTTTTTACTGAAAGTGGTAAAAATCACAGGTGGATCATATTTCATCTTATTAATGGATGATGAAGCTATTCTGGAGTTGGCAGTGGGAAGCTGCCTGGATTGGGTGTAGAGAAAGACCTTCCCCTCCTCCCTCCAGCTGAGAGGATTTATTGTTTCTTGTCATCCTTAATGCCCTGTATCTGTAAGAAACCATTTAGTCAGGAATAGCAAGTTTATGGTGTATTTTTGGTCACACTTTTATGCTGTTTTATTCTACTTTGTGATTTTTTTTCTTCCCAAAGAGATACAGATGGCAAAAAATTCAGTCAAATTTCCTTATTTTAGTGTTGTGGAATTTTTAAAAAGTTTTTTTTTTTTCCTTTTTTAGTTTTTACAGCGCTGGATGTCATCAGTTAAGTTGTTGGAATTTGTGATAGTAAAGGAAGGAAGAAGAGAGAAGGGTGTGAAGGAAGGGTGGTATTTGTGAGCTGTGAGGGGAGCTGCCTTGAGAGATCTGGGAAACTGAAGAGTGCTGAATCACATGAAGGTTATTATATAAGGCAGGGCTGAAGGCAGACAGGAGCAGCCTTATAAACTTGGGCATTTTATCTGAAATTACATTTTATCTGTCGTGCAGTGCAAATTTAAGTGGTTGAAATAAGTATCCTCTATGTGCTCTGTTTTTTAAAGAGGGAACTTACAGAAGAATTGTGAGAGTTTTCAGATTGCTTTGGGTGTAGTTTGGACTCCTTTTATAAAGTATTTTTGCTCTCTGTTACTTTGGATTTTTAGAGTTGCATGGGGTTGGTCATTGAGCGTTATTTTCATGCATTGTTCATTTAATGATGTACAGTCTATATTTCCTTTCATGAAAAAGGCATTTTACATTTTTTTGTTTCCCCATAGATTTTTCTGATGGTCTGAATTTTCATAGATTTTTCTGATGGTCTGTTCTGAAGCACCTGGGTTGTTTTCTGTCAGAATTTGATGCATGGGTTGTTTTGTTGCTATTATAGTAAGCCTTGTGTTGATCGTGTGGAACAAAAAGAGAAGGAAAAAACACTTTATAAAATATATTCTGGATATATACTCTAGTGACAGGAGTGAAGGTGGAAGGTTATGAAGATGCTGTATTTTGCCATTTAGCAGATCAATACTCCCTCTGTGCTGATGAGATATTATTTCCTTTCAAAGAACTATCTGTATGGATAGTTTTGAAGGTGTTGGGTTGCATTATGCCGTGTATTCCTAAGTAGAGCATTTTTTGCTGTAATCTTTGGGTACTCACAGATCAGTGTAAAATGTCCTGCAAAATAATGGAGTTTCTGCAATTTTTGACTACAAAGACACTGTGCTACCTCAACTCAGCATTTAAAAAAAATTGACTTGAAATTATTTGACTTGAAATATCTCAACTTGCATACAAGCCGATCTGACTTTCATTCTTGCATGCAAGTAGTTCTCTCAATGTTTCGTATGTGCCTATGCTAAAATGCTAAAATAAATCTCCCTTCTGTGCAATGAACTTCATTCTGATTTCCTTTTAAAACTCCCCTGTGTCAATGTGTTGGGGGAGGTGAGGAGGACTGTGGGGGATGAATGGATACAAAGGGCAGTTCAGGAGAGCGGAGACAACAGCTAGAACTGCAATTTGTAGATGTTGATGCTCCTGGGAAAAATAAAGATATCAAGTGTAAATGTCTGCCATGATTATCAGTTTTGACATATTCTGAGGAGGCAGGATTAGAAGCTCAGCAAGGAGTAAGATATTCCTGATCTTATCCAAACATGATGGCAGATATCTGGCACCTGTAGGAAGTTATTTTAATCATCTTGTGGTTGTATTATAATGGACTTGATCATACTGAACTCTTTTATATAATACTTGAGTTTTGTTAGGGCTGTCCTAGAGAAACTCCATTGCATGAGTGAATTGAGTGTAAGTGTATAAACATCTGGATCTGTTGCACTGACATAGTTGTCCAGGGCAGGAGAGACCCAAAAACCCTGTTCCACGGATTTGGGGCTCCAAGAGGCATCACTAGAATGGTTCCTGGGAGAGTTCCTGAGAGAAGAGCCTGGTTATCCAGTATTCAGATTAGATCTCTGCTTAGACATGGCACTGCTGCTGCAGCCCTTGTCTGGTTTGATAATCTTGATTAAAGATTTGTGACCTTTGTACGTAGGTCAGTGTTCACAAATTGTCAGTTAGGAATTGTGTGCCTGCAGTTGTGGCAGCACAGTTTGAATAAATAAAACCTTTTGGTACAGCTATGTTAGGGAGCAGAAAATTCCTTTATGCCGATTCTCTGAAGTGTTTGAATGTGTTAGGGACATCTCTGCTTGGGGAAGGAACATGAAGATTTCTAGACACAAATCCCAGGGGATTGTGGATAAGTTATGAGGAACATGGCAACAGCCCTGCTGAAGTCCATTCTTCTGTGTTAATTCATCAAAGACTAGCCTGGTTAAAGTATTAAGTAAATCCTGCTGGTTTAAGTATTTTTAAGAAAAAAGTGTGTTTTATCAGAGTAATAGAGAGTATGCAGGTACTTGAACATTTCTCTTCACATGTGAATAAATTGAAGGATTGACAAGGCACAGAATTTAGAAATGCATCTTAAAATGTTGGACGTTCCTGTGAAAATGACTTACTTCTTTTTCAAGGTAGGCTTTACTTTGGAATAGGATGCTAGACCTTGGATTGAGGGTGCCTGAGAAAGAAAAGAGACCTCAATTTATTCAGCTACACTTAAGTGTAGTATCTCTTTATCAAGCAGTGCTTGGAGTGGATCAGTCAGGAAGTCTGAATGTTCCTTGAAATGTTTAAGGAACACTTAATTAGTGAGTTACATCCTCCAACATGAATTCAGATATAGAATTCTTGTTAGCTGTTGACTTTTGTTGGAAAGTTGCCTAGAAGGAAAGTAAATCTGTCAGGAACTCGTTATCATTTTATGAAAATGGCCTTAATCACCCTTCTCTTTAATAAAGATTTCATTTATGTGGACAAGGTGAAAACATCAAAGAGGTTTGGTAAACCCCAGGAAGGGTTTTCAAAGACTTAATTCTGTGTTACAAATGCAAATGTGGTGCAAACTGAACTTACAGTTGCAAGGCTATACTGTAGAACACTGAATGGTTGTGTTAAGAAAAAATAGAGAAATTGAAGAGAGGGAAGTAAATCCCATCATTTTGCAGCAGGGTGAGGTGTTAGTTTAGTTCTGGAAAGCACCTGTTTGGTACTCCCCTACTTGTGTTTACTAGACAATAGAATAAATTGCTGTCTAAATTGTTACCTTTTTTCATATTTATTTCTTAAATTATTCTTGAAAATAAAATTCTGTCTATATATACAAATGTGAGAATTTCCCCTCACTTTTCTCAGGTAATCTGTATAAAACAGAGAAGAATCCAAAACCGTACAAAGAAAAAAAACCTCCAAAAACCACACCAGAAAAACAAACAAAAAACCAAAATCCCCCGACCTGAAATTCTCTTCAGAAAGCCAAATGCCAAAGGAAAATTCAGTTGTGTATGTGGGTGCTAATCATGGAAGAGGGATATGATCTCAGTCTGTGCTGTTGTTAGTTTGTTGCAGAAAGCAATTTTATAACACTCCTTTTTATGCTGATCTGAAGCATATTTGAGTGCCAGGTAGTATTTTAAAATGCTGTTCTATAATTAGAGCTATGTAGAAATTTCTCAAGCTTATGGCTAAAACCCTTGTAATTAGTAGAAAGTCTTTTTTGTTCCAAAGAGCTAAAGTAACTAAAGACCACGGATGTTAGTTTTTAAGTGTGACCTGTTGCTTGTTTTAATTGTTTCATGCAGCTTTTTTTCCATCCCTCTACTTTTTTTCCATTTTGTTAGGTGAAATGGCTTTTTTTTTGGTATGCTTCCTTAATGCTGTAAAATAGGAAAATAATTAAAAAAACATTATTCTTTAATTTTGCCTGTTTTGCTGTCTCTTTTTCTCCAGACTGTAAGTCTGTTTCTCCCTTTATAAACAGTTGGACAAAAAGCAATTACTAGACATACTGATAACAGCGAATAAGAGAACATTTTGCACCTTGGACATCCTTTAGAAGACAGCAATTTTCCACTTCATTGACTCACAACTGTTTTATTTTCTGTAGTAAACTCAAAAAACCAAGTAGTTTTTTAAACAGAATTCATCAAAAATTTCATTATTTTTTAATTAGATATAAATGCTTGGATTAATTGAAACAATGCAGTTGTATAGGATCAGTAGAAATTGCTGGAACAGACACTCTCCTGGAACAAAAATTGGAGAAGTAGGATGATTTGTTAACACTGCTTTTTATTCAAGCTCTTAGTTTTTTGAAACTTTTATTTTAAAGAAAACTGTGATTCTGTATAAGGAGATAAATTTCCCCTTAAGGGTCCTCAGAGAACAACATTTTACAATTACACAAAAAGGCTTTAATATAAATTATTGCCCCATAGCAACACAGGGTACCTACAGAAAAAGCAAAAAGAAAAAATCTGTTTGATCAGAGGATGCTTAATCAGAGAAATGTTGAGAAAAACTGATCAGGAAAGCAAGTTTCAAAAATTCTCACTGAAGCTGAAGTTTGCTGAGATGAAGATATTGCAAAAGGAACTGGCAGATACAGCAGTGACCTACACATGAATACATTAAAAACCTGCAATTCAGGATGTATTTGCAAATCAAAATGACAGGGTAGGAATAGAATAAATAGAAAGAGGAAATAGAGATTCAGAAAGTGAAAAATAAAATCAGGAATTAAATAAATATTCAGTGCCTCTGTGAAGCATGGAGATATTAATAATACCTTCTATATACTCTTTAATTCTGCCTGACAATATAATGGTTGTCAGTGAAGCACATGGGATTCTGTACCACCCCTCACTTTTCTCTAAAACAGGTTTTTGGATTTCAGTCCTTTGACTTGAAGGATCTTGATGAAGACATTCTGGTTATGTTCTGAGAAGGTATAAAATACAACTGAAAAATAATACTTTCAAGACTTCTGCTGTAGACTGAGAGAGATAAGCATGATGACGTTATGTGTTATGGAAAAGAAAATGAAAAACAGAGATAATTTTGTCCTGATTTTTAGATGCTGATGAGAGTGGATCGACATAATGGAGATAAAAAGCATTTTTATGGGATTTAATGGGGATAAGCATTTTCCAGGAGACTGTTGGGGAAAGCAGTCTGGGAATAGTCTGAGTCTGATACTGTGTGATAATACAGGATGGGAAGTGATTGTGTCCATAAAAAGAAAAAAGGAGGGGGAAGGTTGAGGAGAGAAAAATCTGTAAGGCCAAGTGAGATTGAACAAATAATATGAGGAAGAGGAAAATGTGTCAAGAACGAAGAATGGCAGGATGTGGGGGAAGGAAAATTCTGGCTTTGCTGAGAATTAGAATGAAAAGAAAATGAGAAAAGAAAACTCAAACTTTAGGGCTAACAGCATATGGGGAAAAGGGAGGAAGGTATATATAGAATAATATCAGAGTGGATTGTCAGAGATCTGAACTGAGACTTTTGCCAGTTTTCTCCCTAACCATGACCTCTGTGTTGTAAATTCAGCAGGCACACTGGGAAAGATTACAAATTAAAAAAGAAAAAAAAAAAAAAGAGAGAAGAAAAATCCAAGGAAGATATTTAAGTATTCAGGTGAAGAGTCCTGTATAATTTTCCATCAAAGGGTCTGAGTGGCCTCTGTTTTGAGGAAGGATTAAGAAAGTAGAGTGTGAAGCACTTAGGATCCCCCAGGGAGCTAAATAAACAGATAATAAAAATCAGGGATGTTTAGGGTGGAGCAAAAGTAACAGGGCTTCAGCTGGTAGAGCTGAGCTTTGTGCCCTGACCTTGCTGGAGATCCCCTGGCAAGGGGAAGAGTGACTTAAGATGACTGAGACTCCACTCTCAGTAATTAAACAACAAAGATTTGTTATGTGTGTAGCTGTTACTGCAGATGGTGATAACTTCACAATTTACTGCCACAAAATAAAGGGGTTTACAGTAATAAAGGATGTGGCAAGTGCACAAAGTCTTTTACTGAAATGCTGATGGAAAATAAAAGAGAGAATATTTTCCATAATAATTAGGTTTTGGGGATGCGAGCAGTTCTGGTGAAAACTTGACTTTGATCCCGAGACAAACTGGCAAAACAAAAAGTGGGAAAATGAAATGCAGCAGATACAGCATCATCCTAGTAACAGATTTTAAAATATTATTGATACATTTAGATCATGAGCTTGTCCTTTAGTATGTCGTGGTGGATGGAAATTGCATTTTAGAAGATACTGGAAAAGACAGAGAAGTTGTTAAAAGATGAAGACCCAAGAGAAATTTGGAGTATGAAGACTAAATGAAGGGCTAAATTTGTGAATTGTGCATGTTATAATCTCTTTTGTTTATTGAAATGCTTGGTAGCTTTGGTAACAGTGTAAATGGGGTTATGTCAGCAAACCCATAGCTGTAATCAGTTAGTATGATTAATCTGTGACATGAAAAAATTGGGATTTTTAAATCTAAACTGTGTTTATCAAGACTGGGATTCTGTCTCTTAATGGTAGAAGGTATATGCCTTCAAAATACTTCAGAAAAATTTATTAATAAATAAAAGGAAATGCTGGAATGCTGGAAAGGTAATGAGATTGTGTTGCCAATAACACTTGGTTGTAAATACACAAAAAATAGAGCAAATTAATAACTGTATTTGGGCTTAAGAGAAAAACATTTTAGTGTTGCATGCTAAAAATAAATGTAATTTTTTCAAAGTCAGTAAAGCAGACAAGTTGAAAGAACTGTCTTTTTTTTTCCTTTTTATAAAACACGTTGTTAAATTAATGCCAGCAAGAAAGATTAAGATGGAAATGTGTTGTTATTTCATGCTGCTTAATTAGAGGAAAGCACAGCTGATTTCTTGTTTAGAAAAGAACATATGTTCATCCAGGTATTTCTTAAGGAATAATGAATCTTAAAAGTCATAGATTGGGGTTTTGTGCAGTGTGGGGGAGGTGTGGGTATATGTGTGTCTGAAATTCTGTCCCTCTTGCAGCTAAAACACAGAATTCTTAGGTAATCCCATCAAAATACGGCAATTGTTAATACAGACAAATAATGCACCATGTCCAATTTTGTGTACAGGAAAACTGTACAAGGATCTGATAATGAACTCTTGCTAGATGAATTATGTAATGAAATTATGACAAGAGGGTGTCTTCCCTCTCCTTGAAAGGTATCCAGACAAGGTGTAAAATCTTAAAAGGCTATGACTGGCGAATTTAATAAATTTTGACATGTTGTCTTCGACCTCATGATAAATTTGATTAATTAGCTTTTTAAAATGTCTCTTTCTATTAACTGTCATCACACAAAACAAAGGAATCCCCCTCTGCACGTAATTCACATGCACCTGTTTGGGTCCCAACAAGCTTTAGATGTTTTTAGGGAGCACTCATGTTACTCTGTGTTGAGAAATATTTTGAATTTGTCCTGAATTAGAAAAAAGATATTATTTCAATGTCTGCAGTTCTGATTTTTTTTTAGTGTGCATTCATTCATTAAGCTACTCATCCCTTTAATCAATGGATTTATAAGAACTCTGAAATATCTAATATACTGAAAATGTTAAAGAGAAAAGAATGTGTTTTAGGGAAAAATTTGCTGGTGTCAGGAGGAGGAGGAAGCAAGACAGAATCTCAGAGGGAACACTCTCCCCTCACCCTGGAAATGGCATTTGTTTCCAGACAGTGTTCATTACATTTTCTAATGAGGACTTCACCCTGGAAATTCAGCAGGAATGCTCCTCTTGTCCCTCTGTATGTGAGATCTCTGTGTAGAAGCCCAAACACTCTGAGGGAAAATAACACAAGTATCATCAGGATTGATGGAAAAGTCTCTTCAGAAAAGCTTTTTATTCACGTTGAATTCTCCTGCTGCAGAAGTTTCCTTTGTGCAGAATAAAAACTGTCATCCTTCATGTGCTAGTATTTAGATTAATAGCATGCTTCCCTTCTTCAGCCCCTTGGATGAGGATTGAGGATGCTGAAATATTAGTTGTGCTGGAGTGTGACAGTGGAGAAACTCATCAGTTGGGAATGCTCGGAGAGAGGCGTTTGTAGTTGGGTAGAACATTCTGACACCAACGGGGGATGCATCTCCAGCAGGCAGGAATAATACTTGAATGAAGTTGATCAAGTTGAATGACCAAATGTCTCTTTTTCTAAATAGAAACAATTATTTTGGAAATGCTTGTGATGCTTTTTCAAAAGCCTGTTGTTTGCAGAAGCCACAGTAATGGCAAGTGACTTGGTACTCAGTATGATTGCTCATTCCTTGCATGGAAAAGGTTAAAACAAAACCCATCACCCTGGTTTTCATGTTTCTATTCTGTAGATTCCTGTTTGATCTATAACATGATACAGTGTCTCATTAATGAATGGCTTTTCTTCAGAAAGGCTTCTTTTATATTTTAAGGTCCATTCTTTAAAAAGTGAAAATGTTTGCTGAGTTTCAGAAACAAAGAATTTCTTTATTTTGCAAATTCTGTGTTTTTGAATTTGCTCTCTCCGGAACTGGCATCTCATTTGTTTTTTAAAATACTCTTTCAAGCATATACCTAATTGAAGTGTTGAGCTTGCATCCTTTTTTCCTTTTCTGAAGGATGCAGATTCAGCTTCTTCCGTGTGGTGGGTGTGGGTGGGAGAGGAGTGGTGGAAGTGTGAGTGGATCTATTGCAGATAGATGGAGAAGGCAGCAGGTGGGAGGATGGGGAGACAAAGAGCTTGGGGTCTCCTTAAAGACTCTGTGAGCAGCCTGTGTGAGGCAAGTAAGTTCATGCTTTGAAGAAAAGGCAGACAATTCAAAATGGTTTTAGATTAGTGTTTGAGCATGATTGTGCTCTGAAATAAATGTAGCTAGTTTTCTTTTTTCCTCGTTCAGTCTTTTTTTTAAATTAAGTTTTACTTAGTGTTTTTCTTGTTGAAACATTAATTTAGACTCTTCAGAATTCTCAGTGTCATCCAAAAAACAGCAATAAAGCTGTATTAGCAGACATCATAACTACATTGATGCTGTTTAACATGTTTTCTAAAAATACTTCAGGTCTTGTTTTCCTTTCCTCCCAAGGAATACTGGGTTCCATTTCATTTATTTACCTATTGGACTCTTGATTATTTGGGTCAGGCACAGATCTGTTTCCATGTATCTTAATGATGGAATCAGAATTTTATGAAATTTCTCTGAAAACAAGCTGGAAAATCTGATTCCAATCCTGCTGAACTCTGTGGAAAGGGAAATGGGTTTCAGTTATGTCTGCTGTTTAGAAAGAAGATGATAAGCTGATTATAATTCTGAAATATTTTTTGTTAAAGCTAAGAGATGGAAACCCATAGGGGTGGCAGAGAAGGGGGAATGTCTTTACACAAGGCCTGCTGGTATTTTCTTTGTTTTCTCTTCTGTTGTCAGCTGCTGTAGGAAATTCATGCCTGCTGCATCTTTCAGAAGGTTTTGTATCATTGTTTGTATGGAAAGTTGTGTTAGTTTTGCAGAATGCTGCCGACTCACAGTTTAAAATGTTTCAAAAAGCAGATGGACAATTTCAGGGAAGAAAAATCCATTAAGAGCAATTAAATACAATGACATTTTGTTTGGCTTTAGAAACCTTTGAAAATCTCCACAAATCACTGGAGGTTAGGATGGTATTCTTGCCAGGGGGAGGCTTAAAATGATGATAGAAAAGGGAATGAAGTTACCCTTACATGTAACTGCAACAGCAACATTTTAAAAGTTCATTGTTACTTGTGAATTGTGTGATAGCCTGTTCCTTTCCTCCAGGATCACCTACAGGTAGTTGTGTTTCCATTTGCTGACAGAGTCTTTACCTTTTGCACAGGAAGGGTGATTTTCTAATTAAATGCAATCATTGGATGTTGTCTGGAGCAGAATTACTCTGTGAAGCTATGCAAGAATCAAGAATTTCAGTACATGATCTCTTCTCTCCCCCTGAAATCCATAAAAATACAGTAATATAAATTAAATCATCTATCTAGTTCATAATGGAGCATTATAATCCTGTCTCAGTTCTGGCTTTGATCTCAAAATCTGGGCAAACAGAGCCCTCTGTCTGTCTGAATCATGTAAGAAAAGCTTGTCTTGAAGGCACTTCATTTCACTCAGCATGAGTGAGATTCAGAGGAATGTAAGCCTTTTTCTCTCCTAAACTTTCTTCCCTGTGCATTGTTGTCAGACAGATTCCTTGGGAGTCTCTCCTGGATCACCATGGCTGTAATCCTGTCTTTTATAGGAAGAGGACCTGTAGGTTCTGCTTGCTGGTGATTTTTCCTGACCTGGGCTTTCATTAAAGAGCAAAATGAAGCAAACAGATGATGAATGTCACTTGTGAGGTCAAGACAAACCCAGATGGGTGCTGTCACAGGAAGGCAACTTGTCTTAAACTGAGAATAAATATGAAGTGCTGATTGGAAAAACAGTATAAAATTAAAATGGCTTTGAAGGAACACAACTGATATGTTTGGATTTTTTTGCATGCTTCTGTTCAGTGGTTCTCCTAATTCTAGTGTTCTGCTAGACATGCAGCTCCTAATTCCTGTGGCATCTTTCTGTGTTCCCTGTGAACTAACCTCCTGAACCTTGATTTTTTTTTTTATCTTCCCCTGGAATTCTGGCTGTGTATCCTTAGTCCTACACTCTGTACATACAAACTGGGAGATGTGTGTGTTTTGAGATGTTTTGGTGATTGAAGCTCAGGAGCAAGTGCCAGGGTTAGGACTTTATTACATGTCTGGAGCCCAGGGAGTCACTGAGGTATTGGAGCAGTGTCTTGAAGCACAGATTTGTCCATGGTGACTCATTGTTCTGGCTGGGAAAAGAAGGTGGTCAACAGTTTTGTAATCATTGGGAAGAATGTCCCAAATAATCTGCCATGTCCACAAGGGATTACTCTGTCCTTAGTGGAAAAAAATGTCCTGTCTGTGTTGTGTCAGTCAAATGCGAGATGAAAAACAGTTCATTGGTCTGGCCTATCAAACCCAGCTAAATCCAGAAGCATTGATTTTCTTCTGAGGCACTTTGGTAGATTTGACTTCTAGAAACAGAGGATGAAGGATGGGGTGGCTGTGTCTAAGAAAGTCACAGATCTCATAAAGCCAGGTTAAGGCAAAATCCTTGATAGGGAAACACCCACTTCACCTAAATACAGCTAAAGAAGACAGGACTTAAACAGATTATTAGCCTGACATTTCTCTGTTTATCAAAAAGAATCTGAATTTTGGGCCTGAAAAGTATTTACTGGATGCCAGACACATAGTGAAGACACTGAACAGGTTTAAAAATGCTTAAGAGACATGGTGTATTATGAAGAGAAACTGAGAAGTAGAATATGGTAGAATTAGATAAGTAATTACCACCTTAAACAATTAAATATGGCCCGGACTTTCTAAAGCACATCCTGAAGTGAATGTGATTGAGTTTAAGAACAGGATCAAATGTAATATTGAAAACATGTTAAAAAGAGAGGAGTAACACAAAACCTCTTATCCTAAATGCTTCTGGAAGACATCAAGCACAAATTGGTGCTTCCAGAAAATGAATTTATATTTTCTTCTTTGCCCTGATGTTGATCATGAGGAGACCTTTTTAGGCTCCCTGCCTGCCGTGTTCCCTGTCTACCAGAGCAGGCATTCTATGGCTGTGGTTTATCTCCCAAGGAGTAAAGTTTTAGTATTTTATGTTGGGAGTTCTTTCTAGCAGAGCAGTATTAAGGTAGCCTTAATTCCCATAATCATCTGTGTTAGCACTTGTTCTCTGGTAGATTTGAGAGACAAATTTCTTCTTTTGTTAAGCGAAGTACTGTAAAGAGATGGATAATTTCCAGGTTGGATGATTATGCCTTCCCATTTTGAGATGTGCTAAGTGACCACAAGGTGATGATCCCAGGTTTATGAAGCTGCTCCCATCATTGTCTTCATGGCCTGGAACTGTTTTTCTGTGGGTGAGAGTTACTTCATCTTTGATATCTTCAACTGAGAAATGGTCCTGAAATTGCTTAATAATAGACAACTGGACTTTAGAAAAAAGTGTGAGAAAGCTGTAAATTATATTTTTTAAATGTTACTCTAAATAACAAGGTAGATTCAGATTACACTCTATAGTAATCACATGTTCAGAAAAGATGGGAAAGAAAAACCCCACATTTTTTTATCTGAGAAAATAAATGTAAATTGGTGTATATTAGACAGTGTTATGGAAAAGTTGTAAATGTGGGGCTGATGTGGTGGTTTTGTATGGGAGGTATTTAGGGAAGTGATACAAAAACCTCTGTGTAACTGACAGTCTGTGGAACCATTAGGAATGGTTCCTGTATACACTTCTGTGAAAAACACATGTTAAAGATTAAGAATCTTGGGAAAGTTGAGTAAAATAATAGTGAGAAGTTATATATAATAATTTTAGTGATTGGAAGTAAAAGTGAATATTTGTATTGTGAAACAGAAGATAAATTTTGAATGTTGAATGGTACAGATTTAAAGTACAGAAAAAGATTTTGGAGAATTATGGTAGCAAATTCAGTTTCATATGGCATGTTGATATTTTTAAACAGTAGTATTTGAAAGTGTTTGTATCTACCATCTCACAGCTCATGATCTTGAGGGAACTGGCCTTAGTATCAGAAAAAGTAGAGTATGAAGAAAAAGTTAAAAGCCCAAACAGTATTTGGTTTAATAAAGAACAATATAGAAGCCTGTACTGGAGAGGATGGTCTTATGTAAAGGATAAGTATAGTTCAGTGTGACATTTTTCTAGAATCCAATCATCCTCCTCTGTATAGCAGAACAGAAGAATGAAATTTCAGACAAATAATCAAAGCATTATCCAAGAACTTTTTGCAGAGCAGATTCTGCTGACTCTCGCAAGCCTAAGGAGGTGTCCAGTCACACTAAGGAGCAGCAATTACAACCTAAAATTAATTTGTGGAACTCAGCAAGGTGTCTTTAGAGTGAGAGCCCTCTGAGATTTGCAAAAGGATGTTGAATTCAGAGGAGGAGAAAATCCCCATTTGATGATGTTGGTTAATTTGCCCTCTTCTTGTCCTCTTGTCTCTCCTCCTTCAGGCTGTCAGCTGGGTTTGGGAATAAACTGCTCCAGAGGAAAAGATTTTAAAGCTACCAACTCTGAGAGGTTTCTTGCCTAGTATGGTGAGGTAGTAGTCAGAAGTGAAGAAACACTAGTGGATTAAAAAATGTTTCAGTTCCCAGTCCAGGACTGTGGTGTTTCCATTTGCAGTTTGTCAGAGTTAATTTTTCAGAAATTAAACTGTTGACAGAAGTAATTAAGTAAAGTCAGGTGCAGCAGCAGTGATGCAATGGTAAGAAAAAGAAGGATTAGTGAGGGAGGAAAGCAACCTGAGCTCTGGATCAGGGGAGGAAAGAGCTGCAGTGCAGAATAAGCAGAGATAGGGCAAAAGAAGTGTCCTGTCATTTGGCTTGTTTGTATTTTCTCTGGTTTGTTTTGCTGTTAGAAACTGACGGCTCTTAAACTCACTAGTCTATATATTCACGGAGTGGGCTGAAAATTTACTGAGGTACAGTTTTCTGTTAAGAAATGATGATTTGATGGAATTGAAATGCTCTGTGGGAATGGTTGGTGGGCTGCCCAGCTGCTTTGCTCTGCTCTTGGCTGCTGGCCATCCAGTCTGCTCCCCCAGCTGCCTGTCATGTGGGCCTGCTGCCTTGGCTCTTGTAGCCCATTTTAAGTATTTGTACATTCTAACAAATAAAACAGCAAATCACCAATTAGAACACCAATTAACCATCACTACTTAACCAACTACAGTCTTAATTGGACAATCATTTTCAGTAATAATTGATTGATCCCTAACTAGCAACCATTAATCAATGATCTTGCATTTCAGTTCTTAAACCTTTAAAAATTGACACATTCTTGTTTAAATTTTTGATACATATGTAAGAATACGTAAAATATATACCCCAAAATATACTATCAGATAACACTTAAATTTTTCAGATGTAACTGATTAATGAAAAATAAAGTCAAGATTCAAAACAGCTAGTAAGGTTTTTTCCTAGAGCTAATACTCAGAATTTTGTTCCAAATGTGGGATTTTGTTCAATTTGCAGTTTACAGAACAAACTGTTTTTATGCTGGGGCTAATGAAGCCTGGGCAATGATGAGCTGGTGTCTGTTGTCCTTTCACACCTCCTGTCCTTCCCTCTCCCACGTAAGCACAGACAAACTGAAATTCCTCTCGTTTTCCTAGTGAAGCATCCTCAATGACATCTTGTTTCCTATGGCATCTCTGAGCAGGAAAAGCACATGCTTGATTTAAATCTGTGCTACTGGGCTAAGTGTCTTTTCCCAAAGAGGAGAGAATAATTAAGCTCTATGTGCTTTCTGAAAGTAGGCCTTGTCTTGGGGGTTCTTTTTCCTACCCAACAAGCATTTTCAGTGACATTCCTCCAGTTTTTCATCTTTGAGAAGTCTTGCTTTCTCTGAAACTCATTTGAAGGCAGCTAACAGGTTCAAGAGTTACTCAGCTGGAAAGAACAACATAAAAGCAACAACAGCATTCTTAGGGGACTTGGTTAAAAATTAACCTTTGAATTTTTCCATTAAGCAGAGTTCCAGATTCAGCTGGGTTTTTGTTACTGCCCAGCATAATGTGGTTTAAGATTTGAGGGAAACAACCATAGAGAGTTTTGTCATTTAATTTTTGTGGTTATTTTCCTTTGGTTTTTGCTGGTCTGTTTGTGTGTATTTGAATCTCTTTATAGTCATTCATGCCTTAGTATATTCAACTTGTCCACTCCCATTTTCTATGGAGTGCCTGAGGTAGAGCAGCTGTGTAATTAATGATAGTAAGGCTCTTTTCCAACACTAGTGATTTTCCAGCAGTGAGAAACTGACAGGGAAATAATGGGGCTACTTGTCAACTCAGTGGGATTCCTATCTTTGCTGGAACGGGTTGGAAAAATGGTGAATCAAGGACAGAAAATTCCATGCTAGTAGTTCTACTTCATAAAATGTTTTGAAGATTGATGTAAATGGTGATGATCACTTGCCATATGAAAGAGAATAAAACATTTCAATGAACTGTCCAGATGTCATAGTCCAAAAAAGATGTTTCAGTAATGTTTGTGCGTACACATGAGCCAGCATTAGTTTCTGTACTTTGAAAATATTTGTGAGGAGATCTAACAGTTTTTGTGAGGTCAGTATATCTAGATGGGAATGATGGAAGCTGAATCCTTTAGTTAGTATGAATAAGAGCAGTACTCACCAAAGAAAAGCAGAGGATAAGAAGACCTGCTCAGTGTTTAATTTGCTAGTGCTGAACAATATTTGGGCCTCACCTCAAGGGTATTGGCACAATAAGGAGGTGCCTGCAGGACAGCATGATGGGGGGAACCTCTCTTCTTTGGGCCACATTTGTTTTTGATAATAACTTTCTTCAAGTTCATCCTGACTTGAGAGAAGTTGGATAAAAAGGAAAGGAATCCTGCCTGGATGAACAAGATGCTCCTGACAAAACTCAGGCACAAAAAGGAAGCATAAAGGAGGCAGAAGCAAGGATAGATGACTGGAGAAATACAGAGAGATCATCCAAGCATCCAGGGATTGCATAGGGAAAGCCAAAGCCCACGTGGAGTTGAATTTGGTGAGGGACGTGAAGGGCAACAAGAGAGCTTCTGCAAGTGTATCAGCAGCAAAAGGAAGATGAAAGAATGCAGGTCTGCTGCTAAATAAGACAAATGACAAAGGATATGGGAAACATGGAGGTACTTCCTGTTAGCACCTTGGGCTTTACTGGTAGGACTCACCTTCAGTGCCCTTGAGACCATTTGGGAGATCTGGACCCAGGAAGATTTTCTCTCAAAAGAGAATCAAGTTTGGGAAAATTGAAACAAAAAAACATCTACAAGTCCATGGGACCTGCTGGGTTATATCAGTGAGTGCTGAGGGAGCTCATCTCTGTCACTGTGAGACCACTCACAATGATCCTGTTAAGGTCATGGTGGTGGGGAAAGTTCCTGAGGCCTGGAATAAAGCAAATTTCACTTCTGCCCTTAAGAATGACAAGAAGGAAGATCCTGGAGCTACAGGCCAGTCAGCTTCACCTCCATCCTTGTGAAGGTGATAAGAGCAAATTATCCTGGAAGCTGTTTCCAGCACATCCAGGGCAGGCAAGTCACTGGAAGTAATCACCATGAATTTTTATGAAGGAGAAATAATGCTTGATGAACCTGATAGCTGTTTGCAACACAGTGAGTAACTTTGTGGAGGGCATGAGAGCCACAAGATATTGTTTGTGTTTATTTTAGTAAGGCTTTCCACACTGTTCCTGTAATGTGCTTACAGGCAAACTGATGAAATACAGACTTAGATAAGTGGTCAGTGTAGTAGATTGAAAACTGGCTCACCCAGGCTCAGAGGATTGTGATCAACATCTGTCATGGTCAAACCCCAGATGGCACCTTCAGTACCACACAGCCACTTGCTCACTGCCTCCTTTACCCCTGGTGGGAAGGGAAGAAGAAATGGGGAAAAAACAAAGGGTAAAACCATGTGGGCTGAGATAAAACCAGTTTATTTAAAGTGAAACACAGTAAACACAGGAATAGTAATGTTTATTTAAGTGAAACACACAGTAATACTAATGGTAATATTAACAAAAATAATGATTTTAACAGAAAGGAGAGAGAGAAAGGAAAAACCCAAGAAAAAGAAGCACTTAACAATACAATTGATCCCCACACACTGAGCAGTCTGAGCAATGTAGCCCCTCCTGGCCAGCTCCTCTGTGTTTGTATACTGGATGTGACTTCGTATGGGGTGGGATGTCCCTGTGCCCAGTCTGAATCAGCTGTCCCAAGCCTTCTACCTCCCTGAGACACAGAAAGGTCTTGACTTAGGGTGAGCACCACTCAGGAACAACTGCAGTGTCTGTGTATTTACATTATTCCATCCTAAATCCAAAGCACAGCACTGTACCAGCTACTAAGAAGAAAATGAACTCCTGTGTTTACATTATTCTCATCCTAAATCCAAAGCACAGCACTGCACCAGCTACTAAGAAGAAAATGAGCTCTATTCCAGCCAAAACCAGGGCGTATCACAAAGTCCAGCTGGAGGCCAGCCATTACCCCATGGCTTGAGAATGGGACCTGTGCTCTTCAGCACCTTGGGTTAGTGACCTGTGTTACAGCCTAGGGTGCACCTTCAGCAGGGTTACAGACAGTACCAGACTTGGGAGGGATGACACAGTTGTGCTGCTGTTCAGAGGGAGCTGAACAGCCCCAGGAGCCTCCTGGTGTTTGACAGAGGCCAAGTCCTTCATCTCTGCAGGAACAACCCAGTGCACCAGCACAGCTGGTGGATGGGGAGCAGCTTTGCAGGAAAGGCCCTGGGGGTCCTGGGACATGAGGTGACCATGAGCCAGCAAAGGCAGCCAGTGGCATCCTGGCTGCATAAGGGGGACCATGGCCACCAAGGTGAGGGATGATCTTTCCTCTCTGCTGAGCCCTGGTGAGCTGCATGTGGAGTTCTGAGTCCAGTGCTGGACTCCCAAGTGGAATAGAGTGGGGTGATAGTGGAGCAAGTCCAGGAAAGGGCCATGAGGCTATGTAAGGGCATGAAACATGTCTCATGCAGGGACTGGAGGCTGAGGGAGCTGAGTTGTTCAGCCTGGAAAGGCTCAGGAGTGTCTTGTCCAGTTTTACAAATAAACAGAGCCAGAATCTTCTTGGTGGTGTGTAGTCAAAAAAGAAAAAGCAGTAGGCACAAACCAAAACCACAAAATTCCTATTAAACACATGAAAAGTTATTTATTTCTTTAATTGTGAGGGTGATTAACTATGGAGAAGGTAGCCTAGAGGGTTTGAGGGGCTGGTATGTTGGAGCGTTTTGGGGTAGGACGGTCGGAACGGACGGAGACGAGAGATCTCTGCAGCCAGGTCATGGAACTTGTGGTTCATTGCAAAGGGCCTGGGTGCAGGGCCCTGCTGGGAGCTGCCAGCCACATCTCAGAGCAGGCCCAAGGGAAGAGAGGGGAAGGGAGGATGAGGGGGTAAGAGAGTAACAGGGTAAGAGAGTAAGGGAGTAAAAAAGGTAAGAGCGTAAAAGCGTAAGAGAGTGAGGTTCCCGTCACAATACAGTAAATCTCTTTCTGTGTTGAATATTCTAATTCTCACTGACCAATCTAGTACAAGATACAAATCCTATAGCATTTACATACAGCCTGTAAGAATCACTACATTACCATGCTGTGTTACATTTTAAACCCTAAAAAATACTCCTTGGACCCCTTCTGCCAAGCTAGTGGGGTCTGCTCTGACCCTTGGACCTGTCTGCAAGCAGAGGGTGTTGTTTCTTCAAAAGAGATTACCTTCAGCCAGCCACACCATTGTTTCCCAGTTGTTCAGTAACTAAGGGATCTCAAAGCTTGCTTTCATTTCAATCTCGCTTATAGTTTCCATATTCTCAAAATCTTTTGCCAGGCAATCATATTTATAAGGCTTTCCTGTTTCATCTTCCCCAACATCAGTGTCCTTGGAGGCGGTCAAAACCCAATTGGACATCATCCTAGGAATGTTGTAGTTGTGCCTTCCTTGAGAAGAGGGTTGGGCTAGGTGGTCTCCAGAGAGATTGTCTCTTTTTGTGCAAACATTGGATAAATTGGTTTAGTTATAGACCATCTGGTGTCAAACATGGCTTTCTGTTTGGAGTTAGGGGGATGTTTTTTCATAGTCGTGTATCATACAAAATTAGAAGCTTTGTGATTGTTAACAGCATTCAGGGAATCTGTAGGGAGAGTATTAAATTTGGTTACATGAATCATCTGTATAAAATATCTGTCAAGGTGAGTTTAATCCTTTGTGTGTTGCACAACACCTTTGCTACTTGATTTATGTCAGAAAAATTCTGTTTCCTGTTAAAATACTTAAATTATTGAGAATACTTGTACCAAGTGAAAAATGAAGATGTTTACATGAAGTGAACTATTTTAAGACACATAAGTCAGATGCCCATAGGAATGATCACAGTTTAGACACTTGCTTTGTTGTTTGTTTGTGACAAACTTGGAGGGACATTAGTTGATCAGAAGTCCCTTTTGCCAGTGGACCTAGGATAACTTATGGGTAAAGAAATACATGGTTTGCAAAACTACAGAGATTCCATGAACAGTGAAGAGGATCTGAGTTACTTCATGTTGTTTTGTCAGCTTCTCATTTTCATAGGACAGTGCTCCCTACAAAGTAGTTGTAACACAGTGTATTATTCAGGAGGGTTTGAAATAATGAATGTCTGTTGAATTAATTACTGTGTGTGGGTTTCTGTAACTTTCCAGTAGTCTTGTCTTGATGTACCTGTCCATCCCTGTGTGTCAGGAAGCTTTTGTTTACAGATAGTGCTGGAAAGCCACTTGGAGGATAACAAGGCTCCTACTTGAGCTTCTTCACGTAGGTCTTGCCATGTGTGTGTCTTAGTCCATGGGTAAAAATGTGGAGACAGAAGTGTTTTGGTGGGGTTGCTGTGTTCCCAAGAAGTTGAAAGAGTGGTTTTCATTCAGAGGGGAGCTGCAGGGAATGTGGGAATGCAGCACTGCTGGGAAATTGCAAAGGATAAATGTACTGTCTTTCCTAAAGAGGAGATGAGTAGGATGGCCAAGACAGCATAGTAATATCAGAGGTAGGTACTACTTACAAAGGGAAAAAACCTCACAATTTGTAGATGGTGTGGATTTTTTTAAATTTCTATTTAGCTTTATTTCTGCTTAATTTCTAGTAAGAATTTTTCTGTCATATAAAAAAATTAGTTTTTATTAATTAAGAAAGATAGATTTCTTCTGGAAGTAGTAGGTGTATTTTGGCAATATTTACTCTCAGAAAAGGTCTTCTTCAAGAAAATGAGGAATTACTTTGTAGCTATTTACCAAGATATTACATATGACAGAATATATTTGTCACAGGAATAATGATTTTTATATTTTAATTGCTTTCATGTGGCTACTGAGATGCAGACACGCACCTATTAACAAATTTTGGAATATTGTGATTATTGCTCCAGAAGCAGAGTTGTGTGAGCATGTTAGAATAGCTGTATTTTAAAATCCTGTATAAATATGATTTTTTAGGTACTATAAAACTTGAAGAAGACAAAATGATCCTAATTTACCATACACACAGGGTTCTTAGTATTTTTGCAGGTGATTGGAACTTACAGCGCATGTAGATAGGTAGTTCTCTTTTTCATGTTTACACAAATGTAAACAAATTTTATTTGAACCCTTCCCTCTTTCTCCTGAGCACGTATAATCTCTGTGCTAGAGCCTGTCAGCTCCCAAGGGCCTGGAGCTGTTAATAAACAGGGGCCTAAATGGAATTTTTTATTTGGTACAAACTCTCTAGGGAGCTGTTACTATGTATTTGAGTAGCGTCAGGAGGAAGAATTAGGCACCATAGTGTCAAAACTTCATTTCTTCATTTTTCTTTTTTTTTTTTTTTTTTTTTATTTCAGTAAAGAAATAAACATATTCACACTTTTAAGGACAAAAACTGTTCTTTTGCTTTGAACAGGTGGCCGAGAGACCTTGTGACCACAGGATGTGACATAAACTGTAAAACCTTGTTTTCCTGGTTAGGTTGTCTGAGGAGCAGTGGCTGCCTGCCCACATGTGTCTTGTGCAGCCTGGGGTGATGTGGGCTGGGCTCAGGGCTCCAGTGGCTCCTGGGCAGTCAGACCCTGCTGCAGGCAAGCTAAATATGTCATCAAAGACTTTCTGATTCCTGTCAGTAGTAAACAAGTAAAAAGCAGTCACTGATCTCTCATAAGGGTGCTGAATGTCATATTTTTTCCATAGTTTTTCTTTCACTAACCAACTACATGGGAACTTTTTTTCCTTCTGTTTTGGTTATTATATAGAATGGTGGGGTACCCTCTGATTTTTAATTATATGAAAGGTTTATTTTATCTACATCTGGCCCTTCTCCATAGAGTCACAAAGAATCACAGAATAGTCAGGGTTGGAGTGACCTCTGGAGATCATCCAGTCCAACTCCTGCCAAGGCAGGGTCACCCAGAGCAGTGACACAGGAACGTGTCCAGATGGGTCTGGAATGTTTCCACACCCTCCTGGGCAGCTGTTCCACAGCTCTGCCACCTCCACGGAAAGAAGTTTTTCCTCGTGTTGAGGTGGAGCTTCTTGTGTTTTAGTTCACGCCCGTTGCTCCTGGTCCTGTTGCTGGGCACCATTGGAAAGGGTCTGGCGCCACCCTCTTGGCACCCACCTTGGAGATATTTATATTTATGGATAGAAGAACTGGTGCATTTGCCTGTGTGTGTCCCTGGTTAAGGAACTGCGTGAAGAAGGCTGGCAGGAGGCTGTGATGTTATCTCATCTTTTTATCCACCTTGTACTGACCATGGATGTTACTTTCTCTGAAGTGAAATACTTGGAGGTTTCAGTGATGTTTGAAAAGTCAGTGTAGGTTTGGTAGACATTTTGATGGGAGCAGTGTAGACCTAAAGAGCTTTTACTTGTGTACCAGTCTTACTTGTGCTGATGCTGTTGTTGATGGGGGTCCACAAATGAACTTGCCTGGGAAGCTGATCCAGTTAAAAATCCGTTTTACCTAGATACTAATAATCCAGATCACTTCTGGTATCCAGTTGGCTGTAGTACTCTGGAGATGATTGTGTCAGCACAAATGAGAGAGGCAGTGCTAGGGAATGTTTGTGAATCAGCAGTGCTGGGAACTATGGCAAAAACTGTTCCTTTTCATTTCCAAATGGCAAGAACCTGGCTGGATGCTGCAATGAGACTGCTTTGAGTTTTAATGTTTTTTTCTACTCTCTGACTCTCTAGATGTGCCTAACAGATTTTCATTTGCAAGCATAACTTCTAAGTGAATTCCTGTGTTTATAAAACACTAATTTGGAGTCTGTAACAGGGGCTCAGCTGTGTGTGGCAGATAACTGGAAAACATCTGGACCCAGATGTGGCAGCCACACATGGGTAGAGCCAGTCCAAGATGGCTGTTTGTGACTGACTGTGGGGTGGTCATTGTTGGCCAGGACAGGTGCATTTTTGTGCCCCTGTGTTTGCAGACAAGTGTCACTGCTGGGCTGGGCTGAGGTATTTCTGTGGGACCTGCTGGCTGCACCCTTGAAAGGTGGAGAGGAAGGCTTTGTGTGGACTTGGCCTGAAATGCCTTGAGAACAGAGCACATGGAATGCTGGGGATCTGCTTCCATCTTCTGCTTCAAAGAGCGTGTAAACCAGTTATTTGAGTTTCAATAAAAGACTTGTGAGATGGGTGGAGTCTTTCTCATTGGTGATTTTTTTTCCTTGATCACGTAAAACAAACATGACCAAAAAGTCTTCAATGTGCTTATTCACACCAGATATGTAAAAAGATGCATACAAATACATTTTTACCTTGAGTTTCCTGTTGACAAAATGTTTATACCACACTCTTTTAGAAGATAAAATTGAAATGTTGCTCAGCATTAAATAGTGCATGTAAGTAACAGACTGCACAATATCAACTTGACAATTTCCTTAAATTGCATAAGCGTGGAAAATGGAAAGAGGTATTTGAGCCATCTAGTGGTTGGTATGAAACATTTTAATATTTTTTGATAGTTCATAGAAAATGTAAATTATGTCAGCTTGGAAATAGCATTTCTGATTTGTCTGTGTTTGTAGCATGGCTGTAGAATGAAAAAAACCCAAGCATTCAACTTCAGATTTGAGGCACTGTCTGTGGATTTGTATCTTTTTTTCACTCAAGATTCTAGTGAAAAGAGATATCTGATAACATAAAAATTAAATTAGTAGCCAAAGAATGTGTTTTGCTAGCATGAGATCTTCATAAATGTTGAAGGTTGTTAGAAATTTCAAGGAAGAGACTGTAATAAGATAATTTTGTTTTCTGCTTCTTAGTAAAAAATATTTGGTGAGAAAAAGAGGCCTTAAATTCTACCTCAACAGCTACTTATAGCAGGGGACTAAATCACAGGAGTTATCTTTACTGGAACACATGGAATGGTATTCTTTGGGAGAAACTTGTCAAAACTAATAGAAACTGAAAACTGGTTTCTTAAGATGGGGTGTGTTCCTGGTAAACAGAATCTTACAATTTTAAAAAGGACATTCTGTAGATGAAGATTTGGGTGACGATCCTGCTTGGTGCTGATCTGCATTAAGCTGTGGTGGCATTTCATATTGGCCCTTGATGATATTCTGCAAAAGAATGAACTTTATGTGTATCTTGCCTTGAATTCTCTGTGGGAAAGTGCAGCCACACATTGGGACACAGTGATGTCTTCCAGCCCTTGTGAGTCCTGTCCCTGTTCAAATACAGTTTCAAAGATACTTTTTAATCTTAGCTTATTAGATATTAATATAACAAAGAGTTGATACATGGTGATACATATGGTTAGAGCTATAGTATTTCGAGTAGATAAATTCATGATCCATGCTGACATTTCAGAATTTGCATCTTTACATTTGAAGTGAAGTATTACAGGTATAAATATTAAATCTTGCCCTGTTTTTTATTGAGAAGAGAGCGGCAGCTTAAGATATTTTTAAGGTCAGTCTCAAAAGGAGAAGGAGAGAAAAGTGGGAAAACCAGGCACAGGACAGAACAGTGATGGTTTATTTGTAGTGCTGTGAGGACCATGTGAAAGCTTTATGTAAACTTGATACATAAATTACATTTTGATAAATCGCTTGCATCTTGGTTCTGTTGTGCCTTGAAAGTTGCTTGTTGCTAACCTTAAGCATCAAAATATCTGGGAGATTTTTCTGAATCTCTTAACTTTCTTGTACTGTGAATTTTTTGTAACAGATTTCATAAGAGGAAGTCAAATTCTTTGCAAATTGAAGAGTTTTTAGTTGTCTGGCACATTTTGTTTGAATTTTGCAGTGTTGCAGTGAAGAATTTTTGTGATCACAGTTGTTCTCAATTTCTACAATGATTTAAGCTTTATTGAGATTTGAAATATCAGAGGGGACACTAGGCAGTCCTGTTAAGTTCTGTCTGAAAAACGAGCTGGCCTGAAGTCAGTGAAGGTTCCTGGAGGCTGTATTTTTAGGCTTCCATGTCGCACACATGAAAACCTTTCTTACTTCTTCATTTAAAATGACTTTTCAGTCAGGGCATTATGTGTGCTCAGCTTTTGAACTTGCCTTCTTCCTGATCTTCCTGTTGCCAGAACACACTTGGAACATGTGAAAAACTAAGAGTATGGAGATATTTTATCTTTATGATGTCCATGTTGTGCTTTTATTCAGTTAAACAGGAATATGGGTTGACAGTAGTATTAAAGTGTCCTCTTCTGTTGTTTATGCACTTCCCTGTGCACTCCTGTTAACATCTTCCAGTGCTCTGATTGCTGTAGGATCTGTTCATAGCACAGCATTTTCCTGGAAGCTGTCCCTTGCTGAAGCTGGGATCCAGCTGCATTCATGAGAGGATCTTTGACATCCCCCCTGGTTTTAATTTGCATTTAGACGATGCAAATGAGGGATAATGAAATTATCATACTGGATCCTGTTTCTGATGAATGCTGCTCTTAGAATTGTCTTCTGGTTACCAGTTATTTTGTAGGAAAAACTTGGTTATAACTTTTATATTTGAGTTGGGTTTAAGTCATAATTAGTATTCCTTTTGTGGAACTCCTTAGAAATGTGACTTGTTAAAGAGCTGCATGCAAGTGGCAGAGAGGTTATCTTGAAATGAAGTCTTTGACAATTGAAACTCCAGATCTTGTTCATGTGTCAGAGCTTTGGGATGTGTACCTGGTGTCCCAGAATCAGAATTATATATGAGAAAAGCCTAAAAATGTGTCTTAGGCAGCATGTGCAATGTCTCCTATAAATAATGGAATTGTTCTGCTCAATAAAAAACAAATGTGCTGTGGCATAGCTTTGCAAAAGAAATTTGTTTATTTTTCCTAATTTAGGAAATATGTAATAATTATTTGTGGAACTGGATAGTTAAACATTCATTAAATATTGTTGGTAATTTCACTTTGAAAGTAAGTCATAGTTTATATGAAAAGAAAATGGGAAGGAAAATGAGGGGAAGGGGAATGATTTTTGTTGTTTTGGCTTGCTTTTTGCCTTTGCAAATAAGGGGACAGGAACTAGAAATTGGATTAATAATGAAGGAATATTATTGTCATAGGTTTAAAGTTGATGGTCTGTGTTTTTTGGTATTCAGAAAAGTGAAATCTCCTTAAGCATATTTTCAGTTTCCTTTAATTAATGTTCTACATTAGACACTGAAATTAGAAGGTGCATCTCTGTTTTCTTTTATGTGAGTATAAATCATTGTGACTATGAAATGGTTCTTGGTCATAAACTATTTTTTATTTTCAATATAATAAACTGCTGAAGATTTCTACTCCATCATTTCTTTCCCTGCTGTTGTACAAGTAGAACAGAGCACATCAGTTTCTCTGATGTAAAAGTACTTGAATGTTGTGGTTACTCTTCCACCAAAATAGCCACGTTTTTTGTGACCATGGAGAACCAGTGCTTTTTTTTTAAAGTCTACCTATCTTTTTGTTGCTTCTTTTTGGCTCTTCCTGTTCGAGGCGAATTTTAAATATATTTGTCTTATAATGGAAATAGAATATCAAAGGATGGATAAAATATTGGAAGCTCGCTCTTATCTGGGTTTTAAACACTGTTTCTTTCCTTTACAGAATGCTGCCTTTTTATATGGCCTTGGTTTGGTCTACTTCCATTACAATGCCTTTCAATGGTAAGTTGGAATAAGCTGACAGTGTCAGTGTTTTGTGTGGTGTCCCAACAGTGTGTGATTATTTCACTCTCAGTTCAGTGTGAGTGTAAAATAGTTTAATTTTGATTTTATTACAGATAAGGTGTTTGCAGGTGTTACTGTCCTGGGTCAGTATCTGTATTACTGTAATAAACTTGGGGCAGCCACAACAGTTCCATGGAAGGGAAAGCACTTTGGGAGAACAATCTGCACTCCCTTTAGCACAATTCAGCAGTGGGGATGGAGCAGAATGACTCAACAGGCTTTTGGGAATTGTTGTCATTGATAATCTGTGGGCCTGGGTTTGTTGGAAAGCCTCTTATAAAAAACCTTCTTGGCAGAGGGGTGGTAAATGGGGCTTGTTTTCATTTTGCTTGGTAGGCAGGAATTTTGACAGAGCTGCATTAGGTGAAGGGTTTGGATATGAGCAGCAATAGGCTCAGATGGAGTCAGTGTTTCAATCTGATGAAAAAACTCAGGGTTAAAAGAGTTCTCATTTCTGCCAAGGCTTTGAGGACTGAGCAGAGCTTTTGTTGAGAGTGGGGGGAGGGTTGGGTTTCACTTGGGGTTTTGGTTTTACTTTGTCAGTGATGAGAGTGGTGGATGGAATGGACTCAGTCACTGGGGTTCTGTTCAAAGGTCCTCAGACTTTTATTGGTGTTTAATCCTGTGGAGATAGAGTTAATTCATGGAGGAAAAGTCAGAGAGGTGCAGTGTTTAGGTCAGTGCTGTTTTACACTCAGTACAGAGACTCAGTACAGTAAGTGTGACTTCAGGACTTGATTGATCACTGAAAGTTCCATTGTGTTACTGAGCTAAGCCTGGTTGCAGTTAGGGATGCAGTGAGTGACCACTGACTGATGGCTGGGAACAATGGAGCAGGATTTCTCCCCCACCTCTCCTTAAATTGTTTCTATGTTTCTCTAAGGCAAACATTTATGCTTTCCTCAAGATAATGTGCATAAACTTTTATTCTTCAAATTAGAATAAGTTGGTTAAATTACGAGCTCAAAATATGGATTATTTTATCTTGCAGCTTACTGCTTTCTTTATTGAAAGTGGTGAAATGGATGTTGTTCCTTTGTTGTCTTGTACAGGGCATGCAATTCTGTTGCATTCTAATTAACAAGAGAAGAATAGGAAAGTTTTCAGAAAGCCTGAGAGTCTATTGTTTTAAGATTGTGATGAGACTTGGTTGAATTTTACCAAGTTTCAGAACATTCTAGTTGCTACATAGTCTTGTCTTCATCATTTAGCATTCAGAAGTATTTTGTGCACCATTTTTTACAAGC
Source organism: Camarhynchus parvulus (assembly GCF_901933205.1). Taxonomy (NCBI): domain Eukaryota; kingdom Metazoa; phylum Chordata; class Aves; order Passeriformes; family Thraupidae; genus Camarhynchus; species Camarhynchus parvulus. The sequence continues at coordinate 6,678,940 of NC_044571.1, read as the reverse complement.
TGTATCTTGTTACAGTTTGCACTGTGAAAATGGTAGATAAACTGTAAGATAAATAAGACAAAGCAGTTAGATTTAGAGTAATTAATTTTTTGAAAAGCCACCTGTTCAACATAGGCTTTTGCCATCACCAGATCATGCTATTTAGTATTCATAAATTAGAGCTTTGAATTAATTTAGATTTTTCTTCACTTGTTGACAGCATGAGTGTAAGCTGATGTCCTAACTTAAAGAACTGCACATAGCTGTCATATTAAGGTTGAGTAGAGTAATTTTATTTTCCATTTCATTCATACAACAGAGTTACGTATATTGTGGTGCTAAGGACATTGTGTATCATGAAAACATTGGGTAGAATTTTTAAAGAAAGAAAATCCAATATAGGTAAAATCTTACACTTTTGTGTGCAGTTTTGATTTTTAATCCCTTTGAGTGCCTTTCTTTCCCCCTCCCTGTGATTTTTTGGGGCCAAGAGCAGAGGGATATGAGGCTGTTGGTGTTCAGGTGTGACAAAATCACAATAGAATTGGAGATGACAGCAAGTCATTTACAATAGGTGTTCTTCTTTGAAGACCTTAATCCTCCACAGAACTCTCACAGATTGCCAGGAGAGTCCTCTTCCAGAGTGAAATGCTAATCTGTCTTCCTGCTGCATTTATTCCATCTGTTTATGCTCATAGAGGACATGGATCTCGATATTTCTAGCAGGCAGAGGAAGACTGTTCAAGTATTCAGGACTGTTTAAGGTGGTTTATTTATTCTGATTCATCCATGAACTGGTTTTTTTTTTAACACCACTGCTTCATATATTCAGAGACTTTAACAAGAGGGAAGTACATAGTCCTCCTAAAAGGAAGGGAGGAGAAATACTTGAGTTTTTTTCATGTTTCATATAAAGAGGGATAATAAAAAAAAGCAAGTGGGAATAAGATCAGCTTTAGAATTATTGTTCATATATTTTATATTATTTTTAAAGTTTTCCAGCTTTCATAAAAGGATTTGTTGGATTGGTTCCAAGACTCTTAAGGCAGTTCACTGTAATTCAATATTGTACATATTTTTATGTACCAGAGCAGCACTGCAGCATTATCTTAAGTACAATTCTCAGCTGTTACATCATTTTATGTTGGTGATTTTGTTTAACTGTTCATGTAAGAATTAGAAGTCCTCAACATATATATGAACAGTGCAATAGTGTCATCAGACCAAATCTATTTCACACAATTATTATAGTAAGATGTGCCATAAGGTGTTATCTCCATAAATTGAATCAACTACAGTAAAACAGGTCTGAAGGATGTGAAACTTTGATACTCCCTTCTTTTACACCATTTATCATCAAGTAGTAAGTGGTTGGTTCATTTTTACTGTTTCCCTGTTTCTCAGCGTAGAAAACCAGTAGAATGAGATATTCACATAGCTTTAATAATTTCATGCCCTCCATAGTTGTCTTGTAGATTGAACATTATTGAAGAATTTCAGCAGTTAGTCCAAGGCTGTCCTTCATTTCTGTGAAATACCTGCGCCCAGGTGTAGTGGCTTGGATACCAATTTTTTTTCTCCACCTTAGTGAAAATTCTGAGCCTGCCTGGTTTATCATCTGCTGATTCCACTGACCTCCATCAAGATGAAAAGATGGAGCCCAGGCTCTCACGTGGTGTCCTGAAATTCAGTTTCACACCCTGTGGATGCCAGTGTACTAACTCTGGTGCTCCAAGGCCAGCCTGCAGTGTTTTCAGCGGCCTGGCAAATTGCTGGACCACTGAGAAAGGCTCCAGATTCCTCAGAAACACCTGACAGGACACTGAGCTCAGTCACCCTGGTTGCCCCATTTGGGCTCTTTGCCCTGAGGCTCCTCAGTTCAGGGATTCCTTACCAGCTGTAGGAGCTGAGCGGTACAGAAAACTCAGTCCTTCAGCACTGACCCTGAAAAAAGCCAAAGACCTGCAAGAGATGATCCAGACCCTTTCCCTCATCTCCATCATGACTAAAGACTGCTGTGGAAAACCAATCATTCCTGAGTGGAGCTTCCTGACCCCTCTGCTCCGTGATTCTTCCCACAGCAGAAGCACTGTCATCATCTGTTCAATGTCTAGATATAAAGATATCTAAAATCAACATCTCTGCTTCTGACTGGGTTCCTCCACACAGAAAGTTGAGTATATAATGGGATGTGTAGGAATGCACATTGCCAAGTGGAAACCTCTAAGAATTTAAACACACAGTCTATAGATACTGCTTTGTCAAATATTTCTCAGGTTTTAGGTGTCTGGATATATATATTTTTTTTTCAGGTATATGAAATGGGAATGTACATGTAGAGTACACATGCATGTAGCAATTAACCAGTAACGAAGTGCACAGTTAACTTTATTTTCATTATCTTAGCTTGCTGTGATTTCATAGCAAACTACTCTTGGATTGCTGAAAACTCTGCTAATGCTATGGGAAAAAAATACTCCCAGCTGCTGTTCTAGAGAAATGTTTAAAGACTTTGCTGCTCAAAATATTTTGCCATTCAGCTGTTGCAGTCCTCTGGACAGAAGAGTTGTAGCTAAAGACTGTAAAAGTGTTTCATAAACATTTTGTTTATGTTCAAACTGTGATTATGAGTTTCAAAAAGAAATTGTCCATGATAGCCTCACATCACTTTCATTAGTAAGGCTGTGAAATGATGTGAGGCTTAAAATAGGTGGTCAGAAAATTGAAAAAGAGTAAGAACACAAAAAAGAAAGTTTTACTCCAACTGCATCAAGTGACATTAGAATAATGGTAGGTTCTTTTATTTTATATGCTCACTCTGATTTTCATGGGTTTTGTTTGAAATGTACAAAAGTGATAACTTCTGAATAGTTAAATTGATGTTCTTTTATTATGTTCTTTTGCCTAGTACAAAGCTGATTTTATTCACAGTCTATTCAAGAAAACCATCCAGTAAAAGTCTTAAGAGAGTTCACTAAATGTTTAATATAATAATCTATTTATTATTCACCTGGTTTCTTCACTTTCATAATGGAGGGCATTGTTGTATAGATTAGTGGGTGGGACAATAGCTGCAGTATTGATTCTGGCAGTCTTGATTTGGAGATGTCATTTTTATTTTTCCTGAATTGCTGTAGCAGTGCTGTGTAAAATGAAGGTCCAGAGGTACTTTTCATTCTTTGTAGTGTGTTTTCCAGTCCTGCTTTCCCATATTGTTAAGTGTTAGAATAGCCTTTCCTGCCCGTGAAGAGATATGTCTTCATCCTTGGAGAAAATCCTTATTTAATTTCAATAAATTCTAGTAGACTTAACCAGCATTGTGTCTCACCACGCAGGTGTGAGTATCATCAGAGAACAAAAGGAAAGTCCTCTTTTGCTGAATTCACCTGGCTGTAATTTATTTCTGCAGTTTGAGAGCTCCTGGCCTTTCATTGATAATTTTTCCTTTGGATTGATGTATGTTTAGTCTGCTGAAGGAGTGAGATGAGAAGTTCTGTCTGTGCATGAAGAGCAGTAAATTAGTGGAGGAGACTCCAAACTGACTTGGGGAAGGCTCTGTGCCATCAGCCCTGCAGGAAGCTGTTGGACCCATCCGGGTGTTGGGTCATATCTGCACTTCTGGTTTTGGTCAAGCTATACAAGAGCTGTGAGGGAAAACATCTGGATAATTTGGATGCCTTGGATCCTCCAGACCCACAGATTTCTGGGTGTGGGCTTGAACAGAGAACAGAAATGGGATTAGAGATGTTTGAGAGTAAACAAAGATCTGTACACGAATGAAGTGACTCCTGCTGTGTCTGGGAGGCCCAACTGTGGAATGGTGTCAGTGCTGCTGCAGATGTTCTGCTGTTTGATAGTCAGGGAATTAATCTGGAGCTCTGGGCATGGCAGTGGAAACCAGACAGAGGTTTTTGCTGTGGTCCGGTGTTCTTGATGTGTCCTGTAATTAGGAGCACATTGCTATTTTGTTTAAATGTTTCCTGCAGGCAAAATTACATCAATATTAATTCAGCTGTGATGTAAAATTGCTTGTCTGTCTGTAAGAGTTAATAAGTAAATGCCTTTTCAGAGCTTGACTATTTTATTCTATGAAAATTCTACTGATTATTTAAATGAGGTTGTAGTTATTGAATTAGACATGAGTACCTACCACTGGTAAAAAATGTTGAAAATGCTCTTTCAGATCACTTCATTGAGGAAATTTTGATGATGCTCCTTTTCACATTGGTGGAAGTAGTTTCTATTTTTTATTATTCATGCATGTCATCCTGGAAAAAACTACAAATTGTAAAACCAATATGGAATTAACACTAGATTTAAGTAAAAGGTAAAATTTGATTTTTAGTTAGTTTAGTGTGTGCAGAGATAAACCTTACTCAAAGCATGGTCTCTGTGACCAGCAGTTTCTGACTAAATGTGACACAGTCTTCTCTTTTGTCTGCTGATGATAATTACAGGTATTTAAGTGCTGTGCTCCTCTGAAAGACTGGAGTAGGCAACATTCTTGGTTATTTGAATGAAGGACAGTATACATTCAAACTAAATTTGAAAACTGTCCTGGAAAGTTTTTAATTGTACTTTTGGCTGTGTTTTACTCCATTGCTCAACAGTGTCATGATTAATATTTCCTGTTCGTTAGCAAGAGACTACAGAAGTATTTTTGTTGCACTCAGATTCTCTTAAACTTTTTTAGAAATCCTCTCTTTGATGATTTTTTCAGTGGGGACATGACTGAGAGGGGAAATATGGAAATACTATTTTCTGATCAAGCAAGGATGGCTAAATGAGGAATATGAAGTTTACAGGGGGTTAGTGTGGTCACACTGTGTGATGTGCTATAGAACTGCTGTGTCTTCATTCCCAATTTTTGTCTTCTCTTTGACTGGAATCTCAGACAGTGGTTTTCTTCCTTTATGGGACTTAGGATATTGTCTTTGAACAAGATACAGGTAATGGATTTTAAATACCAGTGGATAACATACCTAGTGCCCATATTAGAGTTAAGACAAGAAATGAAAATGCACAATAATAGAATCTATCTTCTGGCATAGCAAAAGCCTAGCTTAAAATATGTGCTGATACTTAGTGATCAGCCCAGTCTTTGGCCTTTCAGTTTGATCTCTGTTTTTGTAGGTGATGAGGGTGAGCATGGTGTTATGAGACAAGGATCTTTGTTTGTTATGAATTCAGTGTAGATATGAGCTTTGTGATTCACCACCACCACAGGATTTCAGGGAAATTTGGATGAGATGTGAGAGAGCTTAGCTCTGGTGCAGGTTTGTCCCTTCAGCGCTTCACTTGCTCATTTTCCATATGCTGGCAGAAAAGTAGGGTACTGGGTAAGGAGAGCCTTCCTGAAGGATTGTAATAGAGGAAGCTTCAGTTCCACAATAAAAATGTAGCACTTTTTTTTAAGCCTATCTATTCTTAAGTTCTATTTAAAGAAGTCAGGTAATGCTTCAGGTACATACAGTTGCATTGTCTAGAGGAAGTTCTTTGCCTTTGGTTTGCTTTGCCATTGATGAGAAAAAAAGCCTGTAAGAATTTTAGAGCAGAAGTGTTTTTGCTGAAGGATTCAGAAATGATAATTTATGTGTGTTGTGAGTAAAAAAAGTCTGTGAAAAATATTTGTTGAATTTTGCATTGCATCTGCTAACCAACCTTTTCTTCCTTATAAATAAATAATACTGTACTTGGAGAGTAGGAATTAAATCAATGTGCCTTAAGAGAGTGATTTTAAGCACTGGGGTTAATCCCTGTCCCATGTCACAGTGGGTCCAGTTTCCCACATAGACTGCCCTGTCACCTGCCCCCTTGGCACCACCTGTGGGGTTCCAGGGGCAGCAGATGGGATTGGGATTGTGTTCTCTGGGACTCAAATCTACCCTGAGAGGGGCTGGTTCTGATTTCTCTCCTTGTGTGACCAGTGGTGTACAGGAAGGGATTTTGTTTCAGGCATCAATGAGACTTAGCAACAATGAGACTTAGCTTCTTTGTTAATTCCTCTGTGACTTCAATTCTATTGTCTTTTAGTTGCATTTCAGCTGTCCTAGTTTTATGCAGTGGCCTGAAAGGCAAAACAGTCCTGTTTAGAGTCACTTTGTTTCTGATCCAAGATGGAGTTGTTAGATGGCATTTCTGTTTTATCCGGTACGGTGCCATCATGGACAGGGACAAGTGAGAGAGGATTTGAAAGTAAGGAAGTAGAATCAGAGCCATCTTCACCTATCATGGGAATATGAAAGAAAGTTACTGTGTGAGGAGCTGGCAGGATTTTATGTCTGCATTTGGAAGTAGTGCAGCAGTTGGTATAATTTGAATTCTTGCATGGCACTGGTGCTAGGGAGGGGAGGAGAAAGTGGAAAAAGGAGCAGGCAGGTGCAGTGGGAGGAGATATGTGTGATTTCTCCTCTGCTGCTGCTTGGGGGTCTGCACTACTGGAATCAAAAGCAACCTGGCTGTTATAAGTGAGCTTGCACTAATTTTGTAACTAATTTGTGAGTCATCCTCTCTGAAATATCAGATATGTTAGTGTATTTCATGCAGCAAATTAGTTTCTCTAAATTAATAGAGAAGATTAGACTTTTAAATACATGAAGATATCTGGAGTTCAAAATTATCCAATCCTTGAAGAATCAAAAGCCATGCACCAAAAACGTTACACGTAAACCATTATTTTGTTATTTTCTTCTGTAACAATACTTTCTGATCCACTTTGTTAGCCATATAAAAAGCATTGATTATAGAGTAATACTTCAGTAAAACCTAATTTTTTTAATCTGTGTTTTTCTTTCAGGGCAATTAAAGCATTTCAGGAGGCGCTTTATGTTGATCCCAGCTTTTGTCGAGCCAAGGAAATTCATTTGCGACTTGGGCTTATGTTCAAAGTGAACACAGACTATGAGTCTAGTTTAAAGGTAGGTTTAAGTCCTTTCAAATTGAATTAACATTTCTTACAAGTTGTGTGTTGCATCTTAAAGCTGCAAGGAATACATAAGCAGGGAACAGTCACAGACCACCTGCTGTAGAAATTGGAGTGCTTTAATGTGAAGTGTCTTAGTCCTAACAGAAGAAGGATAGGTTTGAGGTGTGTGAGGTGCTACACTCCAGATGAAAAATTTGGTGTAAGGCTCTTGTTAAAATAGTGAACCTTGGGGGGGACTGAGGTTGTACTGAAAGCTAAGGAAAAAAACCCAGCAATGTGGATAATTAGATTTTTTATTTTTATATTCCCTTTTTTTTCCCCCTAGCTTCTCTGTTGTAAACTGGAAGTTCTTGGAATTAGTAAACTAGAAAGTTTTTAAGCAAAATGATGTCCTTTTTTATATAATTGTTACTTTACTAGCAGTTAATTACTCTTTTATTTCCTGGCTTGAGAGTCAGCTTCTAAGGCAACAGTTTCTGGCTAATCAGTTGGAAATGGTTTATGGTAACACAGTGCTTTGTTTCTTCTGTACTTCTTCAAATTCCTTACTATTTACTTTTTTTTCTGGTCTCTGATTGTAATGTGTCATTTTTATCTCCCTCCATTCAGCGCATTTGCCTGTGTTTTTCCTTTTTCCATTTTCTACTCTACCCACATGTGCTTTCCTTCCTGGCCTTCAAATTTAGCTGTTACATGTCTTGGAAAAAGGAAGAGTTCTTTTAACGGACTTGCATGTGGTGAGAAATCCACCTGCAGGGCTGAGAATTTTGTAATTAAGTGTAATTTGTAAACACATTTCTGCATATGAGTCTTCCCTCTAATTTATTGAAAACAATAAGTGTTTTGTTTTCAAGAATCTTACAGCTTTCTTTTCTTGGCAGATTGTTTTCTTGGGTTGTCAGAATCACATTGTCCAAGATTTGTAAGAGTGGGGTATTACTCTCAATTTTTCCTTTCAGTTTTTGTGATGGAGGGAAGCAGTTCTCTCCCCTGGCTTCCCTTTTCATCCAGAGCCCAAGGTTTCACCTACAGAGATTGGAGGAGTTGGAAATTGTGCAAAGGAGTAGAAAAGATTCTGTGCAATGAATGGTGAAAGAGAGCAAGGAGAGGTAGAGGTAGATCACTATTGAGAAAGGGATTATGTGTGAGCTTGAGTGATCCTATTTACTTATACTTTGGCACAGATTTGGTGTGTCATGATACATATGGAATAAAAGAAGTGCTGAAGTACATTTTGGTTTTATTTTTAAAGAAGCTGGGAGGAAACAAGATTAAATTTACAAGGAGGTGGTCTTCTTCTAATGAAGTAGTAGGAGAAACTCAATGAACTCAAAAGGTCTTTTCCAACCTAGTTGATTATATGATTTTAATTTTGATATAAATTGATCAAGAAATCGATAATCTTTTTCTGCTGTGCTATAAAAATTGCAGGTCTGTCAGTGAATCAGGTATTTAAATAAATATTATGATAACTCAGTCTAAATCATTGCTTGTGTTTGATGTTCATAACTTTGCAGAACAAATCAGTCACTTACCATGAGGATTTTGAGTATACCAAACTTCAGGTTTTCAAAACACCAGCTACAAATGGGAAAAACACCAAAGTAATATTTTGAAAACAGAAAGAAATTAATCTTTTTATTTCAAAATTATCATGATTCCATTGCTTTTGTGTGGCATATGTCACTTTAGAAAACAAATGGCCACAACAAAAGCAGATTACCCTGGGGCAAAGGGATGGTCTTCAAAGAAGGGTGTTTGCATTGAAGATGGTTTCAAGTTTTTCTTAAAGCAATATTACTTACTACAGCTTGTTCCTAAAAGTTTGTCTCATTTTCTACCATGCAATCCTGATTGCCTCATTCAGCACTCTCAGCCACATTGAATTGAGTGATTTTTCGTTTTTTTACTTTTCCCCATTTGCAGACTGAGGTGGATCAGAAGTCTGAGCCAGCTCAGCTTGAGATGGCCTGGTTGGTACATCCATTGCAAGGTTGATGGAATGGGAAGGAGGGGACAGAGCTGTCTTATCCCCTTCTGGTTCAAAATGTAATGAGAAACTGCTCTGGAATTACCAACTGAGACACCTGAAGCAGAGTTTCTGTTTTTTTTTCTTTGCTATGGAGGTTGCAATCCTTAGTAAAGAATAACAGTGGGGAGCAAAAGACCCGGTGGAACTCGGTCTCAAACACTTTGAGCTGTTTCCAGTTCAGCTCAGCTGTGGATTTAAGGTGCAGTCCAGGGACTTACCTACTTTGTTTGAAAACAAAGTGTTACTGATTGAAACTTAGCAGTTTGAACATCACAATGTGTCAGTTGAGGAGAAAACTAAGTAGAACAGGACTGTAGCTTCTTAAAAAGCCAGTCTGACTGTGATTTTTTGAAAAACACACTTAAACCAGAACTCTGAGTGATGAGAATATGAGAGTCAAGACAGAAAATGCTTCCTTAGTGAGGAGAATGAAGTGCTGGTGCAGTGGTTATGCTCAAGCATGGGGAGAGTAAAATGGGGAAGGGGTGTGAGGAAAGAGTGTGAAGGGATGTTGTCACACAATGTTTGTCTCATTCTCTGAGACACAGAGTATCTCATCTTCGAACAAAAGAAAGAGAAGAAACCCAAAGCAATGAAAAGACAGAGTTGTCTTCTGCCGTTTTTGATTTTGATGACCTTTTTAAAAGGATCCAGGATTTTAGAGAGTAATTAAGGGGGTTGGGGTCCAGCCTGCCTGTGACTGGCCTTGAGCACAGACCTTTTTCCTGGGGCTCCTTGCCCAGTTTGAGCTCCCCATTCACAGAGAGGCAGAAAGTGGAAATGGCTTTTTCATCTGCTACTCGCTTGTGGCTGCTCTGGATTTCACAGATTGTACCAACGTCGCATTAAAGTACTTTGAAATATCATAATGTTTTTGATGGTATTTAAACATTCATGTTAAGTCTGTAATTGCTAAGAATAAACCATTGCCAACAGATGAGTCATTGTCAGTGAGAGGCATTGTCAGTAAGAGACTTCAGGCAAAGGGGGAAGATGGAAGTCTGAAGGTCATACATTCCATGTTTTTCACAATTTTAGAGCATTAGCATAAATCATCTGTATTTAATGTAAGCAATTTAAGCACAAAATTAATTTTTACTATTTTAAGATGTTGATGATCAAGATAATTGCTAGAGTGCTGTTTAACAAGCATAAAATCAACTCCCAGTGTTTTTTCAAAATCAATTATTGGTTTTGCCTGTTCTACAGTTAAGATTTGCAAATTACTGTGAGAATCCTTGACTTTCTCTGTTACCCCATTGCCATAAACTCTTGCAACACCAATACTGTTGGAAATTACTTGGCCTTCAGGTTTACATGAAGGGGAATAAAAGTGACCCTTCTGGTTGAAAAAAAAGGGTCTTTGTGTAATCTGGCAGATTGGGCAGTGTTACCTTCAGAGGTGAGACATGAAAGCTGAGTTTGCCCCTTTCATCAGAAAAGTACAATTAATTCCAAAATCAACTGGCAGTGACTTGGGGGTTGGATTTCTTTTTAGTAGATTGATGACTGTAGAAACACCATGCTACTGAGGTTTACCTCACAGTCCAGGTTTTTTAGTTTACTGTGTCCTGCTGCCCCTTTCCTGTTCACTGTTTCTTATAAATGAGAAATTCCTTGAAATGACACAAGGAATACTGCATTCCATGGAAGTAGCTGTAGTGGCACCGTGATAATCTGAAAGGAGAATAAAGCAAGATCTCTAAGAATATAATGTATCTTTTTATTCACTGGATAAATGCAGTTGAAAAAATATTCATCCTTCTGAGTTCATGCTGCATTATTTCTGACATGCCACTTCCTGTCATGGTCATTTTCCTATTTATTGAATGTATTTTTTTAAATTTGGCCTCCTTTTTTTCATAGGTGCATGTAATCATTTCGTCTCACATGTGTGTCTCAGTTCTTAAGTGCTATTGAATCTTAAACAATTTCTAGAAAATCTGTGGGAATGAAAGATTTCAAAGAGAATTTTGGAGGACATTCCTGTATGACGTGCTGCTCCAGAGCCCTCTGAGACCTGGGAGCTGAGCACCAGGTGACAGCTGTGGGAAACCTTGAAGTGCTCATCCTGCTTGGTGCTGTTGAAGTCTCATGGTTTTAGTGGGCATTTAGAGCTGTGATCCTGAAAGCCCTTTGAATGCAGAATTCATACTTAAAGGAGAAAAGAAATCTTTGTTTTTTATATTTATTAGATTGATAATACTGAAGGAACAGTGAGGGCCAGATTTTCTGAGGGTTTGGTTTTATTGAGGGGAAGCTTTGTTTGTTTTTGTTTGGAGATTCGTGGTAGGGAAATTGTGTGGGTTTTGTTGGATTTTGTTTGGTTTGTGGGGTGAGTTTTTTTAATGGGTGGTCAGTAGGAATGCTGGACACGAGCAGGTTGGTTATAACAAACAAAGCAATGTTTTGCTTTGGGAATTTTACTTGGTTTTATTACAGGGGCATCCTGTACCCAGTAACAAAACCTTTAAAAGAATGAGAACTCCGTTTCTCATGTTTTCAATTATCTGCCTTCTAGTAGAAATACTGATTCTGTCTTTCACTTACAGAAATTTTTCCTCCTTCTTTATACACAAACCAGTTATTTCAGTAGTTTGCTTCAGGCTTACGCTTTCATCTTGCCCGTAAATCATCAATTTAAATATAATTTTAATTTTTTAATTATTCTTCTAAAGATTCTCATTTGTTAGTAATGTTAAGACATGCTGCTTATATTAGGATAAGAAAAAGTCTGCAAAAGAATTAAAATGTGCATGAATTGTATGAATATGCATGAAATATAAAGAAATTAAATGCTAATGTACCGATGAACAGCTTGAAGTATTTATTTATAGTCAGTCAGACCCTTTTCTAGCACTTATTCAAATATTTCTCCTGTATATATATAATTATGAAAGATATTTTTAGCTAGTGGAGCTGTTATATGCTAGCACAAAACTCTTATAGATGTATCATTCATGTTTTGTGTTCTTTCTCTGAGCAATAAATAAACAAGTATTTAGGAAAATTTTTATTTTCTTTTCCTAAGAAGAAATTTTAGGAAAATTTCTGATATTGAACCTTCATGTGTTGTTTAACCACCCAGTTATCTTTCTTGAATGGGCTTAAATTAGTAATTTTTAAGTTTAAACATTGTACATTGAAACCTTATGCATTTTAATTATTAAAAGTAACTAGTCAAAATACATGTGGTTATGAGATGTTTTAGTTTCTTATTTCTATTTTTATGTCTTGAACTCTACAAGGAACAGCTACTTTTTTAGGTAAAAAAACAAGGTAAAGGGCTTTGCAAGTTGCCTATCAAAGATTTCAAGCACTTCACACAAAAAAGCATTTTGTGGAAAGCAAAATGAAATTAATCAAAGATAATTTCAATAAAAATGTAAGTGATTGGAAAGCAGCACTTGGGACTGAAATTTCTCTCTTAGTCTTAGTAGTTTGCATATGTCAGTGGTGGAAAGACATAGAAGAAGTAAATCCGTGGAAGTTTTTTAACGCAGCATGGCACTGTAATGAAACTGCAGGAGAGTTATTAGTGTGACTGGTTTTGACAGTGGATAATGATCCCACAATGTCTGCCCTACAGAGTGTTCTCTTTTATTCTCTCTTACCTAGTTTCACTTGGGTTTTTGACTAATTCCTGTAAAAGAGAATTGCAGGTGTATGAATGTGTAGACTGTTTTTGACTAATTCCTGTAAAAGAGAATTTCAGGTGTATGTTAGAAATGCCATGATTACAAAGAGGAGTAAGTGCTAAAACTGAATTTCTCTGCTGTGTGGCACCTTCAGTCATTTGGGAAGTGGGGAAGAACACACCGTGGGAAGAGGAATAGGTGGTTCAGAAGTTGAGCATTCAATCTAAGAGTATTGGTGGGACAACTAATATCTCTAGATATCCCTATTGCCTGGATGGGGCAGCCCTGGGTGTATGGACAGGCTGGGGAATGATATGGTGGAGAGCTGTGGAAAGGGGCCTGGGTGTTCTAGTCAGTCAGTGGCTGGTTGAACATGAGCCAGCAGTGCCCTGGCAGCCAGGAGGGACATCCCTGTCCTGAGGGACATCAGGGCCAGCATCACCAGCCAGGCAAGGGAGGGGATTGTCCTGCTCTGCTTTGCACTGGGGCAGCCTCTCCTTGAGTGCTGGGAGCAGTTTTGGGCACCACAATGGAAAAAAGACATGAAGCTATTGGAGAGTGGCCAAAGACAATAAAGATGGTGAAGGACCTTGAGGAGAAGCCATATGAAGCTGAGGGCACTTGATCTGTTCAGCCTGGAGGAGACTGAGGGGAGACCTCAGTGCAGTTACAGCTTCCTTGTGAGGGGCAGAGGAGGGGCAGGCACTGATCTCTGCTCTGTGGGGACAGTGACAGGACCTGAGGGAATGGCCTGAAGTTGTGTCAGGGAGGTTTAGGTTGGATATTAGGAAAAGGTTTTTCCCCCAGAGGGTGGCTGGGCCTGGAACAGGCTCCCCAGGGCAGTGGTCACAGCACCAGCCTGGCAGAGCTCAAGAAGTGTTTGGTCAGTGCTTTTAGGTACATGGTGTGACATTTATGGATGGTTCTGTTCAGGGCCAGGAGTTGGATTCAGTGATCCCTCTGGGTCCTTTCCAGCTCATGATACTCATTGATTGTGGTGAGCTTCATTCATGGACCTTCTCCTTAAGAGACGCCTCCATCCAGACAGATCAGATCCACTTTCATCACATGTAGCTGTAACTGCAGGGTTGGCATTCAGGGCAGCAGAAATCACAGAATAATGAGATTGGAAGAGACCTCTAAGATCATCCAGTCCAACCTATGCCCTAACACCTCAACCAGACTGTAGCACCAAGTGCCATGGCCAGTCTGTTTTTTAAACACATCCAGAGATGGTGATTCTACCGCCTCCCTGGGAAGAGCATTCCAGTACTTTATTATTATTTTGGTGAAAAATTTTTTCCTAATATCCAACCTATACCTTCCCTGCCATAGCTTGAAACTGTGTCCTCTTGTTCTGTCAGTGCTGCCTGGTGGAAGAGAACAACCCCACCTGTCTACAGCCTCCCTTCAGGAAGGTGTAGAGAGCAATAAGGTCACCTCTAAGCCTCCTCTTCTCCTGGCTAAACAACCCCAGCTCCTTCAAACGTTCCTCACAGGGCTTGTGCTCCAAGCCCCTCACCACCCTTGTTGCCCTCCTCTGGATGTGCTCAAGCATCTCAACATCCTTCCTAAACTGAGGGGCCCAGAACTGGACACAGCACTCAAGGTGCAGCCTCACCAGTGTCCAGTGCAGGGGGAGAATGACCTCCCTGCTCGTGCTGGCCACACAATACTCAGGAAATACTCAGAGTGTAAGCACAGGTCGCCAGCAAGGACTGAGCTGAGCTTTCTGTGCAGCTGTGGGGGCTGGAGGCTGAGTCCTGGCACGACCCCGACTGGGGCGGCTCAGCGCTGGTGCTGCGGCAGTGGCAGCAGCTCCCAGTCATCCCCATTCCTGTGACATTCCCCTGCTGCTGGCAGTCTGTCAGGCTGTTAGCACAGGAATAGCTGAATTCTGATGTTGCAGAAATGTAATGCATCAAAGGTGGAGGCAAATGGGAGTGTTGAGATAGCTTTGTGAAAATCACTGTATAGGATATTGGTCAGTAAATTCAGATGCAGCCTTTTTATGGCTTGCAAATATACAGCTTGCGTGATCTTTCTGTTTGAAAATATTTTTTCTCTTAGAGCCTGTCAGAAGAAGAGATTTTTCAGAGCACACTGCTGCTATTCAGTATTTGTATATGTGGCTTTTGTTCCTTCTGTCCTCCAGCAGGGTTTGGTTTTTTCTCCTGTCTGTAAGTTGGCTTTTTTTTTTGAATATTGGACAAAACTACCTGAGTGTTTACACTACGCAAACCTTTCTCTTGCAAGCTGAATTTGTTCTGAGCTCAGAAAGCAGTGGAGAGCAGCAGGATGAGCTGCTGTAGCTGCACATGGAGCGTGTCCTCTCCTGACCCTCTCCCCTGGTCCCAGAGATGCCTGGCAAATGGAGGCTTGGCACCCTGCCCCAGCTGGTTACACAAGGCTCTCCGTGTCCTACTTATCTGAACAAAAGCTGCTCTGAGCAACACGGCCATCACACCTAGGTCACACAGGCAGAAAAAGCCATCTCCTGACAGAATTTTACTGAGTCATGATGGAGCTTTCCTTCATGGTAAGTCGGTGAGGATTGTCAGGTTTCAGAGGATGGCTTGCCTTGCTTGCTGAGTATATGCAGAGCTGAGAACTATTAAACTTGCTGATGTCACCCTGGCGAGGAGGAGGGAGTAGAATCACTACAGAGGTCTCAGGTTTGTAAACAGAGACAGTACTGAAAGTCTTGCACTGAAAAGAAAAGGGTCCGTTTTGCCTTTGTCATTTATTGATTAAAGAAACAACAAAACCTTGGGTACTTTCCTGTTACATTTGAAAGCATCGGTGTTAATTCTGTGAGAGAAAGCATGTTAAGTTACTTAAATCAGCATCAGATTGCTGTTACTTTACTACCAGACCTAGTGCTTTCATCAGTTCTCTTTATATGGAATCCACTGTACCTCTCATCCTTGGAAAGGTTATCTTTGGAATTGTTTCCACAATCAGAGGAAAGTCAGGACTCCAGAGGAGATGGAATGGGCTGCAGATAACTCTGCAATTACAGATGGCTACAAATCAAGGTGATTTAGGGCTTGGCTGATCTTAAAAGTCTTTTCTAACCTAAAGGATTCTGTGACTGTGCCTTGAGCCGCAGTCCTTGAGAAGAGCCTGTTAGTTTTTAACATTCAGAACACTGCCTTCTAGGTAAATCCTCTTACTGGGGATTTGAATTTCTATAGACTGCTGTCTGCCTTGAGGTATTGTGTGTCGTCTCTGAGCTGCAGCGGCCTCTCCTGCATAACAACTATTCCACACAGCAGTAGCCAGCTCAGTGCTGCAATATTTGAGAGGGGTGCAGATGTTTGCCAGCCGCTGCTGTTGGTTGCAGAAATGGAAGTTGGAAATTATTATTATTTTTTAATTTTTTTGGTGCTGGTAATTGTGATTAGTGGATCTGCATTTGGCTGATGTGTTAGAATGTGTGCATGGGGGTTTTTTGGGTCTGATTTTAGGTACTTAACGGGGAGCTGTGTATTATTTATCCGGCAAGAGGTGTAGGTTTGCTCGTGTGTGTGCATTTCAGAGGTTCTTGGTTTGAAAGGTTTTGGGGTTTCTGTGTATTGCTTTTAATTGTGATAACTGTCTAGTGCAAAATGGTGTGTTTTTCTGTAGTCACTGGCTTTGGTTTATCAATTTCTTTATCGTTTGTAGATTAGTGAACAGTGCAAATAGAAATTTATCCCACTAAGAAAATTTTCATAATGTGGATTTTTGAATTTCAAAAGTTGGCTACTGTAACAGTGAATATTTAATTTTTTAGGAGGCATTGCTGAGAATATTTCTGCTTTTTTTCTGTATAGCACTTGATACTGTTGGCATACTTATATATTAAAATGGTTAGCTATTCTTGCATGGTTGCCTGCTTTCTATCAGTGAGTCTCACTGCAGTAACCCTTCAGAAGAGCTGCTGTAGAACAGTTGTCAATCCTTTTTCTTTAGATCTGCTTATTTTTTCTAATAGCATTGCTAGGTGAGAGCAAATCTGTTCCATTCTGCTTTATCTTTCCATAGTAATTGTAAGTGATGGTGCAAGATGACACATCTGTACAGGAAGGATTTTGTACCTTTTAGATCAGTAACACTCAGTTGTACAGGCCAGAGCCTTTTTTTTTTTCTTTTGGCAGGCAAAATGCAATTTAAGATAGAGCATTTTATTTTTATTTAGGGTTTTTTTTTTTAAAGTTGTCTGCTTAGTAGGATCACTATGGTAACAGACTAAAGGATGTCTCTGAGGCACTCAACCTGCATTGCAATGTAAGTGAGGGGAGACTCTTAAGTTGTCTGCCTGCTGAGCAGTAGGGGAAGGAACAGACAGCAGAGAAATAAGCTGATATTTAATATTTGTAAGCTATTGTTTAATGCTTGTGCTAAGGTTAAAAAGTTATTTTATGGTGTGAATCCATTGGTTTTTGTGTTCTCTTTTGGGGGGATATTGCTAAAATGTTCATTATAAATCATGATTTTGTGTTGTTTTTCAGCTTGAGTTTGGTTCATTTTTTAAATGCTGTTAAATGTTGCAAATTATCTTGATTAAGGGAGGGAGGAGGAAGCTGCAACAGTGTATGTCAGAGCTTATGGAAGTGTCAGCATTTCTCTTATGTCTTGTTATGGATAATACATTAATTTTTTAATTTTTTGTCCCTATTAAAATTAGGGTTTTTTGGAAATGTGATGGTCTGATAAAATCTTACACATCTTAGAGATCTGTTTTGTACAGACATACTGTACTCAGGGAGTTATTATGACCATGAGGAAAGTCAAGTAGAATCTAATGGCTCTGAGTACAATACTGAAAGTGTTGCACCTATCCATTAATACAGACTTTTTTTGCTTCCCAGCTACTGCAGTAGGCTCCCAGTGCCACCTAGTTTGGCATGCTAAAATGTATATAATATTATATAATATATTAGTTTGATCTAAATTATCATTTCTGTGCTAAGAAAATAAAGTATACTAAAGTGTCCTGTTTTGTGTATTAGAAATCACCTGACACTGTGTTTTGTAAATAACTGTATTCATTAACAGTAGAATTTCATAGGGTGACTCCTAGGCTCCTGTGTTCTTAGGCCTTATTCTCTGTTGAGCTAATATGTCAATTGAAATTTCACACCTTGTGAAATTATGGAAAAGCTCAGGCACTGGAGTTTCTGTGCCTGAGCTGTTCATTTTTATACACTTTGTGTCTCAAATTAAGTAGTGATCATTGAATTAACATGACACTTGCAGACAGACTTCATTGCTCTGTTCTTGTGACCTTCTTCATAGATGAGTGAAAAACTTACCTCAGAACCTAGAATGTTTTAAAAGATTTTTTTTGTATTCCTTAAAGAAAATTGATTAAAATTATACAAGTTTCAATGTTTAACTGGAGTTTTCTCAACATCTGGAGGAGATGAGAACTTATGAACTCCTTATAAATT
This sequence comes from Camarhynchus parvulus, assembly GCF_901933205.1. NCBI lineage: Eukaryota > Metazoa > Chordata > Aves > Passeriformes > Thraupidae > Camarhynchus > Camarhynchus parvulus. The sequence continues at coordinate 6,660,928 of NC_044571.1, read as the reverse complement.
CATGTTCTAATGTAGAGGTATTCATATTAAATTCTTTTTGACAAGAGTTCAGTTTTTTAAATACTTAAAATCACTCAGTTTGCAGGGAGAGTGTTCTGTTTTTGTAGATGGATTGAGTGCTTAAGTATTTATCTCCATGAGGCTGTGAGCTGGTGTGTCTGCAGTCCCAGTTGTGTGTATAAAAACTTAATCTTCCACTTTTGACCATTCATTTGATGCCTTCGTAATTTCAGATGCAACCCCAGTTGTTTTATGAAGATCTGTTACTATCTTACATTCCTAGAAGCATTGAAGTGTTTGCAATAAAAAAAATTACTTTCCTCTAGTAAACAGTTGAATAGAAATTGAAAACTGTTTTTTAAGACACATGGTAAAATGGAGTATTGATTTTCAAGTATAAAATTGATTTACTCTTAGTAGTTTGCCCAAGTGCTAGTATTACTTCATTTGAAAAGCAAATAATTCTTTTTTCTTTCCAGCATTTTCAGTTAGCTTTGATTGACTGCAATCCCTGCACTTTGTCTAACGCTGAAAGTAAGTAACCAATAAGTATTTATTTTGTTGTGGATCTTTTTTTAAGTCTTATGCTTGCAACTGAATGAATTTTTAATGAACCAGGTCTTAAAAGATTTGGTACTGAGAGAGGGAGACTACAAAACCTGTCTCCCTCTCTCTGTGGAGACAGATGTTCCAGTGGAATTGTGGATTGTTTTACTAAATGGAATAAGTAAAAACTGAGACTTCGGTTATTCATTACTCTGAAGGCTTGAATTCTGGAGGAAGCTTTTTATATATTTATAGACCTGGAGCTTGTGCCATGGCACACATTTAATACCAATTATTTTAAAGTTTGCATCATCTTGATAATCTGTAACTTTTCAGTGATTATTTTCATGCAATTTAAATTTATAGATCCAAAATTCAGCATCAATCTTACTGTAGAAATATGAAAAAAAACCTCCATATTTGATTTTTTTGTGTTTTTATGATATTAACTATATATTAGTCTGTATTTGAACATGTTAATCTTTAGTGCAGTGTGATCTATCATAGGCAGAATGTTCTGTAGGCTGTAACAGAGTGTCCTGCAGGTATTTATCCATAATTAGTGGAATTGTATGCAAGAATAAACATGTGTTTCCCTGTGTTTTGGAGTCTGTGAGAATTAAAAGGCAGAGAGTTGTGAAGGAAATGATTCCTTCAGTTTTTAAGGTACCTTCATGCTTGAGCTAAAGTTACCTCCCAAATCTCACTTCAGGGGCATTGGATATGATATTTAAAAGCATTTCTTTAAAAACTGGATGGAACTGTGAATATTGTATCAGCAAGGTAGTGAAAGGGAGTTTGTTCATGTGACTGAAACCACTGGCTGTATCAAGGAGCCAGCTGTGCTTCAAGGCTGTCTTCAAAGCTTTGTCACTTATCAGCAACAGACACAGATAATTTTGTAAAAATTTGCAGAATTCTCCCAGAGTCAATAGGCTTTTATTACTTTACTACCAGTGATGTGATTCTTTATTGTATTTTGTGTTTGTTCTTATTCTTTCTCACTAACTTTATGGGTTTTCACTAAACCTCTGAATTTCTGTGAGGTTTTCCTAACCCTTCCCCTCCAGTCCCCTCTGCCCCCAGATTTATGTAGAGGGCTGTGGAGGTTTTCGTCACTCGGGATCACCAATTGTGGTGGTGTTCACAGGGGTCCCAGGACAAGGGAAGAGATGAGAATCTTGACTCCATGTTTCAGAAGACTGATTTATTGTTTTATGATATATATTATATTAAAAGAAAATTATATATTAATACTATACTAAAGAATAGAAGAAAGGATTTCATCAGAAGGCTTGAAAGGAAAGGAATGGAATGATAATAAAGTCTTGTGGTTGATCAGAGTTTCCGAGACAGCTGGGCTGTGATTGGCCATTAATTAGAAATAACCACATGAGACCAATCAAAGATGCACCTGTTGCATTCCACAGCAGCAGATAATCATTGTTTACATTTGGTTTCTGAGGCCTCTCAACTTCTCAGGAGAAAAGATTCTAAGAAAAGGATTTTTCATGAAATGTGTCTGTGACAGGGCTGGCCCCATGTAAAGGCGTCAGTGCCTGACAAACCCAAAGGAGGAGGGTGAAGAGCACTGAGAGGGGCTTGGCCAGGTCCCCCTGTGCTGTTCTGGAAGGAGAACTGAACCCCTGCCCAGCCCCAGGGTGTTGGGTACCCTCACTAAATGCTCCATTTAATCCTCCCTCTTGCATTTCTAAGGGCTGGCTGAGTAGCAGCATTACACTGAGTGTGTTGCCAGCAGAAATGTTTGAGTACTAAGCATCTCTTCTTCCTGTTTAGGCAGTCTCTAATCAGACACCTTTAATTTTCCTTTCCCCTCCAAGGCATCACTTCATTTTGGAGCTTCACGCTGAAAGGGTTTTGTTAGGAGGGAAAAAAATAAGAGATAGATTTTTTTAGATAATGAACTCCTGAAACAAATGCAGGACTTTTCTTTCATCAGTACAGAGTGAAGTTTGATGATGCAGTGAACATAATGGGTGTATTACGTGCCCTTTAACAAGGAACACAAAAAGTTTATTAAAATTTTAGATGATGCATTTTATTCTGACCTGGTTTCCAAAGTGCGCTTGGCTTCCTTCTTTACAGCAGAGGACAAAGCAGTGCACAAAGGGAGATATTTTCCCTCCCTTATGACCCAGAGTGAAACCCTGAACTCCATATTACCTGTTTGTATGGTAATTTGGTGTCACACTTTCCTGTAGCTTCAAGGGAGAGAATCTGTGTAATTGAAATAAATTGAGCTTGGCTCAAACACAGGTATTTTCTTACTTGTAATCCTCATGAACATGGAGCAAAAGTCTGTCTCAAAGGAACTTTTCTTTCCTCATCAAAGCAGAATGAGGATTACATTTATCTCAATTAGCTTTAGCTATCTACCATTCCATGGATAGTCCAGGTTAGCAGTTCTCAAGTCTTTTCTGTGATAATTTGAGCAGTGTGAGGGTAATTTTCTCTCTGCTTTTCCTCTTGAACAACCCATTTTTCTTTCTCCAGCCAGCAATCTTCTTGCCCATACAGGCTGCTGGTGGTATTATGGCATTCTGGGCAATTTGTGTGAGGAATTGAAAATGCTTAACGTTAACTGTCAAAGTATCATCTGTAATTAACACTTCTGATTCAGTTTAACAAGGGAAAGGCAATTCCTAAAAGGAAGAAAAAGCACCTAAATTTAAGATCACATAAAAAACTGGCAGTGTGTAACATAATGTTGTGTAATCCAGCTAGTCTGTTTCTTGGCAGATAAATGAAAATGTTTATTTCTAGCTTGGTTATGTACAGAAAATGCTACCTGTGTTCTCTTACCTCAGCTTCCAGGGATTTTATTGCTAAGTTTACTGAAAGGTTAATGGGCTCTGTGTTTCAGACCACAAATAAAATCATGGACTACTTTTCTCAATACCTATTTGCAGTTTTTGTGCTTTGTTAGGATCTTCATTTTCTGTCAGGTCTAGTATATTAAATGTAAAATATCAATGTAAAAAATACTTTTGGTATCTTCAAAACCTAATTTGTCTTGGGTTTGCATTGATAAATTTGAAACATTGTTTATCCCTCACTTCAAAACATTGCAGTTGCTGTTGTTCATTAAAACTAATAATTTTGATTTTTCCCACTCTTACAGTTCAGTTTCACATTGCTCACTTATATGAAATCCAGGTAAGTTTTTAAGCTCATTTTCATAAATTGTGGTTGAGTTCCAAACTATGTGATGTGATCAGTCTGTGGAATTTGGATTGTAGATGCTTTAGTAAAGTTAGACTAAAGTCTTGAATCACTCAAGAAACTTGACTTTCTTTGGCTAAATTAAAAATACTTTGTGTGTGGAGTGTCATAAAATAAAATGGACTAGATATCTTAATAAACATATATTTACTGATCTCCCAATTTGAGTGCAAAAAAACTTCACAAAATAGAACTTTCAGGAAAATTCTTCTAGGAGCTTCTATTTTTATTTAAAAGGTTATATGTAGATTTAAAAAGATGAAGTTTCTCAATTCATTTATATATATTCATGTTGTTTCTCATATACACACACAGAATCAATCCCAACAAGTTGCCCATGTGCTTTTTAAGTATATTAGGTATATTTGACATGAAATTTTCAAATTTAAGTGCAATTTTAAAAGTTTTTAAATTTTCAAATCAAATTGATGCATGTGGCATTAGGCATCTGTGGTCAACAGCAAATAAAGCTGTGGTACTAATTCTGGGTCAAATCCTACCACAGAGCTTTTCAGGTGAATCTTTTGGGAAATTACAGAACACTTCCTGAGCTTCCAGAGTATAAGTAAATTGAAACCAAGTGGCTACTGAGACAGCTAGTCTGACTGGTTACATGATGGAGATGTTGTGCCCTTTTACCACATTTGTAGGTATCATGTGACTGAGGAAGGGATGTGATGTGGAAACAAAACCTGTTGCAAATGAAATGGATGACACAAACTATATTTTCAGTCAGTTAGAAAGTAAGTGCTGTCTTTTGATGGCACAATGAAAAATAGCCTGAAGTATTTCTATATAAATAATAGATATGAATCTGATAAACAGGATATTTTTCTTTTGAGGGCTTTTGGTGCAAAGTTGTATGACAGGACAGAAATCTGCCATGCCAAAGCACCATTAATCCATAAGTTCATGGATTGTTGTGGTTCTTACTTGGCTACCATCCAGATTCCATTCAGCACATCAGTTCTGTTTTACTCCAGCAGATCAAAAAGAAGTTAAACCCCCCAGGTCACTGTGCCAGGTGTCTTGTGTGAGTAGTGGTAGCTGTGCTTAAGCTGTGCTTTCTGGCTGACAATTACAGGCAGCAGGAGCTTTGTTCTAATGCAAGGCAGAGCAGAAAAGTTTCAGTGCATTCTGCTCTTTGGTTTGGTTTGTCTCACAGTTCTGGTTGGGAGAGGTATCTTGTTTTCTGGAATTTGACAGACTGATAACCAAAAGAGTCCTGGCTTCATTCTGGATATAACCTCTGACACAATTAGAGAGGTTTTGGAGACAGGCTGGTTGCTTGGTTTCTTTTACAGGACACAGTGAAAGAGTTTTTTGAACCCCTCCAGATACTTGAAAATTATCTACTCTCTTAATATTAATGAAAAAGTTATTTCTTAATTAAGTACCACAATACTGCACTTTAAATGATGGATTGCCAGGCTCTGGACAAGAGACAAGCCTGGTGCTGATGAGAATTAGCAGTGGTTAATGCTGGTTTCTAATATTTCACCTCTGGAAGTGAGATGGCTTGTACAGTGTCTAAAGAAAGATGCTGGATTGGATTCTCCTCCCCTTTTCCATTTCTAAGCTCATTCATGATGCAACAAACATCAAAGACTTTGGAATTAGCATAGAGGCATAAAGTTCTTCCCTATGAGGGTGGTGAGGCCCTGGACAGGTTGCCAGAGAAGCTGTGGGTGCTCTGTCCCTGGAAGTGTCCAAGGCCAGCTCAGAGCTCTGAGCCACCTCATGTAGTGAAAGGTGTCCCTGCCATGGCAGGGCGCTGGAATTAGATGATCTTTTAGGTACTTTCCAACCCAAACCATTCTGATTTGATGAAATAAACCCAAATGTAAACATGGGGACAGGTTTTGTTAGTATTTTAAGGCATATAGGTAATCAGATTTCTAAAGGATAAATGCTACAACAAATAACAAAAGTAAAAAATAATCTAGGTCTGGAAAATGTGCTCTATTTTAAAAGGCCTTTCTAAAACCTGAGCCTGTAAACATATTTTTTTATAAAGTGTGGAATGTTAGGCACTAATATTTACCTAATTTGACATCTAGATTGCTGCCTCCACTGTCATCTTCTACAGTGAACTTCTGTTCATTTGCTCAACATTCATAGTCATAAACTACAAATTTTGTTCCCGATGCTAAATTTAAAATCTTTTCCTGATTGTTTTTCTTTGCTGGACATGGATATTTTATTTATTTATATTATTTGTTTTCTTACCAGTTGTCTGCATTTCATGAACACCAATTAAAAATCTTTTCTACCAACTTCCCCTTGTTCCATTTGAAAGTATGTAATTGCTGCTTTAATTTTTCTTCCTGACTAGAATAAGGTTTTTAAATCACCAATTTGTCTTTTGTGATTTTGAGATTTCAAGAACTTGATGACATTTCTAAATTCTACTAGGTATTTAATTGTTTGGTTTTCTTCCCAGTTGTCCCTTCAAAACACCAATGCTGATTACTGTGTTCTCCTTGCTTAAAACAAATGTAATTAAGCCACAGTCATTTGCATTTAGGTGGCCCAGTTTATTTTAATGCACTCTTCATCTCTTTGCCAGAATGAAGTCTAATGTTGAATTACCTAAAAGCATATTTGGGGAAGAGGAGGCACAGAATAGTGGAACATTTAAAACACATTCATTTTTAAGCAACTATTGTTACGAAATGTAAAGATAAATTTACTACCAAAGAATTTATCAAATAATTATTGACAAGTCTTAACCTTTAATGTGCACAAAATAGCTCATACAGTTCACAAAAGTCAATAAAGACCCCCAATCCTAACCTGAAAATGTGTTTCTTGTACCAACACCTGTTTGTGTAGGGAATTGAAAATTGAGGATGTCTAGACTGTAGGCACACCTAAACTATACAGCAGATAATAAGATGTTAAACCTTCATTATCTAGGCATAAAGCTTTTAATTCTACATGTGGTGGGACTCTTAGCAAGACAACAAATACCTTGAAAGAGGCAGTTCAAATATACCAAAGGAAGGAAAGAGGCAAAATTATACCAGCCACCAATTACTGATGATCTTGGTTTTTGTTACAAATTTCCTGGGAAGAATTTGTGTGGGGTTTTCTCAGATGTAGATTCATATTCAAGTATTCCCCTTAAAAGCAGAATATTCAATATTGTAGTGTAAGAAGGATAATGCATGTATGAGGAGTTGACAAAATCTTAATAATTTGCAAATTTCCCTCAATTATTTTAAGTAGACAGTTTCTATTAAATACTATATTTATAGAAGTGATTCTTTTGCCATATATACATGTCACTCATTAAAGCTTTCATATGCACTGTATGCAAAAAAAATTCTAGAATTTTTTGTCAATGTGTTTGTGTGCTGTCAGTGCTGTGAAATCGTTGCTATTGGTGATCTGTTGTAAGCTCTATGATTAATCCATTTACTTTTTTCCTTTTGCAGAGAAAGTATCACTCTGCAAAGGAAGCTTATGAACAGCTTTTGCAGATCGAAAACCTTCCTGCACAAGTAAAAGCAACTGTCTTACAGCAGTTAGGTATGTAAAATTAACTTTTATTTTCCTCTGTGTTTCGTTTTTGCCATCTTTGCCTTCAGCAGTGTTTTTTAAGGCTCCATTTCCAAAGGGAGTCTTAGACACACTGCGCATGGTATGTGAGATTTTTCACCCAAATAGAACATGTAGCATAATCAAGTAAATAAGAGAGGAGGAAAATATTTTGATTAAAATTGCAAAATTAAACATCTCTTGCGTGTTAGATTTTGGGCAGTGAGAGGGTGGTTTCTCAGAGAAAGAGGGCAGCAGTTGGAATTCTGTGATCTCTGTTCTGCCTCTGTTATCATCCCTTGAAAAAAACTAAATACTCTGTGTCAGACTAGAAAAACATGGCAAGTGAAAAATTTACCTTTTCTTTCACTATAATTATACTGTGTAATGAAAACCAGCTTCTGTAACTAAAAGGTTTATCATCAGGTTCCATTAAAAAAACCACATAAAAAGTGAAAAGGATTTTTTTTTAAATTGTCATATTCTGTGTTTATAGAAAGCTGATAAACAATTTTTAGCCCAGAATTTCTAAAAAGTAGATAGAATAAAATGCTTTTGTCCTCTATACCATATAAAAGTATTTCCAGGATATTTTGCTAAAATTCTTCAACCCAGTACAGAATTCCTTCATTCACCTTCTCCATGTTCTTCATCTAATTTATTATTCTAAATATTAATTTAGCCTGCTTATGCCCATTTTTATTTTTTTTCCTCTCTTCACGTAGTGGTCATTTAACTCAAATTTGTAACTGGCATTAAGTTATGGCCACAGAGCTTTCTTTCTCTGTGGTGCAGGTTGTGTATGGATTTGGAGTGGGATAATTTGTGCTCTGTGACAGAATGTCAAAATCAGTGGGCTAATTTTGAGTCATGTCTGTGAAATCACAAGTGGAACTGCTGGAGGAGTTTGCTGCAGGACTCTGGGTGTTGCTCTTTTTGCTGTCACAGGACAGTGTTGCTTACATCTCAGTAAGCCCTTCAAATTTTATTTTTTTTTAGCTTGGTATTATGTCACCTAGTATAAATTGTCAGCAGTTTCATCCAGAAAGGCTGTGCATCTCATCAGTGGAAGACAAGCTTCTCAAAAGAGCTGACCAGCTCTTTTTCATCTCTGTTTGATGTATGTTGCCACAATAGAAGCAAAGGCACATGTCTGTATTCATAAAATCCTGCCACAGGTCTCTGTGCTAGCAGTAAGAGCAGTGACTTTGAGAATTGTCTGCTGTCTGAAAACTGGATTAACTCTCTTTATTCAATCAGCATAGGTCACCCAGTTTTGTTTTGTGGGCAGCTTCTATGTGGAGAAAGGGATAGAGTGGTCTTAACTGGACCATTGAAGGAATAATGCCTTTTCCTTTGCTCTGCTCTGTTAGCAGTGGTATTTATCAGAGTCTGGTGTTTATCACAGATTTAGTCTTTAGCAGCTGGTAATAAAAACACCTCCTCAGGAAGCACAGTCCGGGTGGTGCACTGCTGCTTAGAAAAAATAATAGAAAATACCTGCCATCTGCCAGAATGCTACTTGCAAAACCCAGTCAAAACATATTTGTATTTGTATATTGAACTCTTTTTTTTTTCACTTTGACAGCAAAAATCAGTTTGAAAATAGCTTTTGTTTATTTTCCTTTGCTAGTTAATGTTTGTTGAGCCAGATTGGAATTTAGGCAAGTTCAGAGAATTACTTGTCTTGTGAGACAATTACTAAAATCTTTGTTCCTGTTACTGGCTTCCAAAGCTGTGACTGTGGAGGAGAACCCTGTGATTCCCAGATAAACACATACCCAGTTGAGCTGATGAGTGCTGACTAGTTCAGGTAGACATCACAGTAAGATCTTCCTTCCTTCTCTTTGCTGTTCCATTTCCTTTCCAGACAACAATTATTTTCATCACGTTGCCAAAAATGACATTAAATTAATGAGACTGAAGATCAAATCTGTCCCAGTATTCTTTCTCCAGCTGTATTCAACTGCTGGATAAGGAGTGTAAGAACAACATAAACAGCTTAGAGTTCCCAAGTGCAATTCCAATTATTTTTGGCTGGGGGCATTCCTAGGTGGTGTCTCTGAAATTGGATGAGGCATCTGAGGTGCTGAAATGGGGAAGAATTTAATGTCTTCAGAGAAACTCACATTTAGTAAAGAAAAAGTGATTGCCACAAGTTCACTGTGAGAATGATTGATAAGCATGAAAAAAAGACTCATGAGCTAGGCTAGCTCATCAGAGGGATTTTTCCAAATCTATTCCAAATGAGGTTGCAAAGACCTGCAAAAGAGCGTGGAGCATATGTGATCTGTGGACAAGGCCTGTGATTTGGTTTATCATATTAAAAATGTCCCAGCAGTGGGAAAGTAGTCAGTTATGCTGGTTGAGAATTGGAGATAGGTCTTGGAAATGGGAAACTGCACAGCTTAGGGGTTTTCCATTACCTTCTTTATGTATATTCTTCATTTTATGCTTAAGAACAGATCCAGTTTCCCCTGCCTGTGCTATTCTAGTGGAAAACTTTTGTTTGCTCTCCCTTTCTTGCTTTCTACCTTTTTTAACTCCCTGTGCAGGAAGATAAAATTGGGAAGCAGCCCTTGTTTCAGCAGAGAAGCCAGATAGGGATTGCTGGTTCTCATTTCTGTCTCCTAGAAATAGACTTGTTCTTTTTTATCAGTGAACCTCAGTAAAGATCTCACAAAGATACAACATGTTATCGTTCAATCCAGCAAGGTACTGATGAAACAGAAAATAAATACTAAAGATAAAGGAAATTGTTTAATGTCTTTTTTTACCCTTGTTCATAATTCCTTTACTATTATCTTTATCTCAGGCTTTGTCTGGAACAGCACCTGGTACATAAATCCTTAATGTACAGTTACTCAGGTGAATTCCAATAACCAACCTCAGCGAAGCCTTTTTTGGTAAAGCATGAGTACTCTCTGTATGCTGAAGAACTTCAGAGGCTTGGGATTTGAATCAAAATCATAGCTTGTTTATTAATTTAATGACACAAAGTTGTGTTATGTGACTGCAAAATCACTGGGTTTTTTGGTTTTTTTTCCCCCAGTTGGTAAATTTTTTACTTGATTGATTTTCAGTCAAGATAAAATACTTTTTTCAGCACTGTAACAACCTGACTCCTTACCTGACATTTGTTGCAGTCCATGAAATATTTGAACTTCTGCTTGTGACCATAATTTTCAAGTGATATTTCTGAGACCACCTCAGGCAAATGTTGTTGAGTAGCTGCGATTTTGTTTTCTACTGCCTTTGTTAAAGTTTGGAATTTTGCATTCCATTTGCAGAAGTGTGGTGTCCTGTTAGCAAATATGAGCCCATGGAATAAAAAAATGAGCTGTATCAAGCAGGTAGAATAAAAATCATAAAGGAAAGTGTAATTACAGAGAGTGAAGTGAACCTGCAAATACCCATCAGCTCCTTTCTCAGTCTTGCCTGTTTGTGTAGTTAGACTCATCAAAAATACAAATTTAGGGTGCTGAATAGCTCTCAGAAGTTGTAAATGGACAGGCAGTGCAGGTGTGTGCTCAACTCTGTCACTAACCAGAACTTTATACAAACCTTGGGTAGTTTATGAAATTGCTGTCATAGTATTCTCCAAGGGGCTGTTTATGGCTGTGACAGGGACAGTCTTCTGTCACATCTTACATTTTACAAATGTTTTCTGAAAAGCAGTGGCTTGTTAAGACAAATACATGGCTATTGAGCAAACAACAAGACATTGCTGAGCCCTGTGGTATGCAGCGATTTCAGCAAGCCAGCTGCTGGCCACAAAAGATTTCCTTGTTTGTACTCATTGTAAGAACAGCAGTGAGATGGTTTTGTGGCTGCTTGAAGGAATTCCATCTGAGCTTGGAGGCAGATGAGGAACAGCTGGAGAAAGGTGATGAAGGTGCTTTGTTTGAAGTGGTAACCAAGCCTTACATCAGTGCTAGAGCAGAAATGCATTTTAATAGCATGTAAAATATTATTGGGGAGGATGGGTTGTGGGAGGCCTTTAAAGTGGGGATGAATAATTTGTCTAATGTAATGAAAGAAGAAAAGGCATTTGAAAGAATATGACGTGTGTGGTTAGATTAATTTGTTATGTAGATGAGAGGTGATGGCATTTGTCAAGGTGAATGGAAAATACGTTGTATTAATGAGGAGGAAATGACAATGTAAGAAAGATACAAGTGGAGGTGCAAAAATTCTTAGTCCAAATGCAGATATGGGACAAACACAAGGATTTAGAAGAAAAAGAGTAAACAAGATAATATGTAGATAATACACATTTTATATATATATGTATATGTATAAAAACCATAACTGCTATGTGTGACAGGGAGAATGGTGGCATTTTTCACAGTGTCAGGGAAGGTATCTTCCTTCTTCTATGTTCAGAGGAGGAAAGACATTAATATTCACTTTTATAGTAGAAGATTGAGCAGTTCATAATTGTGCTCCTAATCTCTTAGAAAATTATTTAAACCCAAAAAAGTGCTTTAAAACTACATGTGAGTAATTTTAACTTCAACTCTTTTTTGTCCTGTAATTTTAGTATAGAGCTTTAAAAGTTTTTAAAACTTTGTGATGTATATACAAGTGGCTTTATTGCTCAATATTCTTATTTTTAAAGAGACACCAGTGCTACAAGGGCCTGCTGTGCCAGAGTATTCAATGATCTTGGGGAATTTCTCTTTTCTCATTTGTGGATTGTTTTTGTAGGCTGGATGCATCACACCGTGGATCAGCTTGGAGACAAGGCAACCAAGGAAAGCTATGCTATACAGTATCTCCAGAAATCTCTAGAAGCAGATCCAAATTCTGGTCAATCCTGGTATTTCCTTGGAAGGTAAGAAAAGATTTTATAGACACTTTAACTATATTGGTAAATTTTTTTGAGGATACTCATTATTGTGAGTATCTTATGCTGTTTTTCTTCTTAATCCTGTCAGAGGCAAAATGAAGGGAAAGTATGTATATATCTACTGAAGTCTTAAGTTTTCTGGGAAGTGTTTGAAAAGACAAGGTGCTAACATACTTGGGATGAGCAAGGATTAGAAGTTGAAATGAAGTATGTTACCCAAGTGACTCTGCTGTTTTGTAGTTATTATTCGATCTACACATTTACAGTAATCTGAATATATCCAGCCTGGTTTTACCTGTTTCTCTCCCTCTTTTTTGTAAGTCCTCTTTGAATGTTGTTACTTTTCTTCATACCTTTTTCATAATTCTTTCTCTCTTTATTTTCTCAGAATCTCCCTCCTAATCTCAGTTTTTGCACTGAAATACAAATATTTTCCTAGGCAGACATCTATTTTTAAAGGGCATACACAGCATTGTATGGCTCAGACTGATCCATTCTAATGTCTGTTTAAGTGTTCAATTAATTTTGTAGCCTTTGACAGTATTTTTTACTTAAAAAATAACGTTCCCAGATGTAAATCATACAAATTTGATGAGTTTTTCTGGTCTCCTTTTTAAGAACATTGAGTGCTTCACTTAAGACAGCAGTAACTATAGAAATACTAGGGTTTTGGGGAAAGCTTTGAGAGCAATTCAAGTCCATTTGTGAACACATCACTTCTGTTGAGGAATACATTTAAAAAGAACGAGGCAAAAATAAAATGAATATCCTAACCTCAGTGTCTTCCAGCTGACATTCTTGGGGATTCTGGTCACATACAGCTGGAACCCATTTTTGATTTTGTCATGCTCATAATATTTCTCCAGCTGTTCCTGTAAGACAGGGATCTCCAGCCAGCACTGAGTGTGAGGGGCAGAGGGGCAGGGCAGGTGTGGGGGGAAAGGGGAAAATGAGCCAGGGATTATCTTGTGCATCTTATCTTCCAGTGGGCTAAAATCCTGGATTTTCTTCAGTAGTCCCATTCCAGGTGCCTTGAGCAAGTTGAGTTCTCAGGCATGGTGGCACTGGAGTTCCTCCACACGTGCAGCTGCTCTCAGGTGGTCAGGGTAAAGCCTAGGACCCTGCAGACAAGGGAGAGAATTCAGGAAATGGGATGAAAAATTTAGTGGGAGCATCTGTTTTGCTTTACAGGGAGGACTAGATCAAAAATGTTTCTGTGCCCCATTTCTCCAGTCCATTCTCTGGCAGAAGAACAAGGAGGGTTATGGGGTTGTGCGTTCACTCTTTTTTCTCTACTCATGTATTCCCTTGAGCTGTTCCTCTGCTGGTTGTCCAAACCAGATAACAAGTTGGTCAAAGCTATCTTTTAAAATACATCACCACCTCCCTTGTCTCTCACTGGAAAAACTCCATCTGCCAAAGTCTTGTGGGGGCCTAATGTTAGTGCTGCCCTAATGAGAGGCTTTGTGTGTGTGATACCCAGGCAGAGTGAAACACGTCTGTTGGACGTTGGGTTAGATTGGCATTAAAACAATCTCCTAAAACACTGTATTCAGACTTAATGGGTGATTTTAGGCAAAGTAATGCTATGTTTTATTGTATTCATTTCCTACCATGCCTCAAAAATACTTGAAAGAGTGTAGCATGTTTGACAAACCTTTGCCTGTACTGTTCTGCTTGTTTTTTATTATTTACTAAAAAAAAATTCTGTTGTTATTTATGTGTTTTGAAAGTTGTCAGTTCTTTTTCCAACAGGCAAGGTTGTTACAAACAATACAGGACAGAGTTATTGTTGATTAAACTAGTAAATATATATAGATGGATATTTGATCTTGGCTTTATTTGGAGCTTTTAATTTTAGAAGGGTAGGTATCGTTCTATGTGGTATAACTGTAGTTCTCTTTAATGCCAGATTACCTTTGAATTTGTATGTGAGGAATTAAAGTAAGACATGTAAAAAATAGAGAATCACACAAACTTTTACAAAATTGGGTGCTCTGTATATGCAGTGCAAATAACTGGTTTGTTCATTACTTAAATATGATTGAGATGCAAGAAATGCACATAAAAAGCCTCCCAGGCAGTCAGGGACCATCCTGGTTGAGTTGGTCAGTATCTCTCAATAATTCTGTTTCGTAGAACATTAAGTTTTATAGCCATTTGTTTGATGAAATAGGTAACTTAATTGTTTCACTGTAATGCTATCTGTAGATAAATACTGTTTTTATTGACTGATAAGGTATCACCAGTGAAAGAAATGCAAATCTATCAAATGTGGGATTACTGTTTTCCTTACAAATGTAGTAATCCAGGGTTTAAGTAGATTTGGGGGGCTTAAATAAATAATTACTAATACATGTTGAGATGTTGGAGTTTGCTTGTGCCTGGCATTCAGAAACAGCAAATGTTGAGTGTGTATTTGCATGACTTAACATTTATCAGATCGGTCTTGGTAAGCCATGCTCAATGATTACCTTCTATGAATACTACCAAAGTTCTTTCTTTTCTTCTCCCAGGTGCTATTCAAGTATTGGGAAAGTTCAGGATGCCTTTATATCTTATAGGCAATCTATTGATAAATCAGAAGCAAGTGCAGATACATGGTGTTCAATAGGGTAAGAATGATACAGGGTAATACAATGATATAATTCCATGCTAATATATATAAATAAAGAATATCAGCTTTTTGTGAACTCAGAGGGACTGTAAAGTCTTTTTTATTTATACACCCATGTTGTCAGACTTGTCTGATTTGAAGTTTAAATAATGAATTAAATTTCCTTTCTCAGTGTTTTAAAATACTGAATATGTTACATACAATGTTTAAGTTTTATATATTTCTTATAACTGGGGTTTATATAATGCCAAGATTTATTAAGGGGTTGGGGAGGGATGTGTATATTTGAGTTGCCTGTGTCTTGACTTTGTTATTAATTCTCAACTTCACTAATCTTTCTATTCAGTGTGCTGTACCAACAGCAAAATCAGCCTATGGATGCTTTACAGGCCTATATCTGTGCTGTACAATTGGACCATGGCCATGCTGCAGCCTGGATGGACCTAGGCACACTCTATGAGTCCTGCAACCAGCCTCAGGATGCCATTAAATGCTACTTAAATGCAACTAGGAGCAAAAATTGTAGTAATACCTCTGCACTTGCAGCACGGATAAAGTATTTACAGGTAAAACGAATCTTTTAAGCAGGGGAAATGCTCTTCAAACACACAGCAGAGGGGAGGGGAGAAGTCACACACTTGGAGTTTAACTTGCAGTTGTTTGTGGTGTGTTTAACCTGTTTTCATGTGTACTGTAAGCATATCATAGCCTGTAATATTTTATTTCTTCATTTTTAAGTGGAACTTAATTCCTTATAAACCCTATTTTGCACATTTAATCAAAGCATACTGTTTTACATCATTTTGCTTTTTTCTTTGTATTTGTCTACATTTTTAAGTTCTCATAACATATAGTGAGAATACGCACCACACTATCTTTCACTCTTGTTTGCAATTTCAGAAAAAAGGAATTATGAGACCTCTGAATGCAGAGCTCATCTTTGTTCTGATTCTCACAAAGGTTTATATTCTGGTTACCCTCTTTATACCTAGCACCTTTCTAAACCCCAAAATTTTAAATCTGTCCTCTCTTTAAGACATAATTAGCTACAGCATTTAGGAAGATTTCATGGACTTGCTCTTACTAAAGTAGGCTTGTGTTAAATTTGCTTTTTACATAATTTTTCCTAGGCTCAGTTGTGTAACCTTCCACAAGGTAGTCTACAGAATAAAACTAAATTACTTCCTAGTATTGAGGAGGCATGGAGCCTACCAATCCCCGCAGAGCTTACCTCCAGGCAGGGTGCCATGAACACAGCACAGCAGGTGAGAAGTTGGGTTATGTTCTGCAGGTGCCCAGCTTTAAGGGTTCTTTACAATCTGTAGTGGTCAAGCTTATTTTATTGAGCATAGGATTGGCTTTTATTAAAAGAAGCCTTTGATTTATTTGCAGAGGGATATTAGATCAAGGAGCTCCCGATAATGTGGGAGAAATATGGGGGTACCAATTTAGAACCTTTGTGGATTTTCATGATTTTAAAAGATTTCATCTTAAATAGAAATGCTGCAGTGGTTTAATAATCCCATGAAAGGTACACATTCCTCCATTGATGACCATATGGAAACTGATTTTTCAGTTTTTGAGATCAGCTTCAGAATATCTACTCGGCCCTTTTAATGTATGTGGGCTGTTAAAATTATAAAATTGAAAGGAAAGCATTAAGAATATATAGAACCATATTTTTGTCTTCCTTCTGTGATTCTTAGGCTTGTAAACCTCATCATCCAAATACTGAACCTGTACTAGGCCTCACTCAAACACCAATTTCACAGCAATCCTTGCCACTACACATGATTCCTTCTAGCCAAGTAGATGACCTGACCAGTCCTGCCAAGAGGAAAAGAACATCTAGTCCAACAAAGGTATATATTCTGATGAACTAGAGCCCCCTACCAAAATTATATGGCAAATATGCATTGAAATGATACAGCATGCACAGAATTTGTGCTGTAAATTTTAATCCTTTGGCATCAAGGTGGGGAATGTTTTTAGAAATTTTAAAAAACATTTTTCAGTGGTGTGTTTAATCAGATTCCAGCTCAGGCAGGAGGTGCATAAGGGCAGTGCACATTGGTGGCACTATACTGCAGTTGTAGTTGTGTCAGTGAAGAAAGAAGTGCAGTTGTAGTCTGATGATTGAGAGGGAGACAATCATGTCATCCTGTCTATTGCCTTTGCTTATATTTAGAATTCAAGTGTTTCATCATCATGTAATAGTGTTACAGAAGATAAAGTATTCAGTTTTAAAAGTAGCATACATTTAAGTTAATTGCATAATTTGATTTGTTTCTCCTTATGGTATTAGGTATCATTAACTTTTTCCTCAGACTACTGTGATACTGTTGGGAATGATAGAATAAGACTTGGTTATTTTAGTGCATTCTTACTATTATATATTTTTATATTATTTTCTTGAAACAATTAGTAGTTCTTTCATAAATAAGATAAAATCTAGATAGTAAAAGAAATTATGTTGGCCCTTTGATAGTCACACATTTTAATGTAACATTTTCTCTCAGAATACTTCAGATGTTTGGAGCAGTGGCCATACAGTGTCACATCCTCCTGTACAGCAACAAATTCATTCTTGGTGCTTGACACCACAGAAATTACAGGTATGTATGGGAGATCTTCAGAAGCTCTGTTAAATATTTTGTTTATTTCTTTCTTCCTTTTAAGAAAATAAACCTGGGACATGTTCTGGTTTCACATTCTTGAAATTCAGTGTAAAATACTTCCCAAATAATTCCCAGGGTGAAGTTCAAGTTGTTCTAATGTTTGTGGCCTTTCTATGTGAGATAAGTTCTAGTAAACTAAATGATCTTTAGCAGAAGCTGAACACTTACATTGTATGAATTCTATAATTTATAAAGTACATACAGTAACTTTTTTCTTATGATGTTTTAAAGACAGATGTGCAAATTGTCACACCTGTGTGCACAGTGAGTTTGGTGACTTGCTGTAGTGTGGGGGATATTGAAGGAGGTGTGGAAATATTGTTATATCTTCCCTTCCTCTGAGGTTGCTTCTTGTATCAAATTGCATAAACAAATAAGCACATTCTATGAAATGCTATATTTTAGTTTGGAAATCTTATTTTGGGTGTTTTTTGTCAGGAAATTTTGTTGTCACTTCATTAGGGCATGCAGTGAGTTCAGCAGGAATTCCATATATTGAAAATCAGGCCCTGCTGGAAAATTTTACCCATGCATTGCACACGCTTTGGATGCAAAGAGAAATAGAAGGGAGCACAGTGCAGAGGCAGAAAGCATTCTCATTAACTGAGCAATGTTCCCCTCAATTCCAATATAGTTCTTCAGCTGTTTCTCTGTCTGAACAATATTGGCTTTATTATACTGTATAATTTTCCCTCCTTCTCCTGCCTCCCCACCCCTTTAGTTCTTCCTCGGTAATTCTCTCTCTCTCTCTCTCCAAGCATTCTCATTATTTCACTCTGTTTATTTTATATTTGGCTACTTTTTCCCCTTTTCAGTCTCACCTTTTTCCAGATCCAACTTCTTTCTCTAAGCAGAACCTCATAGGCCTCTCTTGAGTACAGTAGACTGGATGTGCTGGCAATAGCTTGACAAGGTTCCAGCACATATAAAAAGGAAAGCCAAAAATGTATGATGCAAGAGGAGAGTGAATAAAAAAAGCCTTTATTGCATCTTCAAAGTTGGCCTTTCAAAATTGGCAGCTCAAAGGATGGATGGATATGGCATGTTACATATACATGCATATATGTGTGTGTGTATATATATATGTATTATTTATTGCACTCGCTTCCAGAGGGAATTCAGAATGGCAGGTACTGTTAATCCAGGGATTTTGGCATGAACCATCTTCATCTGCTTTTTAAGTTACACCACTTAGCAGCAGCAGACTTACTGGTAGAGTGTTGCAGGGTGCTGAGTGTTTTAAAATGAATAAAGAGATCAGATTTTTGGTAATAAGATACCTAAATTTATCACTTGCAAACAAGATAGATATCATAACTTAAGATATTGCTCTTGCTAATTAAATCATACAGTTTTCTGGGCATTTTTTTATATATTCAGGAGAAGTTTTCATGTGTGCCTATAGGTTTAATTAACTTTGTGATGAACAGTATTAATAAAAGAATAGCACAATACAAAAAGGTCTTAAAATGTACATAATTATGATAAGAATTCTATATAATCATACTTGAATGTAGTTTTCTTTTATGGTACCAGCACACTTAATTTTAGTGTGGCAGTAATAATTATACACTCAAATAATTTACAGAGTCTCTTTAGTTTTAGTAACTCATAATAAGGTTTGTTTGCAAGAGAGTGTATGGAAAGATGTTTGAGTCTGTAACAGAAATCTAGATTATTTTCAGCTTTCTAAATCTTACCTTCATGGATACTTTTTAGTATTTTATGCAAGAAAGTTATTAAAAAGCCCATGCAATTTTAATGATTATGAACCACACTGCTGTTTTTTTAGCACTTGGAACAGCTGCGTGCAAACCGAAATAATCTAAATCCAGCACAGAAACTTATGCTGGAACAGCTGGAGAGTCAGTTTGTCTTGATGCAGCAACACCAGCAGGTGAGAACAAAAATGTTTTTCTTACCTACAACACTTTTGTCAGTAATGGAGACTGTTGTGTTTCTAGAATTCTAAAGAATTTCTGCTGTACAGAGTTGTCCTGCCCTTTGCTGCGTAATGGTAATTTTTTTGGGGGTAGAGGATAGTTGTGGATTAGTGGTTCAAACATAATGAGTTTAGATGTGTTTTGTTATAGGGCAGCTGGTTAATGTAAAAATTTTCAAGCCACTTTTCAAAGTAACATGAGTGGACATATCTAAAAGCAGTTCTGCTTGAAAAGACTTGGCTGTAGTAACAGCTTTTCTCTCATCCTGTCATTGTTCACTTCTTTCTCCCTCTCTGTCCAGAATCAGCAGTAAAACATTCAGACTGAATGGCCAAGAAAAAAAGTGTACTGATAGTTTTACTTAACATTTACTCAGCATTTTTGTGAGCCTGACAGTTCTCAAAAGCAACTGTGAAGATCTTAAAATGAGTATAAAATTGGAACTGACCAGTGCAGTAAAGCACACAAACCTTGTATGACCCTTCCTTTCTCAGTTCCGCAGCCAATGTTGTTGTGCTTTGTTCATGTTCCATTAGATGAGACAAACAGGAGTTGCACAGGTACGATCTACTGGAATTCCTAACGGGCCAACAGCTGATTCATCACTGCCTACAAACTCTGTCTCTGGCCAGCAGCCTCAGGTTGCTCTGACCAGAGTGCCTAACGTCACTCAGCGTGGAATCCGTCCCGCCTGCCCCGGGCAGCCTCTGGCTAATGGACCCTTTCCAGCAGGCCCCGTTCCCTGCAGCACAGCAAGAACGCTGGGTAGTACAGACACTATTTTGATAGGCAATAATCACATAACAGAAAGTGGAAGTAATGGAAACGTGCCTTACCTGCAGCGAAACGCACTCTCTCTACCTCATAACCGCACAAACCTGACCAGCAGCGCAGAGGAGCCGTGGAAAAACCAACTATCCAACTCCACTCAGGTACAGCTTCAGTTTGCTCCTAGGGTGCACTCAGGAGCCTTCCTGGGCAACTCACTGCTGGAAGGCTCTCGTTTGTAAAAGCACTTTTCCCCTAGAGTTGATGGCATAGATTCAAATAAAACATAGGTTAAACCTTCATGCTACTTTTTAGATAGATAGATAGATAGATAGATAGATAGATAGATAGATAGATAGATAGATAGATAGATAGATAGATATACATACACTATATATATATATATATATATATACTATATACTATATATATATACACTATATGCTATATACTCTCTCTCTATATAAATATATGTATATAATTTATATACTAAATCTTTGTGTTAAGTGAACTCCTTTCAGGATAAAGGAAATGATCAAAAATCATTTATATATATATATATGTAAATCATTACATATATATATATATAAAATGAGTTTTATATATATCCTTCAGGATAAAGGAAATTATCATAAAGCTTTCATTTTAAAAAAATATATATATATATATATATATATATATATATATATATATATATATATATATACTTTATATATACTTTATATATACTAAATCGTT